>NC_044198.1:5290915-5632915 GCF_900880675.1 Sparus aurata
CGCACCTGTGTGTAATGTGAGTGGAAAAAAGAATTTCCCAATTTGGGATTAAAATAGTATATAATAAAAATAATAATCATAATAATCATAATAATAATAATCATAATAATAATAATCATAATATAGAGAAAATTATGAAGATGTCAAGAACAAAAAAGGGAGAGAAGAGTGTGAAATTAAGAAGCAGTTAAAGATTTAGTGATGAACAAAAAGTCCTGAAAAAGAAAAAACAGGAATGAAAACAAAGAAGAAAATATGAGGAGGAAAAAAGGTAGATTTAATGAAGAGGATGAAGAAAGTGCTGACACGGAGTAAAAAAAAATGGAGGAAGACAGAAACACTGGAAAGAAGAACAAGATAAAGGTAACGGTGGAAGCTCGCAAGGACGGCCAGGACGAGGAGGAAGGAGGACAAAAGATGAAGGAAGAGATGAACAACAAAAAAAGCACAAAGAATGACATGAAAAAAACGAAGAGAAAATCAAAGATGACAGTAAATTAAAGGAAGATAAAGAGGACGAGAAAGACAATGGAAGAGGAAGAGATGAAGTGGAAGATAAGGAGAAGAGTTTCAGATGAAAATCAAGATTGAGGAAATAGAAAAGAATAGAAATAGACAAAGGAGATGAAATTGATGGGCAGGAAAAAGAGAACTAGCAAAAGAGTAAAAAAAAAAAAAAAGGAGAAAGAAAATTGTGAGAAGGTGAAGATGAGGCACATAAAGTTGAGGAGGAGTTCAGTGGAGTTTGGGGCTTCTGCAGGCGCACGCGTGGATCTCAGCTGGCAAGACTCGACTTCACCGCCCGAACGCTAAAAGCCTAACGAGGGGGGGAGGGTAAATAAATACAGTATGTGTGATATGAATATGGAGGAGCAAAAGTGTATATGAGCGCGCTGTGGAGCAAATTAGCCCTGAGCTCGTTTTTAAAGGCTGAAAATGAGTCTGCTGGCAGCAGAGTTCAGCCAGCGGCAGCCAGAGCCAAGTGTGTAATGAGGTGAGAGAGAGAGAAACACGCGCGCACACACACTCAGGCACAAGAAGTTCCTCGCTCACACACACACACACACACACACACTCACACACACACAGTTGAGGCTGTCAAGGCTGTAAATAAAGGGTATTAAAATATTTTTGGCAGCAACACTTTGAATCCAGTAGCAGGGCTGTGGTTTTCCTCCTCAATTTTAAAGTAATTATGAACAGTGAAGGTTTATATTATGTTATATATGATATTATGCTACTTATGATACTATAATGTATATACAGTAGCTCACACTCTCTTTCGCCTGCTTTCAAACAAGTTTTATCTCTTTATAGCAGGTTGGGTGGTTTCATTTTATTTTATTACGCACACTGATCAGTGAATTTTCAGACATAATTTAAAGGGAGGGTTCACCCAAATTATACAAACCACTAAACATTGGCGAATGAGCATAAATTGTGAGGTGCAGAATCATCCAATAGGAGTGTCATTCCTTGGACACTGCGCTGACTTTTTAGTTTATGAACTAGACTCAGTGTAGTTTAATGCTTGGCACCAAAAGAAAAACCTTACAAAAAGACTTCTCCAAGAGGAAGAATAATGTTATCACATACGGTGTCGACAGAGTCTTAAACCAGAAGCTGGATCAGATGAGATCATTAAAACTCAGACTATGATTCAGACTTACCACCGTCAATAAGTCTTTATTTTTTTCCCCCAAAAAATGTTCAGTCTCCTCCAGTGCCGGTTTGTGTCTGTCTGGCTTCAGTCAGACATTCAGGAGCACAAAGTCACTTTTCACAGTTTTTAAGCCTTTTTAAATGCAGCTATTTATGCACAAACACACAGCGATTGTGCGGAACGAGACACACACACAAACCAAACACAGGCCGTCACTCAAAGCTGCACACAAAATGCCTCCAGTCAGGCAGACGGAGATTCAAAATGGCCGACAGTTGGTTGTGTGTGCGCGTGTGTGTGTGTGGGAACAGAGCGGAGTGTTTTGTGTTGACTGAGAAGTTGGCAGCGTCCCAGTGTTGGATCCATACAGACGTCGAATAAAGACTGCACTGTTCAGCTGCGGAGGGAGGCAGATAGAGGGTTCACAGGCTTTGCGTCTGCATCGCAACTCTCACAGGCCGCCATCTTGGAGGTCAACTGGAACATTATCTGTGTTCAGACACGCCTGATGCCGCATTCACACTGTGTTGGCGTAATGGGAAGAATGCCTTACATTCGCTCATTATTCCAGGATGGCCATTGCTAGCCTACATTAGCTGTTTTTATGACTTTTTAGAGGTTAACTTACATGTGACACAGATACAGACAGTGTGTGTGAGTGCATTATTGTTGGTAATGCATTTAAATTTAGCCGAACGTGCTTTGAAGCTATTTAACTTCCTATGTTTCTGAGGCTGAGTAGGAGATGCCGCTGCTAGAAATAATCTCAATGTTGGAATTACAGCTAAGCTGATGTGGACTGCTTTTACCAATGCTCATTATAAAAGTTTAAAAGATATGGCTTAACATTGATCATCTTGTCGAAATGAAATGTTCTGCTGAGAAACCTTGGGTCCTGGCATTCATGTGAATGCCACTTGACATTGCCACCCACCCAAAGACTGTTGCGGACCAAGTACACCCCCTCATGGCAACAGCACTCCCGACTGCACCGATGGCACCACCATCGGGACCGTGTTCCTTGACACTCCACAAAAACTGTTCAAGAGCTGCCCTCGAGAACATTACAAAGAGCGCAAGGCATCAACTTGGCAAAACATTGCATTGTAATGAAATAACAAAATGAACAATGTTATCCACTTCACCTGTCATTGTTTTTTTTGTTGTGGCTGATTGGCGTGTACAGTATTGTTTTTATCTATACCGTCTTCTAACCCCTCTTCCCTTTCTGCCTCGTCCCCCCGCAGCCCTGTCCGGAGGCCTCCAGGGCCAAAGCACCTCCTCAGTCAGCTCCGAGATCAAGTCTGAGGACGAGGGCGACGAGAACCTCCTGAATGACTCGAAGCCCCTAGACACCAAGAAGGAGGACTTGGACAACAAGGATCTCAAATCTATTGATAGGTCAAGATCTAGGTAACCCCGCCTACCTCTCAGACGTTCGCTTCAATCAAAACTCTAAGCTGGGCTGGTACACGCGCTTTCACAAAACGCCTACACGCTCAGAGAACTTCCTTGTTCGAAGTAGCATTGATAGACAAAGCTCTCCAAGAGACAGAGACTGTTCAAGATGTCACAGTTGGATTGGTTATTGGACAAAAATGGAGTGACAATCTGTGGCACTTATTTTCTCAGTCAGAAGACAGACATTTTCAATCAATAGAGCAGAAACTGTAAACCAGGAAATGTAGCTGTTTTCTGGAGAAATCTAGAGAGATTTATCAGAAAAGAATCACTTGATCATGAGACAGGACTTACAAAACAGCATTTTACAGTGGGCATCATTACTTTGACCTACTTTGATTATAGAAAGTATTATTTCGCCATTGGCAGCAACCACAAAACAATAATCAGCATTCAGTTGAGATCGTTTGCTCTTTTCAGACAAAGAAAGGGTAAACCAGAGTTTCATAGTTTTTAGAGAGAAAGGACACAAGGAAGGATTTGAAGCTGTGAGTGTTTTGGGAACCAGCCTCTGGACTTTGATGAAGTGACCAAGTGTGATGAGAAGCAGCTAAATGCAATCAGTTAATACAGAGACTTCCTGTACACAAAACGTTCGTATCTGCCAGGCATCTCTCTTTTTTCAAACATGGCTGCTGTTGGACTCTGTGAGCCAAGAGAGCAGTGTAAAGACAAAGAGAGGTTCCTGGTGGATGTGCAGCTCGTGATTTATCCTCCATCAGTCTCTCCATGGTTTTGGGCCTGGTTTTAACTGTTTCTCACACAACAGAGTAGGGCCCACGGTCAATATTTGCAAAGAAGTGCCGCCTCACTTTGAGGGCTGGGAAATCAACACCAACAGAAAACATTGGAAAGGGATATTCTTGCTGTTGGCAAGAAACTATAAGCCTTCAAACACATCTTTTTAAAGGGCCAAAATGTTTGAAACCCACTCATTATATAATCACTTAGGCCAGCAAAATCTGAAGTAATAAAGATCAGAGTGTTGGTTTTGGTCAGGTGTTGACTTCCCATCCTGGACGCAGCCTTCATCCCTCCACCGAGATTTTCCACCTGGAGGACGACTGAAATCAGAAACATTTGGATCCCTAACCCAAAGATTTGTTCATGATGGTGGCGGTCATGATGATAATGGTGATGATGATGATGATGATGATGATGATGATGATGGTGATGACGATGACGATGACGATGATGATGATGACCCAGTCAGAAACGGATGAAAAATGTTGCCGATGTTGTGTGGCAGGGTTTGGGAATGTATCATCATGTGATCCGGCTGACTTGTTGGCAGCTGGTTATCTGCATTCTGTCGGTCTTTTGGTCGCCTGGTTGACCTCGTGTGGCCGCCCAGGTTTGCACTCTAAACTTCAGCTCACTGGTGTCAGTAAGTGCCCTTTTACTGGACAAAGACCCTATCACACCCACTAACCTCCGGCTTTTGTCTTTATAAAGAGAGGGTAGAATCACCAGTCATTGCCCAGGTCAAAGGATTCTGGAGTAGTTACAGCTGATTGATCTGCTCCAGCTCTGATTGGCTGTGATGGGAACATGACACCCGTAGGCAAACGCACATTTTTGCTCTTTTCCTGGTACAATCCTATGTCACAGATTAAAGTAACATTTAGCTGGCAAATACTTTTCAATCCGTCTTCATTCAAGCAGCACTTAACATTAAAGATACAAAAAAGAAACCACCGTTACAACAATGTTGCATGTGAATTTAGCCTTTTCACATGCAAATGTAATGTTTTTCACATGTGAACTAAAATTTGAACATATGAAAAGAAAATAATGTTACATGTGAACTGCGCGTTTTGTTAAGTGATATGAATGAAAATTTCCACATGTGAAATTTACATTTTCACATACATATGGAAACAAAACATTACACAGATAAGTCAGTCAAATGACATTCCACCCCACATTTTCACATATTTTTACATGAGATTATTTTATTTTCAGACATTAACATTTAAGTTTGCATGTGAAAACAGCCAATGGATTAACTGGATTGTTGTAATCGGCTTCTTTCAAATATGAATGAAAATGTCCACGTTAGAAATGTACATTCTCATGTGGGAATTTATGTGCGACGTGCTTTTCTTCGTGCATTTGAATTTCCACATGTGAAAACACATAATATCGCCACTGGCCTCCATGCTGCTTCCCAGCGCATGTGTGACGTCGCACACACTACACCAGGAAAAAACTGAGAGCCATACTCGTTTACTGGCAGTGGGAAGTTAATGAGTTAACCCATGTTTAAAAAACATGCATGTATAAGCTGATTTTGGTATAAAAAGGTATAAAATGAGAATTCCTCCAATTGTAAATATCAGCGTCTGTTGACAGGCCGTATCAAAGACAAGGAAGAAGAATGAATGATTCTGATGCGTTGATTTTAGTATTTATTTTAAAACTATAACAGTTGAGTTTGAACTGTAGTGCAGCGCTTAAACGGGTGGAGTTCTAGAGTGGATCCTTCTCTTCTGGTATCACTGAATGTTTTCAGCCAAAAATCTGTAGGGAGATGAACTCACCATTGTTACAATGTAAACAAACGGTTGATGCTGACAACCGAGCTACCCAGAATGCAGCACAACATGATGCCTGCTCCCAAACCCTGTCACTTAATGACTCATCTCGTAAAGGTCAAAAACATCCAGCATTAACTGCAGGTTTGTATTCAAATGAGCCTCCACACACCGAAACATGAACTGAGCTTTCGTCCTTAAATCCTCCCCTTCCTCCTCCTCTCCTACCCTCATCCCTCGCTTCCTCTTCCCTTTCTCCTGCTCGTCCTCATCATTGGTCCCCGTAGCAACAACGACGACGAGGACCTGTCTCCAGAGCAGAAGATGGAGCGGGAGAGGGAACGGAGGATGGCCAACAACGCGCGGGAGCGTCTGCGCGTCCGCGACATCAACGAAGCATTCAAGGAGCTGGGCAGGATGGTCCAGCTGCACCTGAAGAGCGACAAACCTCAGACCAAGTTACTGATCCTGCACCAGGCCGTGGCCGTCATCCTCAGTCTGGAGCAACAAGTCCGAGGTCAGTTGTGTATGAGACACTTGACCTTAATTACTAACAATAGAAACCACAGATCCAGACACGAAGGAGCTCGGATCCAAACCAATATTACAAACTCCAAGGTTTTGCTAGGTGCCAATATATCAATATATATATTTCCCCCAAACTATAGCAGAGTTTGGGGGAAATATGTATTTCCATTGAATTGAACCATATAAAACATGGAGTCTTGGTTTTGGTTCCTGCTGGTTTTGTGGTTCTGAGGGTTAAATCACTGAAAACTGCACACAGCTTCAATGATGAGCTGGGACAATATAGTACTAAAGCATGGAAAATGTTTCCTTTATTCTAACTTCAAAGCCACATAAGGGGGAATTAAAGGTAAAGTCAGGGTTCAATAGGTTAAATTAGATTTTCAGCTCATGTAGTGCTCGAGGAGCTCCAGGAGAGGGCAGCAGTGACACCTGTTGATTCAACCGAGCTGGAGCTTTTTGGCTTCTTGACATCAGACTCACCACTGGTTTGGTGATCCAGCACAAAGGAACGCCTCACTGAAGATAAATAGAAAGACAGACACAAAATACAAATCACATTAATAACAATCTCTCCTCATCTCTTTCTCCCTCCGTCCAGAGCGAAACCTGAACCCCAAGGCGGCCTGTCTGAAGCGGCGCGAGGAGGAGAAGGTCACCGTGGCATCGGACGGTGCTCCCCTGTCATTGGCCGCCGCGCACCATGCTGCCGCCGCCATGGGCGACGGGTCGAACCCCTTGGGACAAATGTAAAACGCAGCAACATCTCCTCCCCCCCTGAATGGTCAGATTTCACTTATAAACTAATCTGCTGTTGTACCTTTAATTCAAACCAAAGAATCAGAATTTAGAAACTGGTCCAGAAACTTCAAGCATTCCGCTTATTAATGACTCTTGCCATAAGATTTAAAATATATGGCAAACTACACAGGTTAACAATGTGTGTAACTTATCACAATTTGATTTCCAGTGATAAATTGGAAAAGGACATTCCTGTTTCCAGGATGAAAAGTTATTTCAAAAAAACTTGTCCATCAATGTGCCGTCTGTGTACTTTTAACCATTAGAGTCCTAGCGAATAGAATTACAGTAACCAAAACAGAAATATTACTTTAAAGGTGTCAGGTTAGGTGCATTAAGCTGGCCTGGAAATTGTTGGTAAGAAAACAAGATTTCCTGTTTGGTGTCCAACCTTCAAATGAAAAGCACAAAAGTGTAAAACCTACTTATTCAGTCAAACAGATGTGGCTGTCTACATCTGTTTGACTGTCAGGAAGGAGTTCCCTCCAGCAAGACTTAAAAGTTAATCAAAAACTAAAAAGCAGATACGTATAGAAGCTGAGAATGGCTGTGCTTAAAATTATTTTGTACGACTCGTACTTTTTTAAATCTCAAGATCACAAGTTATGGTATTTAATTATCTCAAGATGAAAAAGATAATCAGCCCTTTCAACAAGGATAAACAAAATCTTAGTTTCTTTTATTACTTATATCAGAAATCAGTGCAATGCTAGTATGCATAGATAGCATCTCACTGTTATTCAACAACTCTTACCATAACGCTAGAATTACCTAAAGGCTAAAATCAGGTGTGATCAAATGGACCAGACAGTTCTCCGTGATTGTCCCGTCATCTTTAGAAAACAACATTTTTCATCTTGTGATGAATGATCTCGAGATTACTGCATTGAAAAAATAGTCAAAAACATGGCCGTTCTCAGCTTCTATAGATGTCTAATATTTGGAATTATATAAGGTAACTCCCTGCACATCTAGTTAGGTTTGCCCTGTCACTTTACACAAAGCAAACAGAAAAGAAAAGTTAAACTTCCACAGACGACACGTTGACTAAATTCCATTTAGGCTAAATTTCTTCCATCATTTGCTAAATTTGTAGAAGCGCGTCCTTGAGCTTCTGACTGTTCAAAGTCCGTCAGAGCTGATGATGTTTAAGCTGGCTAAAAAAAACTGAGGCCAGAACTTGAGTTTCTGTCTGGTCTGGGTACATTTTAACAACAGATTGGCAGTAAGTGTGATTTTAATGTGTGAATGTGTGTGTGTGTGTGTTTGTCACTTGCTCTCTACTGAATATGTATTATGTCTTTACTTTGCTCTACAACTTTGTGTTTTCTTCTTTTTACAAACATTGAACCTGTGTCTGTGTCTGCACGTTGACTTATAGAGCAGGATGATTGTGTTTAATAGCTCATGTTCTGATGTAAGAAGTTACCAAAGGTCGTCAGCAAGGAGCAGGAGTTGCAAAACAAAACCACACAGAAGTTCTTATCTATAATTGCTTTACAGTGAAATTAATTCAGTTATGCCTTTTCTTCTTATTTATACACATGAAGGGTAACTCCACCAATTTAACACATTAAAGTGTGTAGACAGGTCTTAGGAAGTAATACTGTATATGTGGAAGAGGCAGTATAAAGTTGTATAGAGTAAAGTATAAAAAAGCTGCCAGTAATTTGATAAATTGCCTCATGTGATGTCTCAGTAGCAAAGTTGCCTTGTGGGTAATATCTCCCACACCACCCTGGTCTTGAAAAGCTGTCCACTAGTCCAGCATTGCATTCCTCTAACACTATTGGACTCATTATGGACAGTTTAAAAACACATGATTAATATAAATTCAGCAGAACCAGAGAGATTACATTTTCCAATTCACACATTGTTCCTCCTTCTTCCTACATTACCCACAATGCCACTGAATGGCTGAGTGGCAATTTATCAGATTACACGCAGTTTCCCCCAGAGCCAAAAAGGGCTTCATACTATTGTTTTCACATATTCAGTAGAAATCCCAAAGACCCGTAAACACAATGTAAGGTGTAAAATTGGTGGAGTTACCATTTAAGGGTTGTGCATTTCCAGCACATGACCCTGTCAGCTTCCAGTTCAATGAGAAGGACCAGAGACACCAAAACATTATGAAATCCCTCGTCCATACACTCCGAGGAAGCACCCTAAATTTTATGACCCATTGATGAATATATCTAGCTACACTGATGAAAGCTAAATCTGTGTCAAAGTGTTTAAAGGCACATTATGAAAGAGGTTTGGCTTAAAAATTAACTACAACTACAGAATGTGGAGAAATCGCAGTTTTGGTTTTATATTACGGCGTGGTTCCTGCCAGCGGGCCCCACTGGGTCCCCGAGTCTTTGGCCTGAAATCTCCTCCTCGCTGAGGTCCAAAGCTGCTGTTCTGCTGGTATCAACAACACCAATGCTCTCTTTGATAACTAGCTTACAGCTACAGTTTGCAGAAATTAGTGGTTACGCTGTTGATATGCTGCCCCCCCATTTGTTTGGAGTTTGAACAGGTAGTGAGTTCTTACATATGGCACCTTTACAGCCACTTTGTTTCCTAAAACTGTTGGGTATGGTCTGTTTTATTTGAGACCACCCCAGTTGTGATGTAACGTTGTACTATAGTCTAATGGGGTACAGTAGCATCTAAATCGTGTATGTTACGTACTTTGAACCAGACTGTTGTAATGTTGGCTGTGAATATTCATGGTCACCAGAGGTTGAATGCTAATGGTTTTGTGGGCCCAGAACTTTCCTTTGGCATCGCTATCAGGACAAAATGTCCACTTGTACGAAAGATTAGACTCAGCCTGGATTGTCATGGATTTAATTTTAGAAACTCTTTGAACTTTTCCATACAACAGGACAGACTTCATAGTTCTCATCCGTATTATTGTAGGACTTAGCCGTTAAAATAAGCTAATTTATTCTATTTGTACGTGTTTGTGTGTGTGTGTGTGTGTGTGTGTGTGTGTGTGTGTGTGTGTATGTGTGTGTGTACAATGAGATGTGTACATTTCCTTCTTCATCCTCCCGTCCTTCGTTTTTCCTCCTCGTCTCTCCAGGTCCAAGGTGCCAGAGTTCATCAAGATGATGAGTGACCACTTCCTCTGACGGCGTTTCCATGACAACCCGGCAATCGATCAAACCCGTTGTTGCTTCAGCCTGACCAATCAGATTCTCTGGAACTTCGGCCTGACCAATCAGATCAGCCTCTCTCTCTCCTCTCGTCTGTTGTCTCTGATCCTCCTCATTACCTTCGCCTCCCTCTTCTGTCGAGAACACGAACTGCAGAGTCACATTAGTTGCTTTCCTCACTTTCGCGTCTCCAGCTGAAGTGGACTGGACGCTACTTTGTGGGGGACATTCAAACGGCCGCTGTAACATTGCTGCTACAAAGTGGCAGTCTGTGGGAGCTGTTGACACAAAGTGACAGCAATGGACAAACGTCTTTGGAATCTCATCATCCGAGAAATTCTTCTTCTTGTACTACTTGTTTTATCAGCATTCCCGGTTTTAAAGAACAAAAGGGTTCTATATATAGTATATATATATGAGAAAAGGAAAACCTGACAAAAAACTTTAAAAAGTGCAAGTGGACACGGGCAGTGAGGAGGGTACAAGTTGGGGAGGGTTGTTCGGAATGGAGCAAAACATATCACAAAGTGTTAAAGAGATTTTTTTTTTTAAAAGCAACATTGCGCAGCTGTTGTTGAACGCAGCTTCGGCGCGTCTGACTGAATGGCAATCTTAACGCCACACTGTGGATGAAGCTGTGCCTGATCTCCTCTTGGATGCAAACCAGTCAGATAGATACAAGTGGAGAAGCAAAGCAAACCATTTTTTCTTTTAAAGAACAGGAAAGTTCCAGGAAGTATCACGGAAGCAAGCTGCCCACTCACACATCCCCTTACGAGCCGCATACTTTCACCGATTAAATTATAAATGAAAACGAGGACAATATTAGGAATCCGTTCCGACCCTTTTGCAGGAATGATCTGAACAAAAATTTAGCTTGCAAATGCTTTTTGACTATCATAGATGCCTAGAAAGACTTGGGTTAAAGCAAGACAAACAAGGGCAACTCGTTCTTCCCCTTCTAATGCATTCCTTTGCATTTACAATAGATTGTTGGTGTAAAAAAATAAATCTGAACGTGTTTATGTGTTTTTATTAGTGTTTTATGCTAATAGCTACAGTGACTTTGTTTAACAACAGGCAGGCAGGCAGGAAGTTGTACGATCTGCTAACACTTTAGTGTGAAAGCTTGGGACAGTTGTACCCGAATGGCCCCGTGTGTATCTACTGAGAGGGAGAGAATCAATCATTGAATCAGTTAATCAATCAATCAGTAAGTGACTTCAGAGGGAATGGACTGTTTAAATAACTGAAGGCAGAGGAGTTACAGAAGGCAGAATCATGCTGTAATTAAAAAAGTGTACTTCTAAATCTAACAGGAGGAAAGACTTTTCTTGACATCGTCATTTGTAGTGCGGATGCAAAAATGATGAAAGGAGGAGCTCCAGCAAACATCCCAAATCAAAGTCCTTGTTAAATATCTGTCAGGATGTGCATAGCAGGCAGAAGTTGAAATGACGTCCAGGCCTTTGCTGAAGTCAACCGATTGCTTGGTAGATGCTTGAGAGAATGGACAGATGTCAAAACTGTTCCTTAGATGGATGGAGGGTGAGAGGGAAGAGGGCTGGCCTGAGCACTGAAGTGAATTCTATTCCACGTTTAGCACATTCCCCTGCATCGCGATCGCTCCACTTGAATCGAGTGCTCCCGATATCCTGAAGGCCTGAACTATGGGGGTTTTGTGAGTCATGGAAGGGTATGGAGAGAAGCGAGGTTGAAGTGGGGAACAGCCGGAAATAGGACCAACGGAGAATCAGGAGTTCTAAAGTGGTGGCGACACTGCAGGGGAAGCAAGGGAACAATCATCGGGGCGAGGGGTGTATAATTTCCTTCTAGGGGCCAAGCAGCAGTAGTCAAAACATTCCCGTGTTGGATTCATTAGATTCCCTCACTTCCTGGTTTAATATCTGGCTGATCATAACCCTAAAACTCTAACCCCAACCTCAGGCTTCCTTGCCCAGAGTAACAGCCTTGAGGGACTTTCTGATTGACATCTGCTACCATCATTGACTGCTTCAGTGTCATCGGCTTTCCAATCCTTTGCTTGACGGTGTAGCGTCAGGATCAGGGTTAGTGGCAGCACCATTGCAGCACCCGTGCAAGAGGTTTACACTCTGACTGATTCGGCATCAGCATTAGCTACAGTTAGCAGCACTCAAATGCTTTGGGCCCCCAGAATAAAGTGCGTATTCTTGTATGTATCTTGAGTCTGGTTCAGCTGCAACAACTGGCCGATAGAAAATTGATCACCAACTGTTTTGATAATCATTTAATTATTTCAGTCATTTTTCAAGCAAAAAGTTCAAACATTTGCTGATCCCAACTTCTTAAAGCCAAGGATTTGCAGATTGTATTTTTTCCTTTGGGGGTAGTAAACAGAGTTTGGGTTTTGGACCGTTGGTTGGACAAAATAAGCATTAGAAGACATCGCTGTGGGCTCTGGGAAATTGGGATGAGCATTTTCCACAATTTTTTTCTTTCATAGACTAATCAATAATGAAGATTACAGTTAGTTGCATCCCTTGCATCTGGTATGAGTACAGTGATCAGACATGACTGACGGGGTGGCTTATGTATTTGTGAATTTAAAACATTTGTTAAAAACAGGCAAGTCTTTATCAGTTGAAACCAGTTTAGTTGTCTACATCTGAGAGAGGTCTAAACCAAAAGTCTTATCACTAATATTTGAAATCGAAATTGAAATTGGGAGTGTAAGAGCATTGGGAAAGAAAAATGACAGGATCAGAGCAAGGTGGGACTGGCAGAAATAAAAGTCTTGGAACAAATAACCAGAGCAAGGGAGAAAACGTTCATGTTTATTGGGTTGCTATGCATTAAGGTGAAAAGTAACTGGAGTATGTGTAAGAACATCCATTGATCATTGCGCTCTGGTGTCAATCTGAAAGTCCCCTTTCAGTCTCGCCCCAGTTCGAGCCCTCCTTGATTCAGGCCTATGTTTAATCCCCAGTCCCGGTGTTGTCTTCTCTGCTGACCCTAGCCTTATGAGCCCTAAACCAGAGCCCTAGCCCCTCTCCCCAGCCTCTTGCCCCAACTAAGCGTTCCCACAGATGCAATTTGAACATTCACAATTCTACCAATGTGCCTTTTTAGAGTTCATATCATTCGAGTTGCCAGAGGAGGACATTTACCTGGTCTTTTAATAGGATGCAAGCTTAGGGAAACCTGTTCTTAGTCGTTAGGTTCTATGCAGTCAGGTTTTTTACCAGACCTGGGAATTTAAAAAAAGCTAAAAAGGAAAAAAAAGTATTTTTTGGATAAAACAACTAAACTGTATTTAATGTACTGTACGCTTATATGTAAGTAGACAGCGTGTTCTGGCTTCGAGCCACTGAGACAGACGCTTGATTTAGCAAGACAAGCCCCCTTCCCAAGTCCCTTCAGTCCCCCCAAGCCCTCCATTACCCCCAACCCTTCTCTTCCAAGCCCCAGCCCTGTTTCCATGGTGAACAACGCGTCTCTTCTTGTATTATAGCTTATCAGCTTTTTATCAATATTTGATCGGCTTGTCCGTAAGCCAATGTAGTCTTCAGTACAAAGTGTGTGGTCGTATGTTGTAAAACAGATTTTCTTTTGTTTTTTCTCTCTCTCTCTCTCTTTTTTAAGAAGAATCTTTTCTCTTATTACTTTTTCTTTGTCTGTTCTGGTTTACATGTCTATTATAGAAAATGTAAAAAAACAAAACAAAAACAAAGACAAAAAAACTACACAATTCGCTATCTGACAGCATTGTTCTCTGTCGGTGGTCATTTTGACGCGGTTAAAATCCTACCCAATCAACAGGAAGGCACGGAAACTGGAAAAGAATCTATTTGAATAAATCAATCTATATATAAATGTACAAAAAATATATACGATATATAAGGAGGGTGCCATTTTCTGTTATTATTTTTTATTTTCTGTCGCAAAGGAGTGTTTGCTTGGGGAGGATTTATTTTCTCAAAGACTGAACTGGCAGAAGTTGGCGAGGCCCCTCAGTGTTATAAATTTTCAACTGACTTTGTTGTGTTCTCTGTTGTTGCCATGACAACACCCTCTGACAAGTATGGCGCCCTGCGCAGGACAAAATGGGACCGGAGTTCCATCAGCTCCGTTCACTGCTATCTATCCAAGGCAACAACACACAGACGTTTGTAAATTGTATGCAACAAAATGGCAAACTTTACCATTATTTTGAAATTGTGTATGTAAAAGTTATATTTTTACATGTAGACTGTTGTTATTTTGTGTTTTAGAAATATGTTGTATCGGTTTTTTTTGTTAAAAGATGAAAAAGTAAAATTCAGTGTGTGTTGAAAAAATGTGTCACATTGAAAATGTAGTGAGGTCAACAGTTCAGAATCATTTTTCTTTTTCTTTTTTTTATTGTTTTTTTCAACATTATGTTTATTATTTGTGGGGAACATTTCCGAGGGGTTCGTCGGAGGAATCAGAAATCCTAAAAGATATATGATATTTCTTTTATTCTCCATGCCTCATGACATTACCATTTTTAATTGTATTTTTTGCAGAGAAATGTGTAAATAGTCATAAAACATTTTCTGTGGGGTTTCTGTGAGGTGAGGACTTGCCAGTAAGAGGTGATGATGATGAACTTGTTTTGATTTATAGTGAGGTTGTATTTGTCCAGTTAGTAGCCAGGTGCCAACTTTAAGTTTCGGTCAGTGGTGCTCAGTACTGTATGTGGTTTTGGTTGCCGACCATCTGAAGTGTAAGTCAAACTACTGTCTTTGCTCGCACCGAGAATCACATGTGACAGAGCCGGCATAAGCCTATTTTTAACCGCCATGTGAAGAATCCATTTAGATTTTTCATTAAAAAAAAAATAACTTGGTAAGTTTTTTTGAAAAAACAACAAAAAGACCCCAATCAGTGTTCTGTAAAATGCTATTCAGGAAGATGAGAAAAATGAAAAAAGATAAAAGACAAGAAATCATAACACAAAAAATAAAACTGGTTTTCTTATGTACCTGAAAAATGTATTTAGGTAACCCCAATTAGGTAACATACTATTTGTTAGAGGATCATTTGTTGCAATGGTACCATTTCAGAAACACTCTATATCATCCATCATAATAAAAAAATTATATAAGGTAAATTTGTAGTAAATTAATCATTAGTTAATAGTTAATTCACCGTCAAAAAACGATGCAGTGCTTTATAAACCATCTTATATACAATTGTCAAGGTTTGTAAACATCAGCTGCAACCTTACAATGACCATCCAAATAATATTTATAAATGGACTACACAGTATTTATAAAGTATTACAAACATCAGTTGAATCTTTACAATAAACAATTGCTTAATAAATGGTTTGCATAGCAAAGCAGTTCTTTCAGTGATAAACAAAAAAACTGAAATAACTGTTAACTAAGGTTTAATTAATCATCATTTACCTTTAATTACGAAGTGACAAGAGAAGGTCATGGGTGGTATAACAAAATCGATAATTTTTTTTTTAAACACATAAATTACAATTAAAACTGAACCCAGGCACCCAGAGAGAGTTCACAAATTCGGTTTAGTGTGGTTCTGCGTAGTGGCGTTAGGCCGGCTCTGACTCTAGTGCATTTATTCCCTTCAAGATGGGTTGTAAATGTTGATTCAATGAAAGACCCTCAGCACCTGATTCTAGATTAATATATGAAGATTTTTGTGAGATTGGAGTGTTGCTATTATTAAAAAAAAAGTGGTCAGCAAACAATCTTATCAGCTATTTCCCCAAAAAGATATCAGAACATGTGCAAGGCAGTTTCAGTTGTTTTTAGTGTTTGCCATTAAAATTGAGCTTTTTGTCAAAAGGAAAAAGCTGCTTTGAATCGGACCTAGGTTAAACACTAGGATTGAATCTGTCAGTGTAAGTGCTAAATGTGTTTTTTAAGTAATGTTATTTTTGTGATGCTTCATTTCATATTTTCTCTTTGTTGTATAATCAAGTCATCTCCCGAATTACAGTATCTTCATTTTTATGTTACCCCTGATGTTTCTATTAGCCAAAATGTTAACTTTTTCTTTCTTTTCCCTCCTTGTTGTACATACACACCTCATTTCTCTTTTTCAGTGACTGTGCCATGAGCTTTGTAATCTGTTACTCTGTACCAGTTTTACTGCAATAATGAGTTGAATTCAAAATGGCCACTCCTGTCCTTTGTTTTCCCAGCAGTGTTAGAAAACAGGAAACATTTCTCTTATTTCGCATTTTAGCTATATAAATGAATGAATTACACTTGGGTATACTCCAGACATGAACACTTACAAACATCAGTAGCACAGCAAACCTGAAATGTGTTACATTTCTATAATAAAACCTTTTAATTTGTGTTTTTTTCCACACAAAAGAATAAATAAATAAAAAAAGAACATTTTAAACATTTTATACAAATGACCAGAATAGATGGCAACATGGCACTTCTTTTGCATAAAGTACTACAACTCCTGTGAAAGGAAATAAACAAAGAAGCCAGTTTTCATGTCTTTAACCTATATATTACAGAAAAAAAATACACTGCCAGAAGAAAAACACTATTTAAAACTCCTGCCAACATTTGATCTTTCTTCTTGCCAAGTATTTTACATAAGGTATTGAATATTTTTTGCATTTCCATATTCATAAATCAGGGGAAATTATTCATACTAAAGAATATTTTTGTTATTTTTACATTGTGCTTTCAAAGGTGAAAATGAGTTTAGTTGTTCAGTTGATAAATTGTAGTCCACTGAAGATTTTAAATCAGAAGGGGCCTGTGTTTTGATGACCATGTAAATAGCTAAAGCTGAACTCAGCAGAGAGATTCTAATTTTAGAGACAATCTCTCTATTCGGGTCCCAATTAACTCGGCTTTATGAGGTAATATAAGAAGTTCTAATTAATTAATTCATTAAATTAATTAATTCTGGATTATGGTTACTGGTTAAATTTTATTTTATTTTATTTTACCATGGTCATATTTTGTGAAATAAAATATGACCATGGAGAAACACAGTCAACAGCTTCAGTGTCGTGTCTTACCACCAGATACAGTTTTATGACTAACCCAGATAAGTTAGAAACCAAATGGTGACAGGCATTAAGAACAACTACTTCAGTTAGACAGAAATATCCAATCTTCTCAATGATGGTCTTGTTTCTTATGCGGGTCATACAGAGACATAGGTATTAAACTGGGACCGTTTCTTGGAGTCCATCTAAGTGCCATGGTCAATGATGAGTTGGTTATTCCCACCATTCATTCTAACACACTCAGTTCAGAAGACGGGTCCCAATTTCATCACTGTGTGCCCATTACAGAAATAGGTGCATGTTGTGCTTAGCCTAGCTTAGCACAAAGACTGCAAGTGGGATGAAACTGCGAGCCTATAGAAATACACCTTCAACAGCTCAGAATCCAAGAGTCAGTTCTCAAATCTCGAATCTCCCAACAGCACACTGAGCACAAGACTTTTAAAGTAACGTATCTTCAACACAAACACGCTGAAACTACAGCGTCTCCTGTTAACAATTCTTTTTCTACAGCTATTCAATATTTCAAACATTTAAACCGGACACACTTGCAGTAGGTGCTGAAATTCTGAGGCACTAACAAACCACTAGGAATATGAAGGAGAAGTGTATGTTTGTGATTTTGGTGAACTGACCATTGAAGTTCAGCTGAGCACAGACAGCTATTGTACAGTTTCTTTGAAAAGTTCAGAATTTTATTCCATCCAACTTGGTGACATTTGTGGATTTAAGAGTTAAGGTCAATCAACAACAACCTGCACAGCCGCACCCGTCTCATCCATGCTTGTTAATATTTTTGTGGCTATTTTTCCGTCGTCAAAAGAAGATCGCACACCACATTCTTATACCTAAACTGAATAATTTGGTTGCAAATGAGTCCCGATGCAACATGAACGTTGCAGCGGACCAGTGAGAGGCGTGCTGTATCTTTGGGTGATGGTCGACTTTTGGTTAGGTTCGGGCAACAAAATGACTTGGCTAGTTATAGGAAACAATCTGGTTGGTGTTAAAATAACTGGTATGTAATTGGGTATGTAACTTGTAACTTATGTTACATAACATGGGTAAAATCAGGTAACTATGTTGCTCAGTTAAGATAACTCACCATTGACTTTTGTTTTTTAGACAGGGCACACACAGATCTCTTCTAAATGCAGACTTTGTGGCTGTATACCACGTCACTTGACTTCCTCCTCTGCAGCCACTAGAGAAAATGTAAATGTGGGTATTAATAAGCCTCTTTAACGGTCAACCTCTATGGTCTTTTTTCTGATGAGGACAGGCTGACATAACATTCACGTCGATAAACCCACCTATAAAACTCTGTTTGGTCAATGTTTTGTTTTTGGTTTTTTTTCTAAGTAGCTATCAGGGAGAACAACAGCAGATCTGTTTTACTCAACAAATTGAAGCATTAAAGAAGAACATTCCCCATGGCGTACAGCAGACTGGACTCAAACAGTAGTTTCTATTAACAGAATGAAGAACTAGCACCACTAAACAGTTGACTGACATGATGTTGACTCATCTGCTAATTCAATTTGTCATGTTCTCTCAATAAGTTTTAGGCTGTTAGTCATTTTCAAAGACTAGCTTTACTTATAATCATTACATGAAGGCTGAAATATATGAACTGTGGCCTTTTTCTTTCTTCTTGTTCCTTGTCATGCAGTGAAGTAGAAAATATGAAAAGGAAAACGATGTATAAAGCATAATTTCCCTGTGATCAGTGCCTGGGCTTTTTGTCAAAGCTTACTTTGTCTCTTCTGCTATGGAGCAGACTCAGTGAACCCGATTATTGGAGCCAAAATTAAACTAAATCAATAATAAATTAAAACATGTTTGGCCTGCTTTTGTAGGGGAAATCCTTTTATACGAAACAAAAGGAAAAAATAAAATCACATAGTTGTACAAAAACAGAAAACAGAAATGAACTTGTCAAGTTAAAAGTGAATGACAAAAAAAAAATGCATTTATTTCAATTATACTTTAAGATGTTCTTTTTGAACCATGTGTTACTGAAGATGGGCCTGTGAGGTTGTGTGTGTGATGGGTCATAGAAAAAGGCCACATGACAATGCAAAATATAAGAATAATTAAAAAACGTACAAAAACACATCACTTACACTTTTTCCTCATATGTGGCCGAGTGCCTCAAATCTTTTTTTTTTCATTGTCTTTTGTTGCATGTGTTCTTTTCAACACCTAATTAGTTCTGATTAACGTTGTATTATTTGACTTTGCTTTTTTAAGGTTGTATAATTATTATTGTCCTTATGGTTGCTAATATTGATGGTGTTGCTGTTATTATTACACTCTTTTTTTTTATTCCAGATCAGTGGAGATGTTGGGGAACAGGTTTCTTTTTTTTTTGCTATCCTTCCTCGTACCAGCCCAACAACCGGACGTTCGTTGCCTGTTGGTTGTCATCTTGTAGTGATTCAATGAGGTTCATGTTCATGACCGTTCTGTAGCAATAAATGTGCCGTTTTTATAATGCAGCGCTTTGAACGGCTCTTTCTTCTTGTTCTTTACAGCGTGCAGGGGAAAATGACATCCAGCGCACATTGCTGGATGTTTGAGGAAACACAGTAACAGTAAAGATACAGTAAAAGGAAAAGTTCACTTTGGGAAACACACTCATATGTATTTTTATATCATATAAGATTTTTTTCTTTCTCTCTTTTCCAAGAGTGAACTCATGAAACGTAAGTGAAACAATATGAAAGGATATTACCACAAATTCTCCATAAGAGTCAGCAATTATTATTTTTTTATTTTATTTTTTTTGTTTATATTGCAAAAGAAATCAAATGTGACAGTTGTAATATTATACTATTATACATGTAATTGTAAGAGTATTGGATTACAATGCTTGATGTATATTGATCTCATTGGACGGAGCACAACCAGCACACCAATTCTGAGAAAACATTGTGCGTGTGGCTTTAAACACATCCTTTAAAGCTATCTTCATTTTACGAGTTTTGGACTGGCAGGAAAGGAGGGAGAAGTCAGGTGATTTTTTTTTGTCATTTGACTTTTGTATCCATGGTAACCATTATAAATCATGGCCATGGTAAAAAGCACAAGATTACTTACTTTACGCTATGTTACAACAAATCAGACATTACAGCATGTTAAATCACCATCATCTAGTAGTACAATATATCAGCATCTGAACAGAGACATCCTCCAACTCAATAGGCCTCCCCCAAATAAAAACATACCAGGGAATAAAAAGAACAGATCCACAAATACAGCCCCTAGACACAGGCACAGGACACAATATCCACATCAAGTCCAAACCAAACAAATCAAACAGAACATTGCTGCATCCGCTGGTGCCAAACTCTGTATATTTGATCCAGCTCATAAGTCAAACGTCTTCAGTCCAAAAGAGAAGAATTTATCTATTATATGTTATTGTCGTCCTACTGTCTGATGCTTTGGAGATGTGTAAGTGGTTGTTGAGAAAACAATGATGTGGTATGGTGTGTTCACTTCTGATTTGTGGTGGTGCATGTACACGGTTAGCTCGCTAGTGTTGTATCTATCATCTATCATCTTACAGCCCTCCATCAAATGCACACGTTATGGAACAACAGCAAGAGAAGAGACTTTTGTTCCTTAAGTTTATCCAGAAGACAGCATTTCTCCCCCACCCAGGGCGGTACGGGTTCTGGCCTCTAATGCTCCTATTCGCAGTTAATGCTATGGATTACACAAAGATTGTGGTACATATTTCTGGCTGGTTGTGCAGTGATTCCTCCTTCTCGGAGGTGGGTAACTGTCGCACACCTGTGTACACGCACCACTGCCCCTCTGGTAAAACCACACATTGTCGACAGGTTAAACGAACAGCATACACTTTATTCATAAGTGATCTTTGGGAGTGTTAATAGGCATGTTTTTCACTTGGGCCTGTTTGCTCTTCGTTTCAGTCTCTGTGCTAAACTAGGCTATATCCTGTGCACACAAGACAACATTCTTTGATATCAAAGTTTAAGAAAAACGTATTTTTTAGAACTGTAGGGCAACACAATGTATGTTGTCCCCATGTCTGTGTGTTTTCCATGGATGCTCCAGTTCTCTCCCCCTATCCAAAGACATGCAGGCGAGTTGTGGATTCAAAATGTCCCGTTTTGTGTAAATGGGAGTGTGAGGCTGTGAAAACAGGTTGTTTGCCTATGTATCAGTCCTGCGATAGACTGGAAACCTGTCTAGGTTGTAGCACTGGGGGCGAAGCACATTAGTAAACAGACAAATTATTTTGGCTTTAATTAAGACTTTAAATCTCTGTTTAAATGGATTCATATTAGCTATCCAGTGTTTTAGCTGTGATGAATATTGTCTTAAATCCCCTGTAATTTAGCACAATAGACACCACAAACATTTTGTTTCTATGGCTCACAGACTAAATTAAGTCCTTACCTGACACTAATCCCATATGTTTACCTGCTTTATGTTACCAGCCTGCTGTAACAAGCCCGGACCGGTTACACATCACGTCATGAGAATGGAGCTGCTGGTTCTTTAGTAGAAGGGATTGCCTCCTGAGCTGAGCCCAGGGTGACTCTTCATTTTGACTCATCAAGGTGGGTTGATCTCTTTCTGGCTACAGGCTACATGGATGACGTCTGCTTGTGAATATTTTCATAACATGTTTTTATGAGCTGACTGTTCCGTCACTTACCAACTCCATGTTCCACTTGCTTGGTTGCCAGCACCTCCAGCTCTACAGTAGTTTTTTTTTTCCACACTGATGTCAGTTTACTTGATGTTGGAGGAAAAGTGGTTTAGACATCATTCTAGAAGTCCAATGAAGGTTTTAATCAAAGCCAACAGAAGATGATCGGGCACATGAAAACGGCAGGTATATGTATATTTACATTTAGCAGGCACTTTTGTCCAAAGCAACTTACAGCAATTCATACATACATTCACGTTAGGTTAAAGCATCAAAACTCCTTGGTTGGGTTGAGAAAAAGAACAGGGTTTGAGTTAAAATAAGTATATTACATTAAGTGCCATAACTTATCTGACTCATCCATCAACCCCAACTGGATGGATTTAGTTGAAAGCTTGGTGCGCCTCATACTGATGCCAAAGTTAACCTTGTGTGTCTGTATCAAAATGTCAGAACTTCACCACTCTTGCAGACTCATCTGCAGACTTCTAGAGAGTTCTCTTGGGGTGCAGACTTCACCAGACCTCAAAGATTTAATCACTGACAGTTTATCACATCATATCATATGGCCCTGTCCATTTGTTTGTTGGTTAGTTAGTCTGTCAGCAAGAACAGCTGAACACATTTCCACAGCTTAGATGGAGGATGGGTCTCAGCCCAGATTGGACACCATTAACTTTTGGTGCCAATCCAAATGAAGATCCATTCTAGGATGTTCTTCTTGCTTACTTTAACATTGCAAGACAGGGTGTTTTTCAACACCTTTGTTAATTTCTCAGGGAATAACGAATGGATCGTGATGAAAAAAAATCTTGCTTATTTAGGTGATTGGTATCTATAAGTGAGTACAAACAGATCAGAGCAGATTTGAATATGTTTTGGATTAGGCTTGGTCAAATTAAAGGGGACTGTCGGGCCTTGGTGAGGGTATGTGCTCTACTGAGGGCCGTTGAATGTGAAAAATGGTTATTACATAGGTTATAAGTAATATTCAACAACATACTCATACAAAAAAGAATGCATAGGCCATAGAGGTTCTCAAACGTTTTTTTGTTTTGTTATCACTGTAGTCTTTCAGGCTGTCCATCAGCTGCTTATATCACCTTGCAGTCTCATGTCCTCACAGGCATAGTAATTACGACTGAGGTCCACAGGTTAGGCATTTGGAGTCAGCCCAGGTTGCGAGGGATTACAAGTCATGATTAGTTGAGAGCTTGAAGTTCAGATTTGTACTGAGGCATGACACCCTACTTCTGTTTTTGCAGAGGAAAAAAAAGACCCAAATAAATCACTGACAGGTGGAGGTCTGACCTTGCCTCCCTCATAAACACTGACCAGACCTCTGCTGCTTTTTCTTCCGACACGTTTGTTTCCAGCGCTGTTGGAACATTTTTTACATTTTTTTCACCTGATCCTGGCAGAGGTAGTTTGTCACACATCGTCAGGTGTGGCTGCTGGATGTTTTCCATCGTGGGGAAACTGATGTCATTGTATTTCTTTCAGCATGTTTCTTTGGCTGTCTTGATACTCTCCGGGCTAAATAGATGTTATCAGGCACACAAAATATATTACAGTTTTTCTCAATTGTTTACACACAAAAACTGGTACTTGAGACAAAATGACCACAACATGTAACTGATGCACCAACCCCCTGAACCAATTCTGCTAAACTACGAGCACAATTCCTGCTTTACACTCAAATTGCAGTTCTAAAACACACTTTTTTCAAAACACTACACACAATTCTCTGCATTTGGCACAATTTCCATGAAGAAAATCTCTTGCTTTCACAAAGAACACTCTGTCATTCAGAATTCTAAAGTGAATTGCCCTACTATGCACACTGACTTATCACATGGGCAAACACCCAGACACCCTACACAACACACTCATTCCACCAGAGCAGCTCAGGTACGTTGTCATTTGGGACAACGTAAGTTTCCACTGGGCTGCTCTGGTTCGTAACTGGTTCACTGCCCAACCACGCTTTATCTCCCTCCATATTCTCCATTCCTCAGTCCTATTGAGAATTTTTTGTAAAGTGTATGACCGAAATCCACAAATCCACAAATGTGTATACCCCTTCTCCAAGCTATGGAAGATGCATGTGGATATATAGCAGTTTGTGCTTTTCATGGCTGGATTCACCATGCTAGGTGATGTTTCTCTTGCTGCTTGGTCAGGGAAAACATTGCTTGTGATGTGGATGAGGTGCTGTGGCCAGACCGAAACAGAGGAGAGCATGCTGCACAGCTTTTTTGTTGTTGTTGTTTTTTTACTGTAATTGTGTACAGTAAATTCTCCTTTTGTTTTGTAGGTAGACCGTATATTGTTGTATATGCACTTTGTGTTGGTTGGGATGTACACTGTGTACATTGTTTTTGTGGGAAAAATAAAATATATCTGTTACCGTGTATTTGTGTGTTCTGAGTATAAAAACAATATTCTCAAATATTTTACATCACACTTATGTATGTACTGACTGTAGTATGTGTAACTGAACAAAAAAGGCCTAAGTCATTATGATGAATGAAGAAGTGTTTTCCATTCATCATAGTGTTTTACACTGAGCACATCAGTGTTCAACTGGTTCTTATAAATGTCTATTCATATGATGGTTTGTGTGTGTCATTTGAAAACAAAATACCATTTTGAGAAGAAATAACATCGTTTTGAATGTAAAGTTTAATTTTGCAGGAGAATTGCAGGGTTTTGCCCATTGTGTGTGTGATTTTTGATTTGTGTGTAGAGTTCTGAGAGCATGAGGCATGCTTTCAGAAAATGTGTGTAAACAATCGAGAAAAACTGTAATGTGGCATCATGTTAAAGATTAGAAAGATCAGGCCAAACTGCCTGGTAGAGGTTCATGGAAACATACTTAGTAATATCATTCACATAGAGTCTTAAGTGGCTCCTGGCTTTGCGATCAGTTTAACACAGGTTATTTGAAGCCACATGAACAGAAGTCAAAACGTGGTATAGCAGTAGTTGCATTTAGTTCAGCATTAGTGGAGACAATCTCCAACACTTCATCTCACCTGCTTTTTGTCTCATAATGCAACAATACTAATGTATTTGCCTGTGACCTTTACAGGAACAACATCAGTGTCCGTACTGTGATACTGATTTTCTGAAAACTCCCCTGCAGATAAGAATAAGCCCAGAACAAACCATGTCTCTGACCCTGCTGGATTACACTCACAGTTCCCTCATATTTGTTTCCTGATTTCCTGTATTTTTGTCCTGGTACATTGCTGAATGGCGTATTTTGCAATGCTCGTGTTAGTCTTAGGATTACACTTTTGTGTCTGTCATCATTCCTCAGAAATGTTCTTTCATCAGAGACACCTGGTTAAATAAAGGCTGAAGACAGAAAATCCCTCCAGGGAGGGGTCAGTTCAGTTTGAATACGTCTATCTCTCCATGCTAACCTGGCTTTGGGGACGACAATGTCAGCATGTCAAGTGGTCCACCGCATCAGTCTGCAGTATCTTGAAAGCTTTTTGATGGATTGGTGTGATTTCGTGTACAGCCATTCAAGTTCCCCAGAGAATTAATCCTACTTTTCCCTTACCGTCACAATGACACTAACATTTGTTGTTCAGAGTTAAAGATCCTGATAACTTTTTACCTTGAAATTACAACAGTTTTTTTTTTTTTTTTTTTACATCCCCAGACGACACACTCTATTACCTTGGATGATCTTCTGACTTTACCACCACTAGCGCCTCCATGAAGGTGACTTTTTGGTACTTTATCGAACTAACTCAACAACTATTGAATAGTTTGCTGTGAAATTTGGTACAAGCATTCATTCACCCCAGAGGATGAATTACAGTAAGTCCCTGACTTTTTATATAGCACAATGTTTGGGTCAAAATGTAATTTTGTCTAATACTTTGGTTTACTTTGGCAAAATGAAAGACATTCCCATCATCCTCATCTGTGCTTTGTGTAGAGCGCCGTCTAGGAAATATTCAGACCATGCTCACATGCTAACTAGCACAGTCCATCCATCCTTTATCTATAAACCACTTGTGTTTTGTGGGGTTGTGGGGGGCTGGAGCCAATCCCAGTTGACATTAGGCATAACAATGAATAGGAGACATTCATAGCCCCAGGCAATTACCTGCTTGCCTTTGGATTGTGTGAGGAAGCTGGAGAATCTGAAGGAAACCCACGCATGGAGAGAACATCCAAATTCCACACAGAAAGGCCCCAGCCGACTGACAGGTTCAGACCCAGTCGCTGTGAGGCATCAGACCTAACCACAGCACCTCAGCCAACATGACAAACTAGAGGAGGAAGCTCCTCCTTCAGCGGAGAATAATCTGGATTACAGATGGACCAGCCAGCCAGGTGAGAAATGACCCACATAAGCACCTCAGACAGGATTAAAATCACTGAGCAGGGCAGGTGATTTTAAAATCACTCTTATCCTCCAGACAGAAACAGTCAGTCCAATTGGGATTTCCGTCTTGTTTGCTCACATGTTGGTACTTTTATCACTTCAGAGTAGATTTTTAACTTGCAGAATCTTTCTCACTTTAGAAATGTAACATCTTCTGGTTTCTATAGAAAGCTGGATGTCATTCCCACTGTTAAAAATGAATTTATTCACAAGAAAGAAAGAAAGAAACTTACAGAGCAACTTAAACAAGAGAAACAACTAATGACAACAACAAGTCCAAACAATCAAGAAATACCTTTGAAAATAATGCTGACTTACAGTTTGGCTTGAACTACCGAGAAAGCACATCCTCTCTGATATGTTACGTAAGGTGCTGTAGCAGTGTGAGCTATCAGTGTGTGAGTAAAGGTTGTGTCACCGGGACGCTCCCATCTGCAACATGTTCCTCTCTGATCTGCAGTCACACCCTGAGCGGCCAAAGACACAACAAGTGCTGTGTGATTCACTTCCATGGAGGAGAGAACAGATGTGTGAGATGATGAAATTAAGTCATTAACATAGAGCTTTCCCTTTTACCCCCCCCAGCACACATACGCGCGCACACACACACACACACACACACACACACACACACCGAATACACTGAACACACACACACACACACACAACAACAACACTTTCACTGGAGCTGTACTTTTACAGTCAAATATTTCCCATGAAGACTGAATGGCTTCCAGTCCATCAGATGGAAGTATTCTAAATGTCTTGTGCAAGACTTTAAAAGAAAGTTTGGCTGCAGAGCATGACTTCCTGATGACACACACACACACACACACACACACACACACATCAGCAGGTCAGTCAAGATTTAGAGCCCATGTTAGCTGTATTAGAGAAATTAAAAAACCCCACATGAGATGATAATTAAAGAAGGGTATGTTTTCATATCAGCTGAATGTAGGAAGTCACTTCGTTGTCATTTTTTCCAGTTTGGAAGTCTGCAGTGGGAAATAGACAGTGACTGTAACCACCGACAGTAGCAGAGTGTATGCTTTGCTCCCCTCTACTCAGTCCCAAACTGTTTTTTTGTGACCAGGACATCATCAGTTAATGCCGTAATGGTGTAAAAAGTCATGTGGAATGTTGTGGAATCAACTTATTTTCTCATTCACTTCAAAGTTTTATTCATTTCAAGTTGATTAAACTTGAACAAATACAAATACGTTAAGGACCACTTCCGAGCATACAGTACAAACACATGTTGAAGGTGGAAGTCTTTTGAATCAGAACGATGAGTCGGATGAATGTACAGTGTGGAGCTCAGACTATTGTCAGAAAGATATTTCTAAAGAAACATGATCAGCATAACAACAAGACTTCCCAGCATGCATTATCTCAGAGTTAAAGATATCCTGAGACTCTTCTTCATCATAATTTGAAGGACACAGTTGTGATAGAGACTTGCTATGTCTATGATTCACGACAAGACAAGTCATGGTTACTGTTTTTTTCACACTCATGATAGAAATGCTAATCATGATGAAGTAAATAAGTATTGAATTCAGTCATAACCCACCCTCACACCTTCATTCCTTTAATACACTCATTCAGAGCAGTTATACACAAGATCATCATACGAAGGCTGGAACAAATGGAAACACCTCCAGAAAATAAAAGAACACACTTCAGAGGGTACGTTTATCACTTATCACGTTTATCACTGATTTATTTCATCAACATGTTGGCAACATGTTGGCAGAAATCAGGCAGACCTGCCCCACGATTATCCTACTCTACATTAAAATGTGTACTGTTTTCTTGAATCATTTCTTCATCATACCACATAGATATGTTGGGTTTTATTGTTTGCTGTGCATCTCCCAGTGACTCCAGTGTCGCTGTTGCCACAGTCTGGCCCCCAAGCAAGATGACCCTTCCTTTCTTTTTTTAGTTCCTAGTCAAAAAAAAAGGAAGTGAGGCAGGGAGAGAGAAGGGAGGAGAGGACAGATGGGTGAAGAAGGAAATCGAGGAGGATATTATAATGTGTCCATCGATCCTTTCTCTGTGTACACCTGACACAATCTGTTAATTGGTCCACACTTCCATATGAATTATGTACATTTATTGGTAAGTTATGTATATGTTTGTATTTAATTGAATTAAACACTTACATTTACAAAGTCAGCATCACTATAGAAACATAGACAACTATTAAGTTCCCGTAGGAATAGAATCATAATGTTTGGTGAGTATCATTTTTTTGTGGGCTTTAAATACAAATTGAGTTTGATAATGTCAACCAGTACTGCAACCGTACGTTGATTAATCAATTAGTCAATTAACAGAATGTGAATCAATTGATCTTTAATGAAAGCCTCATCCCATGTGGACTGTGAAAAAAAAAAAAAAAAACTTTATATAGTTGTGTTTCAGAGAGAAGTGTTGTGCTCAGATGGGTGGGTGAGACTGGTCAGTTTTGAAAAATTAACAATGTCCTTAAAACCTTCTAACACCGGCTGTTTCATAAAACCGCTGCTACGCTGCTTCTGTCCACACCCATCAGGCTGACGGGCAGGCGTCGGCACTGGTTTGCACATGCCAAAGTTCTGCGTGCTGCAATTCCATCAGCTCAGATTGAGACAAAGATTTCCTGAACCTTCCTCAGGTGAGTGTGACCTGCCTGTAAGCTGATACTGACACTTGCAGACAGCTCATTTAGATTCAAATGTATTCATGAAAGTATTTTCACCGACAGGTTCGTCTCAGCAAAGTGCTTTGTGCAGAACAACAATAGACATGAATGGGATATTAATCAGTGCCATTGTATTGTGTGTGTGTGTGTGTGTATGAGTTCATAGTATTAGCAGCTAAATGGGTGTGTTCTGGGCTGCTGCACAGTGGAATGTGAGGCGTGGCTGTCAGTGTTGCCCAACACAAAGCTCCTCAGCATTCAGTCTGACACCTATAGCAACCAGCGCTGTTTAACCAACAGTCAGAGAAGCCAACCTCACCTGTAAGCTGTCACTTTATGTGCAGGTGTGTTCACACTGCAGGGAGACTCTTGTGTCTGATCTCCTTGAATGATCTGAAGTTTAGATGTACAGTATGTGTTCAGGTAGCACCTCCAGCCTGACCTCGACAATGGTGGATGAATACACTGGTCGCTGGTTACAAAACACTTAAAAATGTGTTTCACTTGTTAGTTGTAACTGCCTCTCCTGTCGGATGTGTGAGCCTCACTGTGCAGAATCGTGACCTCTTAGTTTGTTTTCATGTTCATCTCCCAGGGAAGCAGCTTTTTCTGTGTTCTCATTGGATCTCTGTTAAGAAAAGAACCCACAAGCACACATTTGTGTGAAAATGACCAGAAGTTTGGGAGCCAACATGATCCCATATACAATTTGCACATTTACAAAGTGTGGAATGAAAATCTCGTGTGAACGGATGCTGAGAATGGACTTCAGTACGTAGAGTTTATTTTTTCAGCAGTAGGACAGACGGAGTGGGTGCTTTTTTAAACTTTAGGCTCTGTGAAAAAAACATTTTAAACACAGATTATTCTATTATTTCCCTTTTTTTTCATATTATTGGGGGGGGGGGGGGGGGGAGTCATTTAGAGTTTCACTGTGTAGTTTTTGGCAAGAAATTTTAATCAGAAGTGAAAGATCTTCATTGACTGATTTATTTTATCCTAAACAAACTAAACACATGTCAACGATCTCTCTTCATTTCTGTGACTGAATACACCGACCTTAAAGGACAACAACACGATTTCATACTGATTAATACTGTTAATATGTGGCGGACCCCGCCACTTTTCCAGCTCTAAACTGTTCTGGGACCTCATTTTCCTCTGAGAACAGCTTGTATTCACTTATGGAAAGGTGAAATATCTTTGAGTTTGCATCATCATTGCATACATTACATAAATCAACTTACGTAGCTAAGTTAGAATAAGACACTGTCGACTTCTGGTGTCATATGGGACACGATGAGCTGTCTCCTGGGTGAACGTCCTGAGTTTGAGCCATCCATCCTCCCCAAACACCAATCCGTGCGGACTTTGTCGCACCTTCTACTACGTCACCTGACGTCCTCCTTTGCTCCAGCCTTAATTACTACACTCACAAATTCGTGGATCATAGTATGCTGTGTGTGTTTGCATTATAAAGGTAAAATATAGGTATAAACCAAATTAAATTATGCTCAATGAAAGGTCAATGGATCATCACATTTAATCCTGAAGGGGGGGGTTTGAGCGGGTCTGCACCTGAATTCATTTTTTGAAATTATTAAGACATTTCTGGTTTATTTTCTCTCCATTAATGAAAGATGAAGATGTGTTTCAGTAAATGTGGTTTTTTAAGCTGCCAATCTGAACACAGACTGAGTGGTTCAAAGTTTGAACATATTATGGGGAAAATAATAGATAGATAGATAGATAGATAGATAGATAGATAGATAGATAGATAGATAGATAGATAGATGATGATTCAGCACTCCCAGCTTCAGTTTCTCAATAAGGATCATCGTGACATCAGATGTGAGAACGCAAAACGCCACATGGGAGGCGAACATTCCTGAAATAGTTCCAATAGTTGCATTTTGGTGAGAGACTGGCACACTGCATCTCCAAACATGGTAAGAGAGAGACACACACACACACACACACACACACACTGAGAGAGAGAGAGAGAGCGAGAGAGAGAGAGAGAGCTTCACATGTTTGCTCAAACTTTCTTGGACTTCCACCCCCTGAAGTAAACTTTCCTCCTCTCCTCTCCTCTCCTCTCCTCCCTGCCTGCCCTTCAGCTCAGACAGGAGGCGCAGGCGGACAGGTAAAGCGACAACTATTTCAGCGTACGTCAGCGGCGTCAGGTGTATCTGGGACCCGCCCACGAGGCAAACCCCTGTCAGGCAGGACGCGGCAGCCTGTCATTCTGAGCAGAGCAGCAGAGGAGCAGGGAGCGTAGACAGGTAAGAGGCTGATGATTTACCTGGACCCGGGTTGGATTTTAACCCGACTGCACTTGTTGTCACTGACGCTGTCAGGGACTCACTTCAGTGCGTCTCTCGGAGCTGGAGTTCATCTGATCCCAGTCAGGCTGAAGTGACTGTAGTTTTCGCTGAAAGGTTTTTAAAAAAGGGGGCAGCAGCTGAGCAGACACCTGCAGGGTGAAATCACAGAAACTACTTAACACCAGACCTGTCAGTGAGCTCAGCTCAGTGTCTCATCACAGTGTGTGGGTCGTTTGGTTTATGGAAAGAGATGAGGAGATAAGAACACGGAGACATGATTCATGTTCAGACAGCACTGAGAGCAACTAAGGACAGCAGAGTCAATCTGTCAGTGATACACAACTGTGAAAGAGTCATTATGAATCTAATGAGTAACTTGATATTTTATCAGAGCCAGTGAAACAAAGCTAGTGTCCACCTTACTAGTGAGCGCAGCAGCATACTGCCCACAGGGGAATATTAATATCAGTCTGACAGGACAGAACAAAGTTATGTGGCTAAACCGACAGCGAGCGAACCAAATCTGTCCAGTGATGGAGGGGAGCTCAAGATGTTAACTCGAGTACAAATGTGTTCCTTACATGGGTATTTTCATTTCCTGCCAAATGATACTCCCACTCAACCACATTTCTGAGGCAAATGTTGCTCTATTTACTCCATTACATTTCTCTGACAGCTTTAGTTATTAGTTACTTTGCAGACTGCACGCAGCATCAGAGCCACGGTAGCACATTTTTGAAGTAATGTGTTTTATCGACAATCTGGTAAAATAATATATTATTATTTTTGAGTATTGGATCCAATAATTGGCCATGCCACTGATTGGTCCTTATATAGTACATTGAATAATAGGTCTATCAAGTATTTCACAACACGATTATCGCAGGGAAAAAAATTCAAGGTAACGATATTAATGCAGTATCAAGTGTCTCGCTCTGGTCTGTCTGCTCTACATCAGTCACTGAGGGATATTTTAGACAAGAGGGTTTTTCCAACTTTTAAAGAAAGGGTTTTCACCAGTTTGGGGTGAAAGAACTGGACTGGCCTGCACAGACCTATACCCCATCCAACAGCTTTGGGAGGAACCGGAGAAGAAAGCCTCCCCACAGGACTGGAGCCTGCCAGCCCAGGGCAGCATATACAGTATATGTGAGGGGTCTTGAAATCAGTGAGACCTTGACTGAAATCAGTGTCCACATACTTTTAGCCATGTGGAGTAGTACAACAGAGTGACTCTTAAGTCATTAAATGAATATCACAGGAAAATGATAGTCTATCTCTAGGAGGAATTGCCCCATCAAAACTAAATAACTGCCATAAAGAACTACAGAATTATGACTGTTCTTGTCATCGTCACCCAGTTGTTTCAGTCGATGCAGATGTTTTCACTCACTATTATTTAAGCTTTAAACCCCCCCCCAACTGTAACACAAACAAATCTGTGCAGGAACAAACGTGTGGCAATTAAATAACCTGCTGATAATCAAACTCCTACGATGATGAAACACAGCTTTCTTGTGTTTGCCACTCTGAGCTCGGTCCAAGGGCGAGTCCGACTGTACTCTGCACTGTGCTCCGATAAGAGGGCCGCAGAAAGGAGACGTTATCTTTATTCCAGCTGGGCGGAGGGCCGTAATGTCATTTACACCGGCTCCACATGGAGCCACAGTGTCAGTCATTAGTAAATTATAACAATAACACTACCTGACAAGACCATGTTTGTGTGCACCTCTGACCTTGACAGGGTTACAGCCCTGATGTGTTTGGACAGAACAGCGAGTGGGGTAACTGTTCACTGATGGTGACAGTTTGCATTAATTCTCTGGCGATGATGTTTTGTAACTGCGACCTGCGTCCCGACACATTTTTCCTCTTCTGCTAAATGATGGTATGTTCACATAATAGTGGTAAATTCAGACATCCTGGACGCAGGAGTTGGCTGCCAGATAGCGTCACTATTTTGACTGCTTCCTGGGAAAATCCAGAAGACGTGATGTGGTTTCCAGTCAGTCGTGATGTGAAAGTGAGGAAATCTTGGAACTGTTATTGCCCCATTAATCACATTTAAAAAAATATAAACAATGAATCAGATGACTGATAAGAGAGGAGTCACTTAAAAATATAAGGGTGTAATATATATACTTAATTACACATTTTTTGCAATGATCCATCAAAGATATGCAGCTGAGGCGGGATGACAAACCCCTTCTTCTGCATTGTAATCAAATATAAGTATAAGTTCTCATATCAGCATATCAGAAAAGACGTATGCCCTTTAGCTTAGCATTTAGTTTTGGTGTTATGCCACATTTAGAAAAAAGAAATAGTGGAACATCTGGCAGCTAAAGAACCAGACATTTGTTGGTGGAGTTCAAACCAAGGTTTAGCCTCAAGGGAGCATGAACACTGGACATTCATCAGGTGCACACAAACATGGCTTCAATATAACAGCCCGATGTTGTGCTGTGTCTCCTTGTGGTGTAGCCTGTAGGCAACTGTTCGCTAGCACGTTAGACGAAAGCCACTTTATACGTAAAGATAATATATCAGCTTGTTGCGTTGAGCTGTTGTTTGTTGTAAGTTGGCAAAGTAAAGTAGAAGGCTTCTTGCTTAAGTAGCTAACTTTGTTAGCTTGACAGCTAGCTTCAAATAGTGCACATGATAACAGTGTTGTGGACTGGTTGAGGTGTGTATCAGGTGGGCTGACAGGCCCTGTGCTGCCCTCCTGCATCCTGCATGTATAACTGTGTTGTGACGCTGTTGTCTCGCTGACTTCTAAAGCAAACACAGGAGTCAGTCGTGCATGTCGAAGTGCTTTTCCAAGGCGAAGGAATGAAAAAACCCCCGGCTTAAAATCAGCTGTTCGCATCTCGGCCTCTTTGCCCGTGGCTCTTCTCTCTCTTTGTTCCTCCTCTTTATCTTATGTTCATCTTTTTCTGCTCTAGTTGTCTGTTTCTCCCTCTCACTTTCTCACTCTCTCCTTCTCTTTGTCTTCTAGCATGTCTCCTGATTCATTTCTCCTCACTACCTTCTCTCTTCTGTTTTTAAAAAAAAACACTTTTCAACTGTTTCTCTCCCTGTAAATTCCGCTGCAACTCAATAATTTGCAATTTGTATTATTCGTATTGGTTATTTATATCTGTTTTTTTGATAGTATTGATTTACCTCTATCACATGTGGCTGATCTTCTATATCTCTGTGTGTATGTACTGCCACACCTGCTTGAAACCTGCTGTATGACCTCTAGCTCCTTCGCAGTGATTTATTAGTCCTAATCATTTACACCTGACACTGGCTGTAAAAGTCATCTGGTCTGCACAGAAAAGCGTCAAAAATGCTTTCCTCCACGCGGCACCAGCCAGGAGGAGTCATGCGTTTGTGTTTGTTTCTGTGTATGAGTGTGTGTGATCCATCAGTCAGCATACTGTCTTTGTGAACATTTATGACTTTATGCGGGACTTTTGGATGAAAAATCTTTTTTATTGACTGCTGCCATTCGCTGCAGACCCCTCACTCTTCTGGAACCGGCTGCTAGGGGCCACAAGTAATCAATAACTTCTTCAGTTTACCCACAAACACACCTGGCGGTGAGCAGCACATTTCCCTGCCTCTCTTCCTCATTCTGTTTTTCTCTCCTCTCGTACATTCCCACATTTCCTCATACTTCTGTTTCACTTTTACCCTGATCACTCTCACCCATTCTCTCTTTATCTCTTCACATCTCTTGCATTTCCCTCGGTCATTGCGGTCTCTCCTCCCTGTCACTCCCCAAAATGATCTTGATCTGCAGGACATGAAGTCTTCGAACAGCAAATGTGACATTCTGACAGCGGACCGTGTCTGACAGTGTATCTGTTCATCTTCATCCAGCTCTCTCTCCCACACTGACACACACCCTCCCGCTCTCCCTCCCTCTTTCTCTCTCTTTAATGTGTTTTAATGGGACTGCATTCTTTGCCTTGACTCCGGCCCAGTTAACCAACCAGACCGACGGGAAAACATGACTGTTCTCTCTCTCGCCCAGCACACACCCACTACCCTGTTTCTCTCTCTCTTTCACCTCCCCACTGTCTCGCACACACTAGCCAACAGAGACATGTGTGAGTAATAATGTATGGGAATGGCTAGGGTATTTTCCTCTTAGACCTGAGTGGTAGAGCTTCTGATGAACTGCTGACACAATACCCAGATTTCAGCCCTGTTACTGTACAATACGTCAGCATTTTTCCAAATACAACACTTTTAGAGACTATGTGGTTCTAGATGCTGACTCACTGACTTTTTTGCAGAATCAGCAAACTGGCTCACCGAAGCTAGCGAGCTAACCGCTAACTTACAAAAAACAGCCGGGAACATGCAGTGCCTGGTCAGTCACAATATCACAGAGAGTCTCTCTATATTTTATCTTTAACAAATTTCATAGAATAAAGAGTTACTGAAGGGGTCATAATCTCTCTCAGCTAACAAGCGTGCTAGCTGATGGTGTAACGAGGGCTGGGTTGCACCAGCTAGTCGTAAATCATAAAAACATTGCGTGTTGACTCTTTCGTCAGTTCTAGTTAACTACTAGTTTCAGACAGAATCAGATTGCAGTGGTATTTAAGAATGTCCCAGCTTGTAGGCCTAACAGTCTGGCCACACAGGATGCTTTTGTAGTGCGTGGCGGTTGCGTTGCTGAGCTGCTCACTCGCATGTTTGTGGTCACATTTGCAGAGTGGCTGTCCTATCTTTTTACATGGAGTTTGCCATAATTACCAATGATATGGTGACATGATTTTTCTTAACCCCCCCGTACAAAGAGCGAGAAAAGAGGGAGGGGGAGAAAGAAAATTACCTGTAGTGTGTATTCTCTGCATCTCTGTGACATATTCTGCAGATACAGACATTAGAACTGTAGTGAAATGCTGGTATGATGCACATTTTTTTTGTCAAGAACCACAAGATAGGCGAGGCTCCAGATCTCAGGATGAAGCGCCCCTGCAGCCTCGCTTGACACACGCCTGAGAAGCCTTACACTTCAGTCTTAATGGGTTATATATTAGCACTAATGTAATGATAGTTCTGCCAGTTAGCTAATTCTGTTACCAGTCGCTATACAGTAACACCTTGAAGATAACATATGTGATGCAACCCATTCTAACATAGCTTGTAAATCTCCACTGACTAAAGACTTGCATCATATCTAGGTTAAGTTTAAACTTTGGGACATATGATGCAACCGGTTCCAGGCCTTAAAGCATCATACTGTTGCCAGGGTTACATGCATTTTTCTGTGGCCAGCATTTTCCCTACATGGTGTCTTAAAAGCAGCAGTTCACCCATGGATATATGAAGGAAAACTGGGTACAGTTCAAAGCCAGTGAACACTTTTCATAACACAACTCATACAAAATTAAAATTCTTAGACAGAAAGTAAAGAGTTAATAATCCCAGTTTGCCATGGCTCTATAATTGACACTTTTGATAAATGATGTCATTGTTTTCTGGAAGCTTCTCTGTATGTGTGTGTGTGTGTGTGTGTGTGTGTCTTTGTGTGTGTGTGTGTTTGTTCCCATCCACCGAAACTTCCATTACCTTAGCATTTAGCTATGTCATAAAAGTAGAGTGATGATCTCAGGCTTGGCTTTAACAAACACGCATACTTTAGATGTTTGATGTCAGAAATGTGAACGGTTGTGACTTGCCCCGTCACCTCACTGATGTACTACATATACAGCCAGACGTACACATACGTCAACAAATGCACACTTCTACTTCAGTGGCATCTTGGGAACGAGGCTGATCACGTTTTTTTTTCTCTGAACACTGAAGATGCTCAAAAACCTCAAACATCCCATAAAATATGCAATATATCTATATAATGTAGCACTTTGGATACTAATACATTCAGTGTCATTCCTTTATTGTTGAGTAAAGAAATGTTAATAAAAACTTGACAGTAACCATTTTTCAGATATGTTCAATTGAATATTTAAACTAAACCGTGACCCAGAGAGAGGAGCAGTTTTCACTTCAAGGGATCACAATCATGCACAGGTCACTGACATGTTCTCACTATGACACAAAAACAAGTGTGTGTTGTCACATGAAGCGTTTTTGTACAGGGTGTTGTCTGTCTGTATGTCTGTCAGCTGTCCGGATGGCTTGAAAGGAGAGAAATATGTGCGTGTCTGTTTGCCTTCATTCTCTTCTCTCTGTTCCTGTCATGTTTGCAGAAGAGATCACAGACATACAGTAGATACCAGTACTGTGAAAACAATTAGACCTGCTCTCCGTGGAGCTCGGAAATGAATGATGATAATGATAATAATTGCATGTGAAATCTTAAAAAAATAATCAGCAGTACAATTGTTATTTTCTTGAAGAAACTGAAGTCCTAAGTTTTAAGTTTAGGTTTTAAGCATCTGTTCAAAGGTGATTTTGCTCTTATGGCAACAATGCTGAATGGTCATTAGTGATCTAAATCTTTAATTGGTAAAATAATAGCAATGTAAGTTACAGCCGCCTTATCTTAATGTAAGTGTGTTCCAGTGATGGATCCAGCGGTCGGTAGTGTCTGAAATGACATGAGGTGTATGATGGTAACAGATCATTCCTGTTTGCTACAGACCAAAAACCAGTAGGGTGTCAGTGGTCCCTGAGGATATGGCTGTTTTGACACTGTTCACTCCCTCTGCCCACTTGTAGGTCTCAGTTTGAAGGAACTAAAGCAGGAACACGATCTTGGCTCTATAAAGTGGTATAAGTATTTAGCTTGTGTTGCCCCAAAGTTTTACTGAACAAAGCCGTCTATTGTGTGCCGCATTCATTTCTATTATGATACAAATGTCAAGTCGTCTGGTATGAGGAACACCCCGAGGTGGCATCTGGCACCCATCAATCATTAACCCAATGGAATTCATGTATAGCAGTAGAAAGTTCCCATAAACCTCTAAAAAAAAAAGCATCTCTGTATGGTTCATTAGTCACTGCGCTCCATGGTACAACCCTGACATCAAGCTGCTGTTTCTGTATTCTAAAGGGACATTTGTCAAAATCAGTTTGAGATTTATTTTCTGATGATTATCAGCAGAAACGAAATGTTTAACTGAATACTTTGGTACTAATGACTGTAAACAAATACCTACTACTAATGGTTTTCTACAAATTTGTGTAGAAAATGTAATCAATATTACAATATTAGTGTAAATCTTAAGCAACACAGTTGCTTAAAGTGTTTGCGTGGAGCTTGCTTTTACACTATATGACAAAGATATAGCATTTAAAGCTTTTTATTAGCTTGGACGCTAAATTGTTAGCATGGAGCTTGCTACTGTATATATAAATCAACATAGTAAAGACTAAAGGGTTAGCAAGCTTTCTGTCGCAATATAATGAATGAAATTGTTAGTTGGAGCTCAGTATAACTCGAAACAGCAAATGGTAAAGCGTTAGCATTGAGCTTGCTGTAAATCTACAGAGGCCTAGGTAACCGTGCTTTCATTTGTTTTGAGTAAAGTATGACCTTTAGTTTTTTCATGATAACGGGTTGATTTACTCATAATTTCACGATAACAAAGCTGGTTTTCACGACATGACCACACGTGATCTCGAGATTACGGAATTCAAATAATATCTGGAAGCATGGCTTTGGTTCCCAGCTTCCATATGAAGTTCACACAACAAGTGCTACAGTTTTAGCACGTATGAATGCTGACTCGATTTGCTGAAGCGTCCTGGCGCTTAACACACTTCAAATAGTTACGGAGCTTCTAAAACCTGAGATGCAGGGTGCTAAGTTGTTAGCATGACACTCTGGGTTCAGCGCACTGATAGCGTTGGTATTTGTTCTTTCCACTTTAGAACAGCTATTTCATTTCACAGATAGGATGTTACTGCACACACTGTCTCTGGTATCACTCAACAGCCTGAACGGTATAGTGTTTACATGAAGACTTCAATCAGTCATCGCAGTAGACTCTAGCGGTACCATGAGGCCCACTGTGACTCATCAGAAAGGTCGGGTGGGTCACATGATGTGTGGACGGTTTTCTTTTCTCCGCCTGTGGATAAACTTGGTAAAGAACATCCTGAAAACATGGTCTGTCGCAGCCAGCATTGCACATGGCGATTTCATTCAGACATGTAGCAGAAGCACACACAATTCTGACTGAGTGTGCCGGAATGCTGCAAACAATGAATCACGGGTAGAAAGGTGGCAGGTATTTTAGCAATGAGGGTGTGAGCCTGGAATGGTAGGTAACACACACGCAAAACTGTTTGGAATGGTAACATCGCATACTTAAACATTTCCATTTGTGTGTGTCTGTCTGTCTGTGTGTGATGACAACGGTTGACTAACCCTCCTGTGAAGGACTTCTTGTTAACTGTGTGGTGTTTGTTGTGACCATATCATTGGGCTGTTGTGTATTTCAATTATCAGTTTTTAATACAGGCAGGGGAAGGGAGGTTGTTGGTATGTCCTTATCTAATCTGATTAACAGTTCTGGCAGAAATTCACCTTTCACTGATATTCCTCGTGCAGGGATTTCACTGCGATGCACGTGTAAAGTGTGTGGACTGCCTAGAAGTAGTAGTTCTTTGTTGAGACATATTCAGCCTTTAATGAAATCTCCCATAAAGGCATAGACATGACTTTGTTCACAATAGTTAATAACAGCATTCTCAGTTCACTGATTGACACACTATGTTAGACGAGCTCGTGTGAGTACAATAAAACCACAGTCTGTGAAGAGTATATTAATGTTGAGGCTTATCAGATTGGGTGATAAAGTAAAGACAGGTTGACGACTTGCATCATCCATTTGTTCTTCTCTCATGCTGAGAAAACACAATGTCTTACTTAATTCAAATGCCATCAGAGCTGTAAATAAGCTGGCTGTGCACGTGTCTCACAGTGTGGTCCAGAACCACAGGTTCCAGCGAGTATTTCTTAAGATTGCCAGCTTTTATTGATTGTACAGCGCATTCTCCTTTATACTTTGGGACCAATCACCAGATAAGGTAATGTTTGGAACCAACCACAAGTGGGTAGTGAGGATGACCGGTGATAGCCACTACAGTTGACCCATGTGATATCTGGCAGTGTTGGCAACAAAAGTGAAGAAATTATAACAGAAGACTACTTTAAGACAGATTGGAGGTCAAAAGTGGTCTTCATCGGTCTTAGATTCGAGGACTTTGTGGATCTACGCAGATTCTCTGTCAGCTTTGATCATTTAGTCCGCCATAATCATCGCAGGAGAAAATGTGTTCCCGGGGAAGACGATGAGTGTGAGCAAAAAATTTAAGCATGGCCCCTAATTCATTTCAAGTGAGAAATGGGTGTCGAGAGGAAGTCTCACGAGGACCCTGTTTCTGAATAAAACACAGTGTAGACAAAGTTTGTAAAAACCCTTTTAGATAAGATCTTTAATGGCCGGAAAGAACAGAAATGTTTTAAAACGCTTCATTGATATGAAGCTGAAGGGAAAAGAAATCCATAAAAGGACACAACCCTCACAAAAAGCTATTGGTAATGTACAACATGGCCTTTTCTAAATCAGAAGCAGGAGCGTGTCGACATGAAACAACTCCTGGAATGCATTGAACTTTACAGATTTATGGTACTTTATACAACACTTACAGGTCATCTGACTTTATATATTCAGACTATAAGGTCGCACATCCAAGAATACCCACGATTCACTGTCTTATCCAAGAGACCCTACAAACTCAGTTCTCTTCTGAATAGTCATGAGATTCAGAGAGGTCTCCCACAAGACCAACACAGCATAGTCTAATTGTTTGTGGGGTTGTCCCTGGTTTTAAATGAGGTGCTGTCAATACTAAATAAGTTATTACTCTTTGGAGGTTTCAATTGTCGTAACATCTGTTCCCAGATTTACAGATTTACACACAAACACAAATGTGTTTTTGTTTTCAGCTCATACTAACAAGATTGTGGTATGCATTTTTGAGTTATGGAGAACAGAAATAAGCCTTATCACCTGACTGAATGTCATCAAAGTACATTTTTGCAAACCACACCTTACGTTTCGTTAGCTTCAGTTTTCGGTTTTATAATGTGAAACTGCTGCGCTCATGCTCCGGCTAGGTTTGGCATACAAAAAAACCCCACTTTGTTAGGTTAGGAGAACATCATGTTTTGGTTCAAAATACCTGCTTTTGCCTTAATAAACAGAGCTGAGATGCCCTGTTTTCCTGTGACAAATATATATATTTTTTTAGTGCCACAAACACTGGAAATTGTCCCGAGGTTGGCTATAAATAAATTACCAGTGCGAATGTGACATGTATTTTAGAAATATCAATATGTTGAGGATCCAGTGACATGCACCAATGTGTAGGTATCAGAGGTTTGCAGAAAGGTTAACTATATAAAAAACATACAGTACTCAGAACAGTCATACATGCAGTGTGATGCAGGGGAAACTTGAACGTGTATACATTTGATTTACTTGTGTCTCATTTTGCATGGCATTTATGACGGCATCCATGTTTAGTCTTATTTTACAGCCTTTGAATTCTCCTTTCCAAAACACACACACACTTATTCCTGTTTTCGACTGCAAACGGATGCATTATCTCTCTGAACTCATCAGAAAGCTTCTCAATACATTTCTGCTCTGAAAGCCTAGTTTTTTTTGTTTTTTTTTTCCTTTCATCCCATTTCATCAGCCTTTCGAACGCTCACATTCCCCGCCTTACCATAATGTTCGGGCCAAACGGTTTAGATTTTAGGGTCATGAGTGTGTTTTGGAGCCCATTTTCTGCATCTTGTAATTTCTCCTGCTAATGGACGCCTGAGAGTCCTAATTATTCATCTCAGTCATTTGAAAACTGCCACCGAGCTACTCCTGAAATGCATCTTAGTGCATTTTTGCATTTTATAGCTCCTTGTTTTTTTTTTCCTCCAAGTTTTAATGAGTGTTGTTTTGCATTATGCAGTACCTCCAGGCTTCAATTTGGCATCTGGGAAAGTTGGCTTGACTCCAAGACTGTGGTCACCCAGTGCTTATTACTCATTAAGCCTCGTCGGAGGGCCGAGTGGGTGAAGGCTGGGTGGGTGCTGGGCGGGAGCTGCAGTGCTTGGAGAGTGGGTGTTGTTGTTGTTTTTGTCGATGTTCTAGTTGTGGAAGTAAATGAAGAGACGAGAAAGTGAAAGACTTTGAAAGTTTTCACGATTCGCACACCTTTCTACTCCACTGTCTCTTTGTCTGTCTGTCTGTCTGTCTGTCTGTCTGCATGCTCGCGTCAGGTTTCTGTAAACCATAATGCTTGAGAGGTATTGACATTTTTATTCAAGGTGCTTGTTGTTTTAGTTTCTACCTAATTCCAGAGCAGATGGATCTATTGATTTTGAAGTGTCACTGCAGTTTTGTCAGATTCATGTTTTTAAACCATGCAAGCGTTCACACCATTGGACAACTCACATGAAGGTTGACAGTACTGTTCATGGTTATTATAGCACTGTATTATTTAAATTTGGATTTTGTAATTTTTTTTTTTCTTTTTAGATCTAAACATTTAGAAAGATCTGTGTTCACCAGTCTTAATTGCAAATTGGATATTGACATGAAGGCCATTTACAATTTTGAAACTGGTAATGACGATCACATGATCTGTTGTAGAATCCCAGACTCTAGAGATCCATTGTTGTCAGACTCAAACGACATAATGGATGGGCTGTCATTGCTTTCTAAAGTGGCCCATTTGTAATATCAGAAAATGAATTGGCCTGCCACTGCTCTTGACAGAGTTTGGCTGAGTTTTGACAATTAAAGCTTCTTTTTCCAACACGGATAAACTTTATCGATTGAGGAACCTTTGCAGCGACTTTGGTCGTCTCCAGCTCCCTGTGACCTTGGTCCTCACGAGAGAAATATTTCCTACCTGCTCCTCGTTTCAAAGTTACGAAACCTATTCGCCTATTGCAGGCGCAATTCCTAAACCCGTGGCTGCGTCTTACCCTATCTCAGACCTTTGTGTCTTAAGAAAACAGAGCTGTTAACTTTACTCTAAAAATCAGCACTTGTCCCGTCACGCCTGCATCTGTGTTTACGACGTACACCAGACTGCCTGTATCCGTGACAACAGCCGTCTCACTCCACTTGTCACTGGCGAGATGGCTTCCTGTAAGATACAAAGGAAGTTGGCTTTTCCAGTGGTAACTTCTATGAGTCAGAGGAATTCATCTTGTCATTGGAGAAAAAGATATACTCTGTATACATTAATATCTGGCCTGGGAAACTGGGATATCGGTGAATGCCAAAACACAAGTATAAACAACTGTGCGCTCAGTAACGTGCTTGGCTGTTTCAGCTGTAGTCATGCAACTCTACAGCATGCGACCCATATACCTGTCTGCTCGATTGTCTGTCTTTCCACTGCACTACACATCCACCTGATCTGTCTGTGTGCTCATCTACCTGTCTCTCTTCCCGTCGGTCTGAAAAAATGACAGCTCAGACACATTCTGTCTTTTGTTGTCGGTGAGTGTCGCATAGGAGCTTATTGTAAGCAGGTTGTAAAGTCAGCCCGGCACACCTGTGTGTGCACGCGTGTGTGTGTGTGTGTGTGTGCGTGTGTGTGTGTTGGGATGTGGCTGGGCGGTGTTGAGAGCCATGTTGTGCCATCCTAAAATAACCTGCGGTAATTCCTGTATGCAGTGAAAACATGCCATTAATCAGTCGAGTGTACACGGCACATCAGGGACATGGAAATTATCAGTGAAAATTTAAAATCTTGAGAATTTCCCAGTACCTTTGGCTGGTATCTGCATTTACTGCCATTTTTTTTTCTTTTACTTTATCTTGCCACTCAAATTCCCCCTTCAGAAAGTAACTGAGGATATACGGGCATGGCGCAGAGAATCCGACACATTCCCAGTGTGAGTGCCTCTCACAGAGGCTGCAGAAACTGGCTGCTTTGTCCTGTTTTACACACATAATGATAGTGGGGTTAGATATGTGATCTCAAACTGGTTCGGCTCTGCTTCAATTAACAGGGGAGGAGCGCAGAGCGAGAAAGCAAATACAGGAGAGGTGATATGTTGCGTATTCACGGCACCATTAGGGACAGGCAAACTGGTTCTGCTTTTTCCATACAGTCGATGTGTTTATAGAAAGATAGTTCCACGCCGCTGTGCAACCTGCTGCACGGTCCAGTTTGGATTAGGGCCTAGGATTAACAAGCAGAACAAACCTACCACGTTCTTATAATGCAGTGAGGAACAGTACATGTATTGTTCATTTCTGTGAACAGTATTTTGTTTCAACAGCAATGACACATTGATATTTCAGACAGTGGTGTGGCAACAATTTTAGTTTGACCCTGTCCTGTTTCAACTAGCCATAAATACTTACAAGTACTGATGTGTTATGTCCCTCAAGTACATGTTATAATAATACATGTAGTTATTTTTTTAGAGCATGATCTCCTCCAGTGGTTCTGGCGCCTTGAGCGAAAAGTTTAAGTACCTAAACTTAACCAAGTAGTTTTGGTACCTAAACCTGACCAAGGAGTTTTGGCGCCTAACAAAAGTCTGTTGGACAACGTTAATAACAGTCCAAAAGTCATAATATGTTATAATATGTGGTGTGTTTATCAGTAAGCTTTATTCTGAAGGTCCAACCAGACATTGTGTATTATGTATTATTGCTTACTTTCCCATGTAGTCGCTGTGATAGTTTGAAGCTTAAGGCCACTGACAAGCTGCCGGATTTGACGAGCTGGTAGTGAGAATGTGTTGCTTTCGTTATGACAATGCCAACATGTGAAAAGTCCGACCCTATAATGAAGTATAGAAGACCTTGATGGTGCCAGCACAGAGCCCTGACCTCCACCCCACTGAGCACCTGTGCCAGGCCTTATCGCCCAAACTTGGCCAGCCTCACGAGTCCTCTTTTGTATGAATGGGAACTTTGGAATGGGTGACGCTTGGATTTACAGCGTCACTGAAGTCAGAGATGCAGTTAAAACGTGTTTCCGTCGTGATGAAACATTCCCGGTCAGCGAGTGAGCCTGCAGGGCGTCTCCTGCTGTCCACTCCCCGTTTAAAGCTCCTGCTGGTTCAAAGTGCACCAGCACGAGAGGTGACATACCAGAGCTGTGAGTCATGAGCAGGGTATGCTGGGTGGGAACGTTCAGTGTTCATCTCCACACATACTATATATTTGTTTGCTGAGTAATAATGACAGTGCAGGTACACACACTTATAAGTATGGATCTTTAATCGGCTCAAATGTCTCAGATGATAAGACTGTAGCATACCAAGCTCTCATGTGTTTAGACATGGGAAAACACACCTATGCATATACCCTATACATGTATAAATACATGTCTATAGAAAAGTGAACTCTTAATTGCTGGGTGGGCAATACAACATCCGCTCAGGTAGTACAGAGTGTAAAGACAGACTATGTATATGACAAAGATGATGTGTGAAAGTGATTCATCACTTCCTGCAGGTGGGGAAGCAGCATTACCTGACTGCATAATAGTATTTGTTCGGAAAAGGGAGAGTCGGCAGTGTCTCATCTGAAAAGAATGGGACGCCTCTCTGAGCTGCTGTCAAGTCCTTCATGGAGGGACAGTAACTCTCTTATCGGCATGATCAAGTAGATCTTTGATTAGATGCTATAGGAGTTTATTCAAGCTCCTCACGCATGAAGACTTAACAGTTGTATGGTAAAGGGAACTTTTATAGAGCAGCATTGTATTGCCGATTGGTTGCTTGTGTTTTTCTGAAAGTATTTACAGTCGGGACTTCGATAGGCTTCACTTTCACTCTGATCACGTGGAACTAACTATAACTAACGTTATGTATTAAAAAGAGCTGGCAGTGCTTTTCCCTAATGCTGCACTAAAAACATGTAAATCTCACATGTTTGGCTCCACGTACGGTGAGGCTCTAAGAATAGCTTAAACAGTATGATGTCTGTTCTGTCCAACACTTTCGCATTTTGGAGTGCAATGACTGCTGGAAGCTCCTGGCAGGGTTTAAATCTTGTTATATAAAATCTTTCTGTGTGTGTGTGTGTGTGTAAGTGCGTAAACGCGTGCAAGAAAAAAGGTCAACAAAAAGCTAGAGAGCGCTGCAGACATGCGAGGAGGCCTGGCCCTCCTCATACCTGCCTGCTTATCAAGGCGTGTCTGACTTGGCGTCCTGCCACAGTCATCAGGCCTCACCCAGACACACCCTGGATTGGGAATGAGGACTCATCAGACTTGGGTGGGGGGGGCGGTTGAGGACTGTGATCCAACTCAACCTCAAGGTTGGTTCACGGTTTATTATTTTTATTCTAGCACTGACTTGACTGGTCTTGCCGACTGAGGTCATGGTCCGTTGCGGTTACATTTTATGTTAGTTTGTTTATGTTGAATATTGGCGCTGTGATAGATCTTTTTGAAGCACTAATATCAAATGATTAGTTGTTGATGATTTCATAAATGTGCCGTTGTGTATCTAATCAATGTAGAGACTTTGCTGTGTCCATACTTCTATACAAATACTTATTACAAATGGTAGCCTATGAAATATATTCTGTCATAATTGTAGTTGGAGGAAATGATGCAATAAATTCACAGACAGATCACGCTCTCTATGATTTCCCGAGATGTCAGGGCTCACCACCATCTACAGTTAAGTTACAAAGGTAGCTTAAACTGTTTACTGTAAATGTATATTTCATTTCATCATTTTTTCCTTATTGAACAAATAATTAAAGCTCAAGACCTGCCAAGATTTTGAATGTAATTGAGAAACATTCTTCATCTGCATGTTTAGTTCATGTTGTTTTCTTTAATTTGGTGGTTACTTTGTTTGGTTTGGGCCAGTTAGCTATCTCTCTCTCTCTCTCTCTTTGTATGTGTGTGAGAGAGAGAGAGAGAGAGAAGGAGAGAGAGAGAGGGAGTGACATGGGAGAGTGAGTAAACTGATCAAGCACAGAAACCCTGACAAACTCTGGCCGGATATTAACTAACAACCTCACGTTCTCTCTCCCTCTCCCTCTGCTTGTCCATTCTGGTCAGTGGGGAGGTTGTAGTTAGGGTCATCTCCATGTACACAGAAGTGCAGCCCACCCACTAACACACACACACACCAAACAAACACACACACACACACCCACACACACACACACACGAACCCCCTGTGGTCTGAGCTCAGTCAGGAAATTAGTTTTGAGTCTGTCTTTCATCATGAACACTTCTCTCTCTCCAAATCCAACAGTGAGTATTTCAGGAACATTTCGCAGCTCAGAAGCTGTTTTTCTACTGAAACTGGCCGAGTTTAACGGTATTTGAACTCTTAGCTAAAGTTATCTTCAAGCAGTTCCTTTTTTTAAGTGTCAGTGTTGAAACAGTTTGCTCAACTCGGTCTATTTGAGACTTCAGTGTTGAAGAGTCAGAGCTAATTTTTGTTGTACTCAGTACTGAGAGAATTGGCTGTGCTAGCCTACAGTCTTCTTTGAAGCCATAGCCTAATGATGAGATTTAGCTAGCCTAGTTATTCTTCTACAGTCCTGGTGCTGGGATATTTTGTTAAATGTACTTGTCTGAAATGGTAAGGGAAAAATCTAGCTATAGTTGATCTTTCCAAAACTTTTGTTAGAGAGCTGGCTAAAGTCTTGGCCTTTTTGTTTAAGAGTCGCTGTTTGAACATTTAGATATGTTGGTCTAGCTATATAAAAACCTTTGACACCTATCTACAATTAGCCTTTTTGATAACAAAGTATTTTGGACGTGTGGAAGCCAAGTTGGTCTTTTTACAGCATTAGTAGCAAATTGACACCAAGTTAAATTTGGTATTCGCAAAGTCCTCTGTAGCCAACTGAGAGCGTTAGCTTAAGTTAAGCGTTTTTGCCTTAGCGTTCTAAGAAGCTAGCTGCATTTTAATTCGTGTCAGTAAAAGTGTCAGTGGCTAACTATTTGGAGAATTAGCTAGTGTTGGTCTTGGTTAACGACTCATGTATCAACACATCTCTAATTAAAAGCCTGAGACATGTAGCTGCAGTTGACCTTTTCAATACAAAAGTATAGGGCGCCAACATCAGGACATCTTGTCCAGGCTAGCCTCTGCTCCAGCTTTTGTAACTCAGTGTAATCTCTCCGGATAACGTGTTCCTGGGGTTGAGGTCATTTTCCATATTACAAGACGTATTGGCATCCACAACAACATTTTAACAAGGCTCGTTTAACAACGACTGCTTTGCGAGCACAACAAAAACTACAGCTCTCATGATTTGATTTGATTTGATTTGATTTGATTCATTTAGCAGCCTAGCAATTCAGGCACATCAGCATCATTTTGTTTAATGCACATGCATACATTTCACCGAAGCTTCCCTCTATGTCATCTTCTTACCGTGGTTACCAACATTTAGAGGATTATAAAAAATCAGTGATGCAATTAACAGCATTTATTGTGTAAAGGAATGTTTTAATTTTAATGTCATTTCAAATCTTAGACACTGGCATGTCATGTTAGGCCATGTTATTCTGACAGTACAAACCTGTCTCCTAGAAATTAAGTTTATATCAATTTGTCGCTGGGAAATGTAATTAGGAAAACAAATTAGCAGTATATGAACATGATTTAAAGTCAACGGGTTTGGACAGTAACTTGAAGTGAATTATAACATCCCACGTATACCAGGCACAATTTCACTTTATAATGAGACTGACTGAGAAGTATTGACTTTGTTGGGTCACACTCTAGTTAAATAATGTACGTTGAGACTTTTTTTATTTTCTTTCTCCCATCATCACTTAACAACTAGAAAATTCCTCCCTGCTCCCTCAAGCTCCTGTCAATGCATGTAATCTCCCTCGGAAGGGATTAAAACACAATGGACTTGTTTTGATTGCATTTAATCAGACAACACAGTCTCACTGTGTCATGAACACCCAGCCCACTCACGTTGTGAATGCATCAACTCGTATGGAGAGTAAGGGAATTAATTGCCTGCTGTCCATCTGTAGTTTTTGTATGAGCATGGATTTGCTCCTTTAAGATAAAAACATATATTGGAGCCACCTGCGTTAGCGACTTCACAGAGACGCACAATGGCTCTCTGTAGTGGGTTTCAAACAATGGTGGGTGGGAAGCCTCTACCATTGTTCGGTAGTCAGACGATTTGTAACCTTCATTGTCAATACAAGATACAAAACGTAGGTTTTGTAGTTTTTGGTTTTACTTTCTCTTTTTTTTGTGACGTCAGCGCAGTCACCGGTGTTGTCCGCTTGTCTTACAACCTCATTTTGCCGGCACTCATTCTGCTTCATGTTTAAGCAATGGCCCAGAGTGAGGTATTGTATCACTGTAAACAATGGCAAGCATGATAATTTAACATGAACGCTGTCACTCACCTTCCACAGTGACAAGGAGAAACTTTCAGGACAAAAACCCTTCTGACATGTCAGCTGTCAAACTGCACAGCCTGCTAGTTAGGACTTGTAAGGCAGGGCAGTCAGTGCTTGTCTAATGAAACAATGGCAAACAAAAACACATGTTATCTGTTGATTGTTTCCAACACATGTCAACAACTAGTCAATGCTACAGCCTGCTCAGTGGCCTTAAGGTTCTAAATGTCACACTTAACCCGACCCTCTAGTGTCAGTTGTGGATGTTATGAGCTGTGTGGCTTATTTAGCAGTAATAAACAATACTTGATCCAGTTTTGGCTCCAATACATCATGACTAGGTTCAGGAAAAGGTCGTACTTTCAGTTAAATAACTATGTTGTTGACATAACTCCTGTCTCATCATATAATACAATGTTGTTATAACTAGTGCTGAAATACTTATTTGAGTTAATTCCGCGCTTAAATGGCTAAATCCCTGCAAAAGAAAATGTAAAAGCTGCTAGCTTGTTCCAGTTTGCACCATTAGTGACCAGGTCAGTGTCAGGATAACTTGTTTTCATGACAACAGTGCACTCAGTCATACAGATAAACCTTATTCTAGCACAGCTGTGTGCCGGTATTTGTGGGGCATCCTCTTATGATTCTGTCAGGAGGGCAGGATTCAGTCCACCTCGGCTTCTCTCTCCCTTTATTCTTGTTTCTCTCCATTCCACACTAATGGAAAATATTGTTGAAGAATCGGAGGACGTTCCGCCAGTTGGGTGTTGCCTTGATTCCAGCTGACGTTGGCATCTTAGACACTCAGGCACAACAGTTTGCAGAATGTGAAAAACATTGAGCGTCCCAATTTAGAACAGAGATAGAGATACAGTTCATATTTGAAAAGATGTTTTGACTACATCAGCCGTCAACAGGATCAGAATCCCAGTGGTTGCTAGCCAAAGCTGCTGGTTTGTGAAACACAGGGCAGATTTCCCGTTCGAGGGTTACTGTGATGAAAGTTGATAACATTTGTGAAAGCAGTCTCTCTCTTCCTTCACAGTGTCCAGAGTTCCAGAGAAACAGAGAGGACTTCCCTGCTTCGCTGGACAAACTACGGCAGCTGATAGAAGCCAAAGTTCACAGCCTACAGTCGCCCGTCACCGAGGAGCACCAGGTAAATGACAGGAAATGTAGGATTAATTGAAGTGTATGTAAACCCTTCCTTGAAAAATCCAGTCACTACAGTGTATTTTAATAGAGTATAGCGTTAAATAGAGTATGATAGAAAGGGCCAGATATATATAAGTAGAATAAAAAAAAGAATAAGAAACATTCATTCTTATTTAATTGTGAATTTGACTTAAAAGTAACATTTTACAGTTGGGTGGACTTGAACAGTGTAATCCAATCAGTATTTATATCTCTGCAGATTTAACTGAAAGAGGTGAAGATGAGTGTCAGAGCAGCTTCACTGGAATCTGAAACATGACGCCTCTAGTAATAACTGTTAGATGTTTATCGCCAGCAGAGGCATCCACGTCTCTGTGTCTTTGCTGACGCTTCGTTTTTTGTTTTTTAACCTGATGTTTTCAAACCGCCGAACTTTGCTAGAGGGCACAGGGCTAATTGCTCGACATTGCTTAACTGCATTCCTAACAATCTATAGAGGGATTTGTTTGTGCGGCGCTCTCTCTATGCAGCTCACTTAATGTTTTCTCCTCCCTTGTGCCCGTGGGAATCTGTCTCTGGCTGTCTTTTCCCTTTTCCCTTCCCTCTGGTCGATCTCTCCCGAAGCCTTGTTTAGAAAAAGTTCCAGTATGTGGCATCCATTGGCAGAAAATAGAACACGATATTTAAAGTTATGTTTTCATTTGTGTATAATCGTCTGAAACTAAGAATCGTTGTGTTTTAGTTTCTTTAGAAGATTTTTTTTTCCGCTGAGTTCTCTATGTTGCTCCAACATGTTTCTACAGAAGCCCAGAACGGACAAACCAAACACTGACTCTAGAGAGGGCCTTTGTGGTTTTTAATTGCGTTTTTTAGCAGCCACTGTAGGGTAAGGTGAGACGGGCGGTTATTCACGTGGTTGCAAGTTGCCACCAAATCCCACTCGATGAATTACAAGAAATTAAACTATAGAGGTACGCTTTTAAAATAACGTGACAAATCTTATGTTTGTCTTCCGGGGAGAAAATGATTTGTAAGAATCCCTGTATCCTTCTACGTGTCTCTACCATCGCTGTCTGTAAACACAAGCATTACTCAGCCACTTGTAAGTTTCGATGTGGACAGTGAGGACTAAAGATCGCGCTTGAAAGGCAAATCAGAATTGGCTCCTCGGTGAACACGGAGCCAGTTTGTTTCTCAGACTGAGTCACATGGCCAAAGACAGACAGACAGACAGATAGACAGACAAGACAGGCAGACGCAAGGGAGGATGAGGGTGATCGTCATGTTGTGCCAGAATGACTCATTCGATCTGTTGTCTTTCAGCCCACAGCCGCTCACTGAAGGACTCTGTCACCTTGACGAGTTCAGACCCACAAACAAATTGAAATGTCCCCTACTCCAACTTTATTCACTCACGCCATGTCTTCCAGCGTCTCCTTTGGTTTCTCCCCTCGTCTGTCTGTCTGTCTCTCTTCACCTCCTCTTGTCTGTCTGTTGATCTAACTCCAATAAGTCTGTCCCCCCCCCACTCTCTCCTCCTTCAGCTGGTGATTCATCCGTCTTTACTCAACGTGCTGCTATGTCTGACAAAACGGAGACGGCAGACTTCTTGGAGCTGTGACATGAATACATTCTCACATCAGATACCCTCCAGACTAAATATTATACGATGACTTATAGATCATTTGTCTGTTTTGTTTTTTAACTGCCAGTACAAAGTTTTTTTTCCCCCGTTGCGTGTGTCATTCAGAGACAGAGCTATGACTTGAAATCCAGCCTGAGGATATGGCACCGTCTTATTTTCCAGCAATGAAAGTGGTCAGATCTCAGCAGCTTTATTAGATTGTCTCCCTGAATTTAGCCAATGTCAGTTTCTTGACTTCTTTTCTGCGTACAGCCTGTCCAGTGTGTGCTACCAGCATCTTGCCCTTCAGCTTAGTAAAGGTGATGAAATGGTAACTCAGTGTTCAGCGTACTCATAGAGTACCAGGGTCATGAACCAAATTTTGACACAATGATGGGGCTAGATAAGAAGTTAAGAAATTACTGCAGTTATTACAATTAATCCTGAGGGCAACATGAACGCGTACAGCAAATTCCATGGCAATCCATCCAATAGTTGTTGACCAAATGGCAATTCATGCCACGAGCGTTGCTTAAGCACATTTGCACTTGCCAAACGGCTAATTTAGCACATAAGCTACGTCAGAGAAACCCTGAGGCCTGTGGTCTGTGCCACTCTTTTAGAAAAAGAAATAGAACTGCATTTACACATTGTGCCTGCTCACCAACGGTAGCACACCGGATGGGACGAGTCTTGAATTTCTTGCCAAAAGTGTTTCGTGTATAATTAAAACCGGGTGGTGTGTGTGTGTAGTAAGTTTGAGGCATACACATCTGGTGCAGCTTCATTTAGCAAACACACTGACACAGTTATCAAGCAAACTTACTGTATGTTAGGGTGAGAAGCAGGTTAACAGCAGAGGCAGTTACCATGGAAGCTATTAACACAATCACGTGAAGGCCTAATCATGTCTGACTGATTAAACTTTAGCTTCTCAGTCAGCCTTTATTTTGTGCCTCCTGTATGGCCGCCCGGGGGTGTCACGGAGCCTCAATAAGTCCTCTGTCCTTTGTCGCGCTCAGGGTTTGGTGTGTGAGGAGAACACAGGGAGAGGAGGACTTTGGAGGTTTGCCGCGTTGAGCGAGGAGCTGACCTTTCACCTCCAGCAGCTGCAGAGACAGACAGAGCAGGAGCTCGGCAACATCCACACACAGTGAGTCAATGGCACGTTATGTGCTTGATACAAGGAAGCTACTGTGTACGAGAAGTAACAGAAAGCTTTAATATTCTTTCTCCGGTGCATCTCCTCCTCTGAGGACATTTTCATGGCCTTGTTAAGGGGCACTTTAGGAGGGTGGGTGTTTGCTGAGGGGCTGAGCCTGAGTGGTTGTGTTTGACCGATAGTGTCCCTGCTTTTAACTCAGCCCATAACATGGTGCCCATAACAAATAATACCATTATAAATTTAAGATAATGATAATAATACTAAAAACTCCCTGATAAAAAATTTAAAAATCTGTTAAATTCAGTCATCCTAAGAAAATGTCTCCCCGAAATGTTGTGTTTTTTAAAAGAAACTCTCAAAAGGTTCTTCATAAAATCTGACAGTCAGCATTTGGTTAATAAGAATTAGCTCATGACTCTGTGTTGATTGTCTGTATTAATATGGATTCTTAAAGCAGGAAATCCATGCAGGGTAATACACCAATTAATACCATACAAGTACAACTCCATACACAAAATTTATTTTATTCTAAATTTACTTATTTTCAAAAAATAATCTCTATATTCCTGAAAGAAATAGATTGATGTTTCACGTTGGCAAAATCCTTACGTCCTCGTTCTGAAACCGGACCCTGCTCTTTTGGAAATGAGGACCATGTTAACGTGGTGTTTGAACATGCGAGTAGGCGGCAGCTCCGTGTTGGTTTGTGGGGTTTTGTCACAGAGCTGAAACACGAATGTGGGAGTTCCACTGTATCTCATAACAGCAGCAGGTTCTGCTCGGTTGGAGGAAACAACAGGATCTTGCCTGCCTGCCGGTGTGCGTGTGTGTGTATGTGTGTGTGTGTGTGTGTCTGTGTGTAGCTAAGAAACAGTAATATATGGAACAAAACAGAAAACGAAAGTGAATTCTTCTTCATGCATTAATTGTTGTGTGTGTGTGTGTGGGTGGGTGTGTGTGTGTGTTATGTTACATGTAGCCACATGTCCATGCTCAAATCCATTTTCATCTTTATTTAGTTTTCCATTTCCTTGGTTGCATTATCAGTTGTACTGAATTGGCCATTGATCTTCAAAAGCTAAGAACGGCCATGCTCGAAATCATTTTTTTTTTCCTAGACTGTAAAAAATGTCCACACCGATGGCAACGTGTTTTCCTCTTCTTCTTCTTCAGCTTGGCAAATCGCGAACCAACTTTCAACAGCCACCTATCGTGTCAGAGTTTGTAAATGCTGCTCTTTCAATGAAAGCCATTTGCATTATTTCCCTGGTAGCAATAAGTACCCAACGTTATAGATTTCCTAATATTTGGTCAATAATGTGTCGGGCCAGTACATTGGGCATCCCTACATTCAGTTCACCACAGCAAAACGAATGGAGCAGCACAGAAAGTGGTATTTTATGTACGCTGACGAATTTAATCGGCTCTGCTTCATTATGTCAGTATTGGCGCCGATATCATTTTTATTGGATCAGATGATTGCATCTGTATGGACCGCCATCAAACCTGTGTGTGGCATCGCAGACCATCTTTTTTATTTTTCTGTCTGGACGCCATGCTGCAGTTTAAGCGTCGAAAAAGTTCAACTCTGTTTGAATTTTTATTTAGACTGTGAGAAAGTGCGAGTTCCTGGTGAATCTCAGATTTTGTAACCACTTGTGCTGTGTTGACAGTAAATGTTCAGATGGTAGTAGGTGGCTGCCGCCTCACCCTGTTCGCCCGTGCTCTCTGTAATCTTGCCACGACGAGCCGTTTGGCAGAACAACACTTCAACTGGTCTCACTTCTGTCAGACAAGACAAGCTAAAACACATCTCAGGATTCAGGGTGTGCCAGCAGACACACACCCACCCGCACGCACACATTATTCTGATGATATTCCAGGAAATCTCCTAATTTCTCGGGAACACTGGCACTCATCGCCAAGACTGATAGGCTTCTTTCACAACTCAGATCAAAGGCTTAATAAGTGGAGGTTTCAGGCTCTCTTTACACTTTCTTAATAAAAAAGTGTTACATGTCCCCATCATGTTGCCCTGCCCACTTCACCTATCCGCTTACTGGAAGAAGACGTCACCCTTTCATTTTACAGGGGTTTTCCTCGGCATTATGGGAGGCTTATGTGGTAATGTCAGCGCCAAGACAGGGTTGGGTTTTGTGCGGGAGAAAGAGGATAGAGCTCCCACTCTGGAGCAGAGATAAGGCGATTCTGTTTTTGTTTTTTTTTCCGGAGAGGTCCTTAACAAGCTGCAGGAATCAAGCTGCTTTCATGCCAAGAACTTTGGTGAACGGCTCTTTAAAACTCTGCCTGAATTCAGTTTCTTTGTCAAGGTGATAATGATGCCTTTTCAAACACAAAGTAGTCGCTTCCCTCTGCGAGCTGTGCTGCTGTTTGTCAGACGCGAGGACATAATCCCGACCAAGTAGTGAAGTGGTGAAGTCTTAATGGTCTTTGGTACCAAACTTTTGTCACGCCGAGCGAGGTAGAGTGTGGGATGAAGAGATTACGTAAGGATTACAAAAGAAGCTAACGTGTACACTACCGACTGTGAACAGTCAGTATAAATCATTTCTAAACTTTGTTTGAAAGTCTCACTCTCACTGCGAACTATTCAAATCAGGCAACTTGGTCAATGGTCCATCACTTCAAACTATTACACTGTAGGTACCCTCTAGTGTCCTTAAAGTATAAAAGTCTGCATCTTTAGGTGATCAGGGTGGTTGGGTCTGGTTACATATTGGAACTTACATACATATTTGAACCCAAACCCAGTCTGTTCCTAAACCTGAAAAAGTGGTTTTGGTACAGAACTTCACCAAGGAGAACGGTCTTCAAATCCTGTTTGTAACCAAAAGTTGACTTGTTTTTAACTTCTGGTTTGAGTAACCTAACAGAACCTATTGTACCCAAACCACGATCCTTTCCTAAACCTAATCAAGTAGTTTTGGTGGACAAACCTAACCAAACTACAACATTTCACAACATTAAGAGTCTAAAAGTCATAATATGTGAAATGTTTGCCAGCAAGCTTAATTTGAAAGCCTAACCGACGTTTTGAGCCCTGCATAGCCGAAAATGATGCAAGACTGCAACTAATGATTATTTTCATTGTCCATGTGTCAGTTAATTTCCTGATTAATCTATAAGTCTGGTCTATAAGTTGTAATTAATTGTTGAAAAGGCCAATCACTGTTTCTGAAAGCTAAAGGTGACATTCTCAAATGTCTTGTTTTGTCCACAGCCCAAAGACATTCAGTTCACTGTCATAGAGGGATTCAAGAAAATGGAACCAGAATTGAGTTGTTTCTTTTTTCTTAGTAAAATACTCAAACCTATTAATGAATTAATCTTGGAGCCCTAAACTGATGCTAGAGGGGTACCGACAGTTGACCCAAGCTGCCTTATTTGTCAAGTTGCAAGTGAGAACGAAGAAATCAAACAAAACTGTATTCACTATGTCCATTGGATACATTTTCCAATCACTAACTAAGGCACATTTTAAAAATCAAAGCTCCAGTAAGAGGTTATAAGGGAGGTATGATTTGCAGGGCTTTGCCTAGATTGACAGCTGTCTCAGCCAATCAGCCCGTGGTCTTTGCTATTTGCTCTTCCTATCTTAGCCTCACCCTTGTTTCACCCACGCTCCACTGATGTTTGTTTTCTGGCCCCAGTAAAATGTAAATCAGTCACCTTCAGATAGAATTACAGAAATTGCACAGCCTCATTTCCTCTTTCAGTCAACAAGCTCCTTGTGAGTCTTAAGACGTGTTTTCTTTCAGCTGTGTTTCATTTCTAACTGTCAATATGCAGCAATGGAACACTAAACATTTAAACTCTTCCTGTCATCATGACTGACATTCCGGTCATGCTTGTCTTCCTCCTTTCTCAGAAACCATCTTATAAATACACATTTTGTTTTTATTACTGGAAGCGTCCAGAGCAGCAGGGTGGCCCGGGTCTGAAAACCAGAGGGTCATAGTCGTTGCATGAAAAGATCCATCACTGACAAGTTTGGGTGATCTGACCTGTGCATGCAGGTGTAGGAACAGTCGCAGAATACGAAAACCCTAAAGTAAACCCAATTTGTTATATTTCAGTTTAATCATTACTGACAACAGCGCTGATAGTTTCTCTTAGCAATTTTATGGAGTATCTCAAAACAAGCCTGAAGTCCTGACCTGCTCCATTTGAAAACAACAAGACACCCTTCATTATCTGCAGCAGAGCATGATGGACTAAAAGCTCACAGACACACACACACACACACACACAAACCAACACAGACCGAGCAGCAGACATTGGTGGAGTAGATGAATTGTGAAGGATTAGATGCGTTGTTTGCTGGTATTTTCCCATAGATAGATGGAAACAGTGGGGTTATGCAAGGAGAGCTCAGCTTGTTGCCAAGACTAACAGGCAGACTGGCAACTTGGAGAGCATCCAGCTGAACTCTGTCAACTCTCATCTTTATCTTCCCCTACTTCTCCAAAGGGATAATCTGCTCATTCCCCTTCAGAGCTTCAAAATCTTCTGATATCGACCATGAAATCGATCAACAAGGTGGAAAGGCTCAGACGCCTCAGGGATTCATCCTGTTTCTTAGGGCTCAAGAGAAAGCTTCATTTCCAACAACACGGAGGCCAGGGATCACAGTGTGCAGGGAACAGAGGGCGATCATTTACACGTATCAAACTGACATGTACTGTATGCAGGGGAATCAGACTTTTTCCTGAAACAAACTGCTGCCGAGGTGCATCCGAGCAGCGCACTCTAATTCTCAACTACCGCAGGGACAGATCGGTGGAACCCAGCAGCAAACAAAGATTTGAATTAAACAAGTAAAGTCATTCGAGCATCAAAGTTAGCCCGGAAGCACTAGTTTTGATCGAAAAATACATATATGAATCTTCAACAAAGATCCTTTCTTTACGCCTCTCAACCACTTCTCATTGTCTTTGTCAGTTCACTCAGCTGTCATCACGTGACCTCAACTGGCAATAGAGAAGTTTCTTTGCTTTAACTTATTGCGATGAAGTGAATGTTGCGTACACACTGTAATTGCTATAGAATATAAACCTATAAACCTTGCCTTCACTATGTAATTTTGTCAGCCGCCTGGCACCAGTTTCCAGAATTGAAGGCTGACTGACTGGTGATCCAGTCTGGCAGCATTTCCACCTGCTTTCACGTCTCCATTAGAGACTGAACGAGTGAATAAACTCCCGCGTTTGTCCTGCGTGGCTGGCAGCTGCAACAATGACGAAAAAGAAAGCGATCCAGTTGACTTTACAACAGTTACGATGACAGTGATGCAGCTTGGAAATGTTAGGTGGGGAAAGTTGTCTGTTTCCTCTTTAGGTACGTAACTTCAGTGACATTACAGCAGGCGGTGCATGTAGCTGAGACGTCTGACACAAAGTCTGTCTGCTAATGAAGACAGTAAAATGTGACGAACGTTCCAGAAAGAAACTATTGAGAGGACCTTGAGGTTTTTTTTTTTAAATTATTTTATTGCCTTCATGTTTTCACTTTCTCTGGCTTGCTTAATTTTTAATCCGTTTTTATTGTTTCTCTTTCATTTTCTCCTCTTCGTTAAATTTCTTTGTTGTTTTTGTTTTTTCTTCTTTATTCCCTGTCTTTCACTTTCTCTTCCTTTTTTATTTATTCATTTTTGTTCGTGTCTTACTTTCTGATTTGAACACACAAAAGGGTTGTGCAATATAAGACAAAGCTAAAACATGATTTTACCTCACCACCTTCATCAGTAGCTGTCTTTCCTCCTCCTCATCCTGTCAAAACATTTTAGCATTCCTCTCATCATTTTTTTCCTCCGTTCCTCATTATCTTGTTTCAAGATGTTTGTCACCACAACAACTAACGTGTTTTTATCCTTAAATCTGCAAAAATCTAGTTTTTTTTTTTTATTATTATTGATCATTTTAGGAATCGTGCCAGCACTGAAACTTAAACCCTAACTGTAACTTCTCCTTGGGCTTTAAAAGATTATTCTTTTTGCAAATGTGAATGTTGAACACTTTAACACAAGCAATATGAAGTAGAAGAAGAGACAGTGGTGTTCATTTACATACAGGTCCATAGCATAAACCTCTGTCGGTGATTGGAACACTTTGTGGAGTGGATTCTATTCATCAAAAAATGTTTTTGTGCTATAAATAAACACACTGTATATACATCCCGTGTAACCTCGACACAGTGAAAATTGCATATGTGACAGGCAGCAAGTGGTGAGATACATGAATGTAAAAAAAAATGTAAAAAAAAATAAATAATAACACCCACACATTTCACCTGCAATTATGGAGTGAAATGTGTTTGTCACATACATTCAAGCAATTATGGAGCCCTATTCACGCTTTTCTATACGTAAGCACCTAATCAGAACACACTGACAGCTGGCAGAGAGAGTGTGTGTGTGTGTGTGTGTGTGTGTGTGTGTGTGTGTGTGATTTTCAAATTGTCAACAACACACACACACACACACACACACACATATACAGATACCCATTGGTAATTACCGTCTTTTCACACCGATGGATGATGTTCCTCATCGCTCATCACGCGCACAGTGTTTTAATGAAGCCATTTTATTGGTTAAGATCATTTTGATTGACAGGTGACAAAGTCGCTCATTTGCATGAAGCTTCAAAGTCTTGAAATCTCCTCGAGATATCTCTCAAGATGTTCATTTCTTCTAAAACGTTGAACCGAAGGATGGTAGCAGAAACATGCCGGTAGATTTCTGAGTTGATTTCCAGGGTTAAGTTGTCTTCAGGCTAGCCAGGAGTGGAAAGCAGGATACTTCAGATGTAGTCAGACGTCACCTGTGTTATGTGGGTAAGCCTCATGACACAAAATTCATGACAGCAAAAAATGATATTTTTCGGAGAATTACCCCTAAGGACGTTGGGTAAATATGCGCAGGTCTTACTCTGCTTATTTCTTATAAAACTCCTGTAAAAAACATTTATTAAGATGCTCCAGGCATCTGGACACAAGGCTTTCATTTTGAACAACAATAACAAACATAGAAGATTCATAGCGCTTTCATTACAAGGCTGAGATCAAATGATATTATACTTGTAATGGAACACTGTGCTGTGCGTATTGTGATAGTTATTTTGAATCCGACATCCTTGTAAGATTCTTTCAAACCTAGCTGGACGCCTGGGCTGAGAGATGACTCAAAACCGGATTTCAGCCAAACCATATCATGATGATATGAGTTTAGCTTTCAGATCTACACATGCATGTTGTAATTAAAGTTGTAATTAAAAACATGCTTACAACTGGCATATTCTGACATTTAGATTCTCGAAATCATCCCAATGGATTTCATGGTGGAGAAGAAGAATAGCAAGAAATCTTTCCATGTCAACGAAAACAAACAAACAAGCCAAAATATCCAAGAAATATGAAATGGAACTGCAATACTGTTCAGCGTAGAACTGTTTCACTGGTTGGTTCTCAGAGAGTACTTCAGTTTGTTCCCTGTAATGTGTTCAGTGGTGAAATACATAAATCCAGTTAGTGTTAAACCTTGAAACCCCAAAAACCAGAAGCAAACCAGGCCTTCCAAAATGTCTCAAATGAGGGAGGAACTATAAAAAAGCCTTTATGACTACTGAAATAGTAACACAACCTCATACCTAAACAACTGAATTTCGGCGTCCCCAAAAACAACATGACCGTCGCAGCGTAACACATACACACATCCTGAGCCTTTGCTGTGCACAGAAATGACTTGGTTAGGTTTAGGAAAACATCACTGTTTGGGTTCAAAGCACTACGTTACATCTGTAACTCCTGTTACTAACACAGTATCTTCACTTCTAACACAGTATCTTCACTTCCTTTCATTGTTTCAAAGCCAGCAGGCTCCAACTAGTGTTCAAAACAAGCACCCCACCCTGTTTGATAGATTTTCTATTTGGAGTGCCTGGTTTGCCTCTGGTTTTTGAAGTTCTCTTTACAGGTGAAATATTAGTTAAAACTTAGATATCATTTTGGAACCGATTTGAAACGCTGTTGAATGATATTCAGCCTGTTTATTACAGTATGATACAACTGAATTTAGAAAAGCCTTTAGCCTTTTAGAGCAGAGTATTGAAACATGTTACAATATTATGATACTGATAAGACTTGCATCAAAATATTGATTTTATATTGAAATATGTTTGGGTTTGAATGGACTTGAAACAGAAAAGACATTTAAAAGTCCTGAAAGACCTTTATTTGTATTTTATTTTTCGTCAGACATTTTCTTCGCCAGTGTTTCAAGTGTGCCGTCTGTGGGACAAAGTGAATGTAAATCAGAGATCATCATCGTCTTTTAGGTTCACTCCAGAGCACTTCTTCGAACGCGCACAGTGGAGTCTGTCGGGCTCCTTGAAAAAACCTCATTAACAGAATGTTAATATATCTCCCAGAGGGCCTTTTGTGTTTCTGTGTCGTTGTTTGTGTCGTTTCTATTAATTTGTCTTTCCTCTACATGTGGATGTCACTCGATCAGTTAGTTCATCAAAGGCTTTTCCTCAGATGAGCCTCCTCTTTTTCCTCACAAACAAAACACTTGTGTGCCTCTCATCACCGGCTGTTGTAACGCTGCGGTACAGAGGGTTAGTGCCTCCCAGTGGACACAGGGTCTCTTACACTCTGCAGCACTTCACCTGGGTCTCCATGTCTGCCTCTGTAGTATTAGTATAGTAATCATTGTGTTGCGGCTGCTACTACAATAACTACTAGTACCACTAGAACTTTCTGCACTTTATATTACTAATACACTACTGTTCAAAGAAATATTTTCTAAAACCATGTACTACTGCTGGTACAAGTATCAGGTGAACTACTTCCATGCTGCATGCAGACTAAACAGATTCTACCACAACTATTACTACTGCCGGTCTAGCTACTGCTATTTTGTACAGTTTCCACTACTACCGCCACTTCTATGCATACTAGTAGTATTACTCCTATTACTGCTAGTACTGCTGTACTATTAGTACAGATACACTAGCATACAGTGCTTTTACACTGCTGCATCTATTACAAATAGAATTAGTACTAGAGCCTGTACTACAGCTACTAATGCTGTAGTTTCAACAGTATTGCTGCTACAACTTGTGCCACTACACACTGCTACACTGACTAATACCACAAGTAATGCTACTGCAGCTATTGCCACCACCACTGCACTGATGCTGGTAGCACTTTTACAAGTAGTAGTAGTACCTCTGCTACACGTAGTACTACTCATACAAGTACTAACACCAGCACTATCATTAGCCATTAGTACTTCCATAATCATTAAAATACTTCAACATACTTTCTATATTCTGTTACTGCTGATTCTATAGAAACTACTGCCAGTATTTTGTCTGTTGGTACTACGCTTGGTACTGCTAATGTTATATTAACATAGATAATATAATTATTGTTAGTACTGCAAGTAGGACAACAGCTACTGCTACGGCTGCTGTAGAAGTGCAGGAGCTATCACTGCTACTACTACAAGTATTATTGCTATTACACTCAGACACTTGTGTACTATTGCCACTTCTCTATACCTCAATACTATACCATCATTTTCCGTGTTGAATAGTAGAATGCTAACAGCAAGCCTGGTATGACTCAGCCGTTCACGCTCACAGCAGTCACATGACTTTTTTGAATATTTTGCCGCTGGGGATTTCAAACAGGAAGCGTTAATCCCCTAGCTTCTGTAACAGCTGATCGGCTCGGTGTGTATCTATGAAAACACGACCGTGTTTGTTCAAGGAAGGAACGGTTTCATGTTAAAGAGTGTTACAGGAGCCCGCAGGTGAGTCAGGGATGTTTGATGTGGGCAGGTGACCGCTTCCTGTTTCCAGAACTGCAGAAGCCGAGACTGCAGGGAAAGGGTAGTGCATTGAGGGATAGTTCAAATCCAGAGACCACAACTAACCGTTTGTCCGTGAACAACTTCTTTAAAAAACAGGGGAAAAAACAAAAGTACCCAAGCCTATTTAGTTGTTGATGCTGTATCTAATGTGTATATACCGTATATACTAAAACATATTGAATATGTAAAACAGCAGCTCTTGAAGGGAAAAAACTCCCACTTTTGTTCCTTCATAAACACAATCCAAATATCCCTGTAGTGATTATCACACTCATGGATGACTATTGCACTATTTTTTTATTAAGTGTTGTTCATCAACATTCAATTTCTTTTCAAGCAAATATGTATAAGGATCAACTATCAGCAAGAGAAGGATGGAGAGGAAAATCACACCCTGATATATTAAAATGAGATATTGTGGCTATTACTGAAATGCAATATAGACTTTAAGCGATATTGCCCATTCTGTTGCATAGCATTCATGTGGGAGTTCAGGTGCATTTTCTAAATTAACAGTTTGTTGTGTTGTGTGTGTTGTCAGACTCTTGCATATTGAAGGCCGTCACCAGCTGCTGACCACTGAGCTTTTTGATCTGCAGGAGAAGAAGAAACAGACTGAACAAGAACTGAAGAGAAACTCCGGCCTTCAGGCGTCCACCGTAAGTGACCACAGCAGGAACATATCATGATCATGATATCATCAATGATCTCATGCATACAGGAACCACAGTGGCTTGAAAAAACAGCCACACAAAATATCATCATATTAAAAACCAATCAAATGACTGTATAGACCTTGGGCCTTGGCAAAATATGATATTTGGTGATACATATTGCAAATGATACAGATTCGCTAGAATACGATCATATTATCAATGTCAAACATATTTCTGATGGCTGAGCTACTACTACAATTGATAGTGAACCATTTTTAAACATACCATATTGTAGAGTGATTTTCGTGTCTCAATTCACAGAGAAAATGCCCACAACCCTTTATTTGGAAATTGTGCCCATTAACAAGTTAGCAACAATCATATCCTACATATATCACAATATTATAATTGACTTTAGCATTGATAAACTGATCAAAACCCATAAACTGTAAGGTGGACAAAATCATTTGAACTCAGGGTCCACTTTTTCCAGAGCTTTCAACAGCATCTCATAGTTGTAGTACGCAAATTATTCCTATAATATCAAGTGTTACATGCTTAAGCGTACTGACAGGGTCAAAGAGGACAGAACAGACAAGACAAGACACAAGAAGAGACAAAAACAGACTGCAGTACATATTTATTCACTAAGCCTATTGATAAAACCATCGTCTTTTATTTTCCTCCCCAGTTTCAACTGTGTGCTTGTCGCGAGCTGCAGTCATCTATTACCGAGCGTCAGCTCCAATCAGAGAGGCTGGTGTTCCAAGAGGAGGCACTGAGCGCGCTCCATAACCTGCTGACCCAAGACCTGCAGAGGTACCAGGCAGAGACGCAGAGGTTGACCTGTTTCACACAGAAGATACTCAAACAATCCCACAGGTACCAAACTCAGCAGAACTAAGTGTTTAAAATAACTTTGCTTTTACTGTACATTGTTTAAGTATCTGGTTGAGTTAACTTTTGTGTTTTTAGTGCTTGTTTGATTAAGATGAGTCAGTTGTTAAAGACAAAAACTGCTGTTGACTTTTCCATATAAAGCGATTGATCATTGAAACACTTCACTCACATTTCTGTCTTTTCCTTCAGGTCAGACAGAGAGGAAACGAGCAACCACAGCATGCAGGGAAAGAACGAGACCGAACAAGGAAACAACATGGTACAGTTCAACTCTAAACCCACAGCATCCATAACTCCTCCTTTATCTGTTGTCGTGCCTGGCTTTAGGTCATTTTCAGATTGTATTAAGCTTTCGTGCTCTTGGCACCGTTTCTCTGACCTTTTGGCAGGCCTAACAAACAAAACTAACAGCACACCTAACACTACCTGTCATTCTGTATGCTAAGGGTGTAGATAAAGCTCCAAACAGAAAATGCGACTGAGGGTAAAACACAGTTTGCACAAGAGGAGTTTCATAATCTAAAAGGTGGTTTGCAACAAGCAGCAGTGTCTTCTGAAAGTTTGTGAAAGAGAACTTTTGGGACAAAATTTTACAGAATCAGCTGGAAAAAGATCCACTGTTGGTCTGGAACCAAATCTAAACTGTCTTTGGTCAACAAGGTGAAGTTTAATACAGAGCAGATGAGAAATAACCAACAAAGAAACCTCTCAGTGCAGTTTTGTCGAGGTAGAACAGTGTTACTGTGTCTTTGTCTGCATTGTGTATGCGTGCGTGCATGTGTGTTTGCACACGTGTGTGTGTGCGCGCGCGTGCGTGTGTGCGTTTGTCTGGCATTGGTCCAGCTGTTGTCAGTCTTTCTCAGACAGTCGGAGTGGAGACAGAGGAAACATCTGCCTGCTCATCTGGCTCTGTCTGTCACACACACAGATGCAGACCCACACACACACACACACACACACACACATACACATACACACTCACACACACACATACACACGCACCACACACACACACACACAATACATACCACACACACACACACACCACACACACACACACACACACACACACACACACACACACACACACACACACACTTAGCATCTTTTCCCTAAAAACAAACAAAAAAAAAACAACAACCCGGTAATAGACTGACACGGTTGTGACAGGAAACGATGAGGGAAGAAACCTGGTTTGGAGTCTTATTATAACAGGAAACCTGTCAAAGTGTCACCACAGTTTAACTCATGAAGCTTAAACACAAACAGCAGACAGGCCGGCTGCCAGCATTCTGCATCTACAGCTCAGAAAGACAACATGCATCCAGCTCGTCGGTTTAAGTTTCGACATATTTGAATAGAAAAATACCAGATTTTATTTTGTAGAAATGTCAGTGAAACAGCACCAAAAATGTATTAAGTGAATGAGTTTGGGATATATTTTAATGGTAGCAGATTTAATTTCTGAATTCTTAGATGAATTTCTCAGGATTACAATAAAAATGAAGAATCAACACATCTGTAGAAACTTGTCTGATGTAATCTGGTTCCCTTCTGTCATGTGACTGTGCCTTCAAATGGTCACTTATTTGGGAGGCACATAACGTACTCTGTTAGGTTTAGGAAAAGTTTTCAGTTAAAATAACTATGTTAATTATGCAATTATCTAAGTTAATTTGTGTACATTAATATGTCAGTGGTAGTAAGCAAGGGAATGAGGGACGTGGCTCTGTTTGTCCGCCATTCTTAAAAAAATCCCTGGATCGTTAGAGGAAGTGGAAATACAAGCTACAAAATATAAAATACAATTACAATTATATAAGATATAAAATACATTACTCACACACTCTTCTGTAAGTCAAGGTTAAGATGTTGTCGCACCGGAACATGGCCACGACCATAGCTCACGTAAGGACAGCACACGCTGGCAGCAGATGACGCAACCATTGATGTCAACACAGTTATTGGTGTCTAGATATAACATTTCGCCGTCTTTACACATCAGTTCACAAGAAAATGGTGAGATTTTCAATCAATCAAAATTCATGCTTTTAATCGCCCCTTTGAACCATGCATCTGAGTGTTTTCTGACCTCACCTCGACGACATCATTTGTCAGAGCCTTCCAAAAGGTTTCAAATCACTACGCAAAAAATGAGAGAATTTCCTGATTTGAAACCGCTGTTAACAAATGACATGGTCAATGCTTAAGAGAACAGGAGGTGAACAGAGATCTTCTGTGACAAAGTCTGATATTTTGTTGACCCTGATCTCTTTCCTATCTGGCCTTTGCTATTGACGACACGGCTCATCCTTTGTAATGCTTTGCAAATTTGCTGGCCTTGACTTTAAAAAAAACAAAACAATTTTGGGTGCTGAAACAACACATGCTGCAGTTTTTTCTTGAGGAAAGTATTGTCTGCTATACCTTGACACCTTGACTGCATTTTATATACATATATATATATATATATATATATATATATATATATATATATATATATATATATATATAAATAAATACACACACACACATACATATATACATATATACATATATACATACATATATGGTAGGCGTGCAGGTAGTCTGCTCTGGCCGCAAACATATTGCTGTCGATGGTTTTCATTATGCTACATTACATCGCTTCAGTCTGTGGTCTCCAGCTACGTCCTGCTACTCTAAACAAGCCACTCTGCACTAAGAGAGGTTCATAACCTTTTTATCAGATTATTTGTGGTTAATCTGTCAGAAAATTGAGACAGGATTTGTATAATCACACATCATTTTGATTAGATATAAAACAGTTCTATTATATTTAATTAAGAGGTTTTTGTACATTCAGTGATCTGCTGAATGCGAGCTCTATATGTTTTTTTTTCTCATATGTCGATGCCATCAATTTATTTATATAACATTTCTTACTGCATGATTAACACCGTCAGAGTCCCTACAAGCACCAGTGATTAGAGGTCAAGGCCTCAATCCAGCGCTTCACCTGGGAGATTTACATTTAAGCATAGCTTGTTATAAAGACATTTTAAAAAATGCTTTTAGATCTCCCCTAAAAACATAAAGAAAAAGAAGAAATCTTGAAAAAAGCAAAGTTATTGTACCACTTTTACACCTGCTTTTACAATAACTAAACAGAAAAACTTTTTGGACTTTTATTCTAATCCCCGGATATCGATCCTGTTTAGCTCAGCTCTACTGTTTTGACTCTTAAAACCTGTCTGTGGATTTTAGAGAGGAGCAGCTGGGTTAGTTAAACTGTCCCCACCCAGCACTCTTAGTTTTAATCAAAAAACATAAAAATGTCCCTAAAACCTCTGAAAAGTGTTGTATAAAGGTAGGACACAGGTGCCACTTATTCATCAGATGAGAACATGTGAGGTGTAAAAAAGCCTCTGCAGCGCTTCATGCTCATGGGGAAAAATGTGCCTTACATAGATGACTGTGGGGTGAGAGCCTCCGATGATTTTTGTGTTCCAATATTCTCATGTAGTTCCATTGTGTAAAGATTTAAAAAGACAAAGCCTCTTCAGTGACGGACTAAAGTCATATGTAATATAATGTATAAAATGATTTGCTACAGTGTTCTACTTTGCCCTCTGCTGAAGAATCATTATTTATTCAGTAAATCTGATTTGTCGGATTGAAATGGTAGGAGATCCTCATGTTTTGGAGTGGTTGGATTGTTTCTGTTTTGTTCTCTCAGAACGGCTATCAGATTTTCTTGAAAAATTTGATCCAAAACGGTTAATTAAACAGAGAAAAGAAGTGAATCCATATGATCCAAGTGTGCTCAGTGTGATCACACCATTTTGGGTATTTTTGGCAGAAAAGTGACTTAAATTATTAATTGGTAATCATAATATTTGGCAATTAATGTTCCATCAAGTGATCTATGATTTCTTCAGCTCTACGGATAAATGATTTGTATATTTATGTGTATAGACAGTATTTGACATAGCAAGTGTTTTTTTCCTTGACTTTTTTCCACCATTGCTCTGTGCATTCCTGTCAGTCCCTCGACTGATGACATATGGTATGTGGGAACACTTACTAAGCTTTTCAATTCTCCATATTTAACATATCACTAATAGATTTTTCATATTTGATAGGCTTAACCAAATCAAATGATCCCAGTCATATCATTTTTGATATTCCCACATTAAATAAAGAGACATTTAGGATTAGTCTGGACAGATTTCAGCCTGATTTGTAACAAATAGTCCTGTTGAAGGGATAATTGCGGACTAAGCAAAGTGTGAAAACGGGCCGGCCTTAAGGCGAGCACAGCGCACCGGTTGGATGATTAATCTCTGTTATTTACAGCCATAGAGAGGGGAAGAGAGAGAGAGAGAGAGAGAGAGAGAGGAGTGGGGGGGAAACAACAACAACAACAACACAGGAACATATTGCCAAGCAGATTGCCTCAGGCCAAACTTAGCTCAAGGTTCTGCTCTCCGCGATAGACGTACGTGTCCAACATGAGACTGCTGCCACTAATTGCTTATTTATTTTATTTATTACTGTTCTATTGTTTCGCCCTCACTGCTGTGGTGACGGTCTTGCCTCGGTGCAGCGTTTCAGTGCATCTGCTGCTTTTACATCAGTGTCACCGACAACTTGGACAATGGTGTTTGAAGTGTTCGATGCTGAGGTAGAAACGATCTGAAGAAGACCGAACAACAATCTGAAGAAGTCCGACAACAACAACAAACAACCATGAACAGAGAGAACCGAGTGTAAAAACCCACCCTGACATCAACCATTGGCTTGTCAACTACTGTTCGGATGCTTTGAGTTTGGCAGTACAGTTTCGCCATCTTGGCTTTTTGGCGCCACAAGGGGCCATATTTGGACAAGAGGTTGGAGCTACTGAGGATGTTCTCATTGGACCTGACTGAGAAGTTGCGGACACGCCATGTTAGCCACAGACTAGCCATGCTGTGAAGCATACCCTGCTTTATTGTCTATTTTGCTTTTGATACTCAAAGAGAACACCCACCGCAGCCACAGTCTGTTCACCCTGCTGCCATCTGGCAAAAGATACAGAAGTGTCCACAGCACACCGTATTTCCTTAGGCTGTGAGACTCCTGAACTCATCCCCAACATTCAACTCTATACAGTAGTTTGTTTTTAGTACAAATGGACTTAAACTCAGTCTTATTTCACAACCGTTGGGTTGTAAAAAGACAAATACATGAAACTTTAACCTTTTAACACCACCGCCAAGAACCATGACAACAAGCTAGAAAACAAGAGACGCACCCACGGAAAACAGAAAAACAACTAAGAGAAGCTAGAAAAGAGACAAAAGGACAACACCAGGAGGATCTAGAAAATAAACAGCAGCTGAAATAGAACCCAAGGAAAGAAGAACTTCAAAAGAACAAAAAAAAAACACCATGGAAACTTCGAAGGCAAACAGTGAAGTTTGGAAACAGCCACGACAGGCACACAAGCTAGAAAGCAACATTTTTCTCAGTTTATCCCTTAAGACTACTTATTTTACATCATTGGAAAACACCCTTCCCCACCCAACCCTTTGGAGTTTTTGCTGTCACCATAAGATGTTGATTGTGCTAAATTTGGCCAAAAGAAGTCTGTCCTCATCGTCATCCTCTAAGCTGCTACTGGAGATGCCTACAAACACAGCAATAATGAAATGTTTGAAATTCCCTCAGCTAAAAATGGAAGAGGCAGGCTCGGTCCTGAGACTTGATTACATTTAGTGTTTCCAACTTGAAAAAGTTCTTGTAATATTTCCCATTGTTTGGTGTGCAGATGGCCAGGAGCTGAATCTATGTGTGATCTCTGAATAAACCAGCCTGTCTATCAAAGAAATCCATGTAAACTCCCACAGACATCTCCAACACCATCGAAACCAAATTAGATTTTTGTTAGTATGATATATAGGACATGGAGTCACGACAGTGTACAGTTAAAGGTGCACTCCGCAGATTTAACATCAAGTTTAATTTAACATGGACCGGAAAATGTAATGATAAGGCTGTGTTACAGACTGGAGGTGTGGAGGTTTGGATTTTGGATGGATGGATTTTGATATTATGCCGGCAGGTATGATCTAATAAAAACAATGTTGAGATGCATGGTGGGAAATGTAGGACACAGGGTTCAGGGAGCAAACCTCAGGCCTCTGCTGCTTTGATTTTGTGTGTTTTATTTTTTTATTCTTTCTCACATGGACTGATCGTTTGATAGAGCAGATTTTTATGTTAAATTGTTGAAACATATCAATTGATAATTTAAACATTTAAAAAGATTTTTAAATGAGAAGTAGCAGATGTTAGATGATACATTGGCCATCATAAGGTTTGATTTATCATGACAGTATGTGTGTTTCAAAAAATAGAAATTACAATGTTCTGCCCCAGCCACCCCTGCTGAACTTTTGTTCAGGAGAAAAACCCTGAACCAAACATCAGCGGAGCATTCATTGTTTTTCCCAGGGTGTATTGCAGTCTTATATCTGGGTCAGATGGTGTACAACTCTACGCCATATGTCTGTACTGTAGTGAGGCCACAGGGACTGGAGGACCAATGTGTGTGTGTGTGTGTGTGTGTGTGTGTGTGTGTGTGTGTGTGTGTGTGTGTGTGTGCAGGACTTTGGGGAATATGGACCTGGCTTTCCTGAATGAATCTCCGTCTGTGTAGTAACTATGTTACGTTGAACATGTCTTTCTCTCGAAAATGTAAAAACATTTCTTTTCACTTTCTCTAAATTCAGCGATTGGTTTGTTCAAACAGCTTCACAGAGTGTATCACAGTAACAAAATGTCCGAGGTTCAGTGTAGACGGATGTGTGTACTAAATGTCTGACTTCACCGAAGGGGATTGGGGTTCTCCTGCTGTCTCCCACCAAAACTGAGCTTCGGTTTCTTTAAATCATACACCCCATCTTAACCAAGTCACAGTTATCTCAACATAAAAAAGCACACTGTTGTGTCTTTAGTCTACCAATGAAGTGCTTGATCATTTAAGTCTGAGGATTTGGTATCAAGTGTCCATTTGGATTGAATTTCTGAGAAAAGTGTGTTGAAAGGTGCCATGTTCTCACTCCCAACTCATCATATATAGAAGCCTGGTCAGTGGTCTTCAGCGTCACACTTTGGTGCTCTATCTACCCCTCTAGTGTCAATCAAATTAAAACAAATCAGCCTTGTTTCTTGGTCACACAAGTCCTGTGGATGTCCGATCCAGCCATTCAAACCACCCCTCAATTCAGACTTTTCTTGCTCTTTATACTACTGCACTAAGGGCACTTCAAGATATGATGCAAAGGGGAACATACAGCATCAAACTGACAAGTGCAGGGCCACTGACCAGGCTGCTGTATTCGATGCGTTGTGAATAAAGACAGAAATTCAAGAACACACATTTCATCACAACCGTGTCACTGTCCCCTCATTCCATGACACGCGAAGAGTCCAAATTGAGTTCACAGGGCAAAAATAATAACATTAAAATCATCAGCTCAGAGCTAATCCCACCACGGCCTGTAAACATTTTAATACCGTGGTGATTAGCAGTGATCCTAAACCCCAGACACCCGCCCTCCCTCTCAGTCCTCCCAGGCCATGGCTCCACTCCCACCCCAGCCTCGGCTCACTGTCCCAAGGGGAAGTGGCCAGGCGAGTTCCTGGATTAAGGCCACTCGGTGCTTTGGACCCTCGAGCCCCAAAAGTTAAACCCCTGGACGCTCGCCACTTCATTTCTCTAAGTGGCATCGGCCTCCTTGTTATGATTGTTAATTAAAGTTGGATTTAATCAAGTGGCTTTTTGGCAAAAAAAAATGCTGCCATTTTGGGAGTGTGAGCTGAGTGGAGTTTTGAACACTGGAGTCTCTCTGTCTGCCTGTTTATACTTACAGTATCTGTCCTGTTATATCTGTGTGAGAAAGTGGGATGTTGTGTTTCAGGGGTGATTTTTCAGATGAGCGAGCAGATGTTGCACTTTCTCAAGAGGGATTTATGTCAGGATAGAAACACATGTACACGCACGCAACACACACACACACACACGCACACACACACACACACACACTGGGCTTTTCATTATGTATGCATTTCAACAATCAACATCATCTACACTGTAAAGACTGGAGAGACGAAGACAAACACACTATTAATGTGCCGCTTTGAAGAAATCATTTAAATTCAAATTAAAGTGATGGAGTGATGTCTTTAAATCTAACTGCTCATGTGAGACTTAATGAGTGTTTGTGTAAACGAGGCTTCATTGCCACTACAGCCAAACCAGTAGCTGATGATGGCTAATGTTAGCTATATATACCAAAATTTAGGTAGACATGGCGGTCACACTGAGGCAGTGTGCCGACTTGGTGACTCTTCTGTACTTGTTCTAATCACTCTGTATCCGCACCCCAAGAGATGTCCAGTATCAGGAATTACTGGATGATGGTGACTGCATTAATTCCGTATTATGGACCTAACCCTAACCTCGAAGGGCAATATCTTGCTTATACCATGGTAACTTGATATTTCATGCAATTTGCAATACCTATGTTTCCCTGGCGACACCTGGGGGTTTTGACTTACAGCTGGAGCAATCCGTACAACCCTGTAAGCTTCTTACGCAATTGAAATGTTGTTCACTACCCCAGTAAATAGGACAAACCTCGGATACGATTTTGGTGGCTGAACTAGTCTGCCCAGCTCATAGAACGCTTCGGCTTTGCTGTTAGCCAGAAAGCTAATGTTATGCTAGCAAGATTGAAAGTCAGTAACATTGCATACGGCTGACAAACAGTAAATCTTCTGTGCAGCCAGCAAGCCATATCACTGTCCCCAAATAAGTATCAAGATTTTCTGCAAAGTTTTAGTAGTAGTACCTCATCCAAACTGAGTATTCACTCAGACCACGGTCTAATAAAAAGATAGTTCCCATGCTCTACACTGTAAAGTAAATGTATAGTAAATGTCATATGACCCACCGCTAACCTGGTGCATCTGCTGCTCAGACTCCTCACTAACTGTGTTTTGGGGACATGTTATTGTGTTCACCTCTTTCAGCCTGCGCCACAGGTCACTTCCTCCCAATCATCACTTAGTTCTCACCAGACCACCAACAAAGAAGAGGCGGAGCAGGCCTGGAGAGCCGGTTCAAAGAGCCGGGATTTGAAAGGCCTGTCCTGCGGTTCAAGCCTGCGCCGAACCGGCAGCATCAAAGACCTGATCAGCAAATTCTCCGGTCCGGATCACGACTCTTCTTCCAGATCCCCTCAGAGCCCTTCTTCGGGAGCAGGAAAAGTCGCTCTTGAGTCTCCAAAGTCCAAGTCCAGTCCTTCCTCACCGAGCAGTGTTGGACAATATGAGAGTCCAGTTCCCAGTATCACTGTGACCCCGTCTGTCATAGACACCAGTCAAAACGAGGCTGGTTCAACACAGACAGACACCAAAACCAGTCAGATTACCGCAAGAATAGATTGTCCAGTAGATGGCAGCGCGGTGAAGACAAGCCAAACTCGAACCCCAGACTCCGGCAGAGACTCAGTGGCTGATTCCGGCATGGGATCGGTAAGCAAAAGGGAAAACTCCAGTTTTGATGTCCCTGCATGAAGGAAAAAGCTCTGCATCTTCTCCGCTTGAAGACGGCCTGACAGCATGGCACTGCAAGTCTTTTAAATGCATGATGATCAAAGCGCCGGTCTCAATCCGCATGATGACTCAAAAGCATGAAACCACCGCACATGCTCTTCAATCGTACTAATCAAAATGGCCTCAAAGGCGCTGACAGATTTAACTCCTCTCTTTGATTCTTTCCCTGTAAATGAGCTTCACATGTTGCCATTTCTAGCTTTGGTTTAAAAGCTATGACTAATGATTTGTGCTGCATGAGAGTGATTGGGGCAAACTGAAAACTCTCTTTGCTTGAGTTTTTGCCTGATAATAAGCTTGGTGGCCACTTCTTATTAGACAGTACATGCAAAGATGGGAAAAGGTCGTTGTTTTGAAGGCTCTGCTAAGTCTGCGTTTCAGGTGTTAAATAAGTGTATCCGTCTCTCTGCGCCACACTTCACAGCTGTCTCTCCTTCTTGCACAACATGGTTGGCTGATGTTGAATTGTTTCAAATTGTGTTAGTTGGGAAAACCAGTTGATTCTCTGCACACTTGTAATCTTTGAGCTTGAGTCATGTGATTCATGCTTGCACCATGAAATGAATTGTAAAAAATCCACTCTTCTTCCATTTACTCAGTATATTCCCAGATGTTTTCAGCTAGGTTCCCTTCATTAAGGTTGCACCAAAGGTTATTAGATTTGTAGTCGATGGGATTATTTTGGGAGCGCCTGGTCTCTAGAAGGAGAAGTTCCGCTCATTTATCCTGTTGGCAAGTTTAGATGACTCATAGTGACTCACAAAATATTTATATTTTTATATTACCCTCCATAACTTTCATTATCTCTTTTCTTTTTTGTACCGTATAATCGTCGCCTGTCTGCTGTCAATCACAACACCAGCATGTGCTCTGTAAAATCATCCTTATCCCGTTTCCACCCCTCCAGCAGATGTATTTTTATGTTTCACCCAGGTTAATTTCTCCCCCACCTTCTTCCCCTCTCCTCCAGGAGCATTCAGAGGAGGAGCCCACCACACCCCGGGTCGTGCAGACCAGCCAGAACCCGAAGTATCAGCTGCTCCTAAACAGCGAGATGAAGACCAACGGGGTGAGCGGCAGGGATGCAGATGGTCCGGGAGGCGGCGGGTTGATGGGGGAGAACGGCCCCAGGCTGGCCCGATGGGAGACCAACAGGCTTGGGACGAACAACTACCGAGGGTCCCTTGAGTCCCTGGCCTCGCGGGACTGGGACACTATGTCTGACAGGGTGAGTGAGGTGGACCATGGACTCTGTGTGTGATTCAGAGCACCCACAGAGTCTACAGAGTCTGCAGAGATTAGACATATTTTATATTAATCAGATGCTGTGTACTGCTGGATATCTGGGAGTCCAGAAACACAGAACCAGTTATTAAACAGTGCCATCTCCTGGATGCTGATACTTTTAGCAACGTCCTGAAACTAATTTATTTTGAATTGGAAACAGGTTGAACTCACCTCACTACAGCGGATGATGAAGTCTGTTTAGACTCAATATTGAACCAAAGATAGATTTCTTTTCTCACAGTTTTCTGATCTTTCAGCTTTTTTACAGATCTCAAAATTCTCAAGACCATCAGTTAGTGTTCAAGGTTAATGTTTCTCTTGACATAGTGCATCTAGTCACATAATGAAAGCAACTTAATGTGCAATAATGTAACACATACAAATCTTTATAACCTACAATGATGATAATAATAATAATGTCAATGTTGAAGTGAGAAACATCTCATGCGGCGTTTGTTTAATCTAAGTTTTTCCTCTCCAGTTATTGAACAGCGCCATCTCCTGGAAAAAACACAGATTTAAGGTTTTTTTTATTGGCTGCCTCAGTTACCTGACTGTCGCCACAAGATTCAATCATACTCAGAGTTTCTCAGCTTCTTCTGTCTTTTTACCCTATTTTAAAATCCTATAACAATGCAAGATTTGTCTAATTAAACTGGGGTTGAGAAACTCTGAATTACACAGTGCCATCAGTTTTTTTATTCTGCATCAAATCAAATCCAATCGATAGACACCTTTCAAGTCAGCTACAAATGAATACTCTCACTCACCAGCAATTTACCACATGTAATCATTTACGATCAACAGCCAATTATATCACCAACTTACATGAGTATTAATTGTGCTATTAGTGTAATTATGTTTCAAACATCAGAAATACAAATTTTCTTGTTCTTGTAATAATCAGAGACGTGAACTTTGGTCACTTGTTTGAGACTTTAGTCACATACCTAGTAATAATCATGTGAAAGAGCTTTTTGATGTTTTTTTATTCATAGATGTTAAGTTATTGAATTTGATTTAAAGAGACTTTAATATCATTTAGAAATCAAACTAAATCAGTATTAAATTGTTACCTACTCCTAATAAGTGTAGCAGTTTACAATATTGCCTTCTCTTTTGTTAATTTATATCTTACAGTGAAGTAATAGCAAAACTAGACGCTTTAAAATCACTGTTGTGTTGTTTGTTTACAGCTGGGTGTTGTTGACAGTCCTTCCAGGGTGTTCAACAGCCCATACGCCACGGCCACCTCCTTGGAGTACAACCCCATGCACCGGATGTCTGAGTTCAAGGTTTGTAATTTGGTAGAGAAACCCTTTTATTTCTACATCATATATAACTCATTTTGTTTCTTTTTCATTTTCACTTTCTTAGTTTTAGAAATAATCTTTTGTAGTATTAAAGCTGTAGTCTGTAACTATTTTTTGGTTATATTTGCTAAAATTGTCATTATGATCTGACAGTAGAATAAGATACAGGTCAGCTGTGTGCAGATCCACTGTCTGTGGCTCCACCCCGTGGCTGTCATTTGATTAGCAAGAATCCACCGCTCCCGGCTCAAAACAACCAATCAGAGCCAAGGGGAGTGTCTGAGAAGTGTCAATCACTCTCGTGCATATTCTACTGGCAGCCCCCCTCCCTCACGCAGTGCATGGTAGGCAGTGCCCCTCCCCTGCTCAGGCGCAGTGTCTGCTCTTGTCCGCTACTTCAAGCGCAAACTGTAAACAATTGCGGAGAACAGACAGCAACAACAGAGCCGAAAAATGCCCCGCCATTGCCCACGTCAAAGAGAAGAAATAAGAACACTGACAAAGAAAAGCAGCGTTAAAAGAAAGAATTGGACTGAGCCAGAGAGCAAACAAGGATAAATATTGGAGCGTTATTTCAGAGGTGGAGGGAGCTGCGGGACCTTTTCTGCTGGATAAGTAAGGAGCCCTGCTTGATAAATGTTTAATTCTATGTTTTAGCCACCAGGCTATGGTGGCTGCGGTTACAATAATGTTGGCAATAGCGCATATGGCCGTACAATGTTGCAGTCGAGCTACGTAGCTTGTTGCTGAATCTAGCTTGTTAGCTTGTATGCTAACTCCTGTGTTCAGCTTTGTGTTGATGGCTATTGGTTAGCAAAACTGTCTTTCAAGTGACCGGGCAGTTATTACGTTATAACGTTTGTGTTCAGTACGCTCTCAAGTGATTGAATTGGTTTAAATAAATAACGTTACTCATGTTTCAGAAAAGCAGTATGGCATCGCACGGGGTAATGATTACCTGGTAACTCGATGTGAGGAATATTGTTTGTGATCTGCATGAGGCACTCATCATTATATTTTAGTTGTATTGGTCAGAAAGAGAACAATCGGGGCTTATGTTGTTGTTGTTGTCATTTTGAATACGCCATCTTGGTTATCTGGTGTCCTCTGTTACCGTGGTTACAAACCTGCAGGGCAGGCTCCTCTGTGGGAGGGGCTTTGAAGGCAGGGCTGCAGCGCAGCAGAGAGGAAGAAGGAGGGACCTGGGACTTGTGCTCATTCAAATTATCTGACTAAGTCCACTTTTTTCTCAAAACTCCGGACTGCAGCTTAAACTAAAACAATAGCATGCCTGAAAAACTCCAGGACTGATGTTTTAGATGCATGCTTAGCACCAGCAAGTCTTTTGGAATCAGTGAAAAATCAAAAGAGGATTTGCATCATTTGGCAGTCTTTAGAGGCTGCCAGCACCATTCTGACCCTCCTTATCTCCATGTTCAGGGTGGACTGTCTCCTGCCACCTCAGAGATGAACCTGTACAACTTCAACAGTCGCAGCACCAGTCCAGTGGGCATTCCCACGCCCACCCTCACCATCAACCGCCCCCGATTCTCCGCCTACGACTCTCTACTGAAGAGGAGGACCGAGGTTAACAACCCTGTACGTATGAAGACAATAAAGTCACATCCACACTATATTATGATGTGTATATATACATGATGTATATGATGTATTATAAAACAATCTTGTTTCTGCAGGTGGTGCCCACCCACTACAGCATGCGCTCTGCTACTATAGGGGCCCCCAAAGGGAAAAACTACGTCGAGGAGTTAACCAAACAGCTGGATGAATTCAGGAAGGTAGGATTCACTTTGGGATTCAAACACATTTTAGTGTTTGCTGTAAGAACCTTGGAAGTGGAGCTAGTACATAACTGGCATAACATACAGAACTGTGCTGATGTCATCTTTTTTTATTAAACAACTGCAATATTAAAAGTATTTTGGCACACCGACTGTAGCAGAGCTCTTGAGACAGACTGTCCCAAGAGATTTGGGGATTTGAGTCCATGAAGTCAATATTTGATGGCATGTGTGTTCTCTCCAGCGTAACCAGTTCCTGGAGGCAGAGAGCGTGGAGATGGAGAAGGAGAGGAACCAGATCAGGTCAGACAGGATCTTGTTTTTCTTCCCTCTCCTTTTTTTCCCCCTGTTTGTTTGCTTACGTTCGTTCTATTTGCCGTCCTTCCTGCTGTTATTCCCCACTAGTCTTATCTTGTCGGAATTGTTGTTAAAGGTCCGGTGTGTAGGCTTGTGGAAACACTTATTCATAGTTGTGTTTTCATTAGTATAATCGCCTGAAACTATTCATCGGTGTGTTTGTGTAACCTTACAGTGAGCCTCGGATAGCTATAGAGGAAGTGGGTTCCCATCCACTATGTTGCACCGTACAGGTTTTCACAGCAGCCCAGAACAGTGTTTTTTGTTTTTTTTTACTGTTAGTGCCACCATAGGGGAGGGTGAGATGAGGTGTATACAGTTGGTTGCAATCTGGAACATCACAGATAGATGCCACTTAGTCCTACACACTGGTCCTATAAAGATTCACCTCGCACAAGCTGAGAGTCTTGTTTTTTTGATGACCCCCGCTGGTTGAATTTGTCACCTTACTGCAGTGACGTAAAGTGGACTGGTCGGTGCGCTGGGATGTCGCTGGTGGGTTTAGTTGTGTGTGACAGATTGGGAATCTTTTGCCCAAAGAGAGTAAAACGATTTGCAACCAACTGTATACACCTCGTCTAAGCTAAGTTACTACTTGAAGAATTTGTATGAAGTTGGTGTGACTCTGCAGATATTCTCTCGAGTTTTTCTTTCGAGGATTTATTAGCTCAACACTGAGATGGAATTGATCTCTCATTGTAATTTGAAGCTCTTTTGCGCCTGTCATCCAACCCACAGGTGACGTCACAGTGTACTGACCACACCCTCCGTTCACACTTCTATTCAACTTCGCTGGTTTTAAGTTTGACTTTGACCCCTCTCGTTCTCTGGCCTCATTCCTTTCAATGTGCACCTTGAGTTTGACACCGTCGAATGACTCTGTCTTCCCGTGCAGGTTCGAGATGCGCAGCCTACTGGTGAACAACGAGGACCTGCTGAGGACCAACACTCAGCTGACCAACGAGATGAAGAGGATGAGGGAGCAGATGATAGAGATGGAGAGAGAGATCCAAACCATGGGCGAGAAATATAGAGCGATGGAGGTGTGTGTGGCTGGATGGATGGATGGATGCATGGTACTGTAGTTGTCCATGTGTTTGCACGATTAACTGTTTCCTTGTTCTGTGCAGATCGAGGTGAAGGCGGCCCGGGACGTTATGGTGGAGGCCAACACTCAGGAGTACGCCTTCAATTTCCTCCAGCAGTCCCTTCAAAACAAGATCCAGGACGCTGAGGTAGACTCAGTCACACAGCAGCAACTCAAGTCAAGAGCTAGGATGGATGGATGAATGTGAAGATAGACTGATTTTGATTCATACTTTGGAGACTTTTAGAGGACAGTAAGACACACATGTGTAAGATACTGTATAGACCTTTGAACTGTGTGTGTTGTGTTGTGTTCAGGAGAACCTGGAGAAGCAGACGCAGCACGCTCAGACTCTATCTGAGAAGTTGTGGATGACAGAGAGACAGCTGGAGGAGCTGGAGGTGCATAAAGAGACCAGAGACAAGAAGACGTCCGAACTCAACAGCACCATCTTCAGACTGGAGACAGAGGTACAGAAACACTGTCTTTTGACTTTTGAAGAGAAACTTTTTTTAGACTTTTCCCTTGTATAAATAACATTTAAGTACCGACGTGTATGTTTACAGTAAGGTTGTGTGTGTTTCCAGCTGGCTGAGGCCCTGCAGGTTTCCACGCAGGCTACAGCCACGCTGCACCTGCAGCAGAAGCTGCGTGAGGACAGCCAGCTGAGGGTGGAGGAGCTGGAGGAGTCTCTGCTAGAGAAGGAGCAGGAGCTGCAGGGACTGCAGACCCTCGTCAACAAACTGCAGGGAGAGGTACGACCACCTGTCCAATATTTCAGTTCATCCCATCAGCCTCAGCTGGACTTGGAGTCGTAGTATACTAATATGATACATTTAAGTTATTCACACTCACATACCTGTTAACAGCTGGGTATTATGTTGTTGGATAAATGAAACTAAAACAGAAAAATCGCTGTTGATTTTAATGATAGCTAAGGACACCTTTGGTATGAATGCAGCCTTAGGATCATTGGGTTTACTTGTGTGTGTGTGTCTGCAGGTCTCTGGTAAGCTGATTACCAAGGAGCAGACGCTGGAGGAGGAGATCCAGCTGAGAGAGAGGATCCAGCTGCAGTGTAAGCAGGCGGAGAGGATGGTGGACGACCTGCAGATGGAGCTGCACACCACCAACCAGGCCAAAGACGACCTAGCTAAACAAGTCAAACAGGCTCAGGTACGACTTTAAACCATGTGATAGTCCAAGTTTCCATGGCAGTCATATGCACTTCCAAACACAAGATTATACAGCATTGTAAAATAATTACAACACAGTGAAAAAATGCACAGTCAAAGTGCTACTCTTTAAAATAAATTGTTAGAAAAGTTTAAAGAAAGTTTGAAGTTTTTAACGTTGGTATCAGATTTCAAGGATAAGACCAAAATCAACATTTGTATTTGTCCATTTCTTAGTACTTGCTTATTTCTCAACCTTATCTGTGAATCTCAGCCCATTATTTTTTTGTGAATGATTTAAAGAGTTCTTACACAGCCGGGCACTGTAGTTTTCATCAAACGCTACTCAAATAGGAAGGAGGAATGTGTGCAGTTGTTGGGGACTATCTTCAGCTGCAGATGAATACACATTACATTTTCTAATTTTTGACAGCTGAATGGTGTATGTGGAATGCAAACTAAAATACAGTGTGTGTGTGTGTGTGTGTGTGTGTTTGTTCATGCTAATGAAGGAAATGTCAGCCAGTACAACAATGTGACTCACTGATGGGTTTTTTTTTAATCTAATAATGAAAAGTGTTTTTAGCAGTGGAGTTCTAGAGGATCTTATGTGATTTGTTGACTATGAGAAAACAAAGAAAATCAGCAGACTCATCCTTCAAAAACATGAAATATCAGTCTAAATCTCAGAGTCAGTACATATTAGTATTAACCTGTATGGGATGGAGCACAGCTTCCTTTATATATTTGGAAAGATTTATCAAAAATAGCAAATATTATTCCCTGAATGTTTCATCCTTGAAGCGAACTTCAGCCGCGGATCAGACAGTATCCACAGTGTGTTTGCCTACGTGACCTAATGATTCAAACAGAGATGTCCGCTTGAATTAATCAGTCATGCAAACCATCAGAGTTCGGGGTTAATGAGGCATTAATTATGCAAATCCTGTTTAGCAATCAGCGTGCTAATTCCATAATCCCAAATATTCATCATGTCGCTATTTCTGAAGATCCTTAATCTGTCCCATTTCTAAATAACCTGAATGACAACAGACAGCGTCATCACGAGGAGTGACCTCGGATCAGAAACCGTCTGAGAAAAAGTTTGGTTTGTTCTTTGTTGTTTGTTTTTCGATGACTAATTCTTTCTGAACTCTTTTTCCTCTCTCAGGAGAAGATGATCGACCTGGAGAGCGATCTGGAGGAGCTGCATGACAGCGAGCAGAGATGGGCTGCCAAACACAAGAGAGCCATCGAACAGGTAAACACACAGGAGACAGGAAGTGAGTTAGCTCAGACTGTTCTGTCACTTACAGCTGTGGTTCTCAGTGGAAAAGTCCGGCTGGTGTGTGTGTCCAATGAGAACTCTCACAAACACAATCAGTAAAATCTGTTGATGATATCATCAAATGATATCACTGGTACGGGCAATACAATGTAAAAACTATTCCTCAGTCTTAAATATGTGATTTATTTTTTTCCCCACAACATTTTGGGAACACCTTGAAATAAACGTTCCAGTACCCGTGACATCGATGAGACTGATTTTATTTGGCTGTTTGTGTGTTTGCTGTCAGACTGAGCAGCTGCAGCTGAAGCTGATACAGGAGAAAGATCTCAACGACCTGCTGGAATCTGAAAAGGCCTCCATGGAGAGACAGGTACCGTGTGTGTGTGTGTGTTGTGCGCGTGTGTGCGTGTTCACTTATTGTTGTAGTCCACACTTCCCTCTCAATACCTCTCTCCATCTTTCTATCTCTCCATAATTCAAATGTATTTGTTTCAATTTTTAAGAGTTTTTTAAATAGAATTAAAATAGATGTTTTAGGCTTAATATCAAGAAATATCTTAGATTTGATCTTTTCATTCGTAATTTGATTATTTATGAAGTGTGACCAAGATGCTGAAGGTACTGAGCAGGACATTAAGAGTAAAAATCAACTTGTCAGTGCCCTCTGGTGGACAAACTGTGTACTAGAGGCACATGTACGCTGATATGCCAGTTGCTGATGTATGTATGTATCGGCCACCCTAGTCTGGTCCCAACAGTCATGTGGAGATACAGTACTGCCAAATTACTGTACGAACATTGACAAGAACTTAAACTGAAAGACGTGATTTAAAAAAACGTACATTTAAGTGTGTACATAATACAATAATAATATAGAAGAACAAATGGAAAATGAGCTGGCTGCTGGTGAGACATAATCCCTAGTCCTATCTTTAAATCTCTAACCTCATGTCTGTGTGTCTGTGTGTGTGTGTGTGCAGCTGCGTGAGCTGCGTCTGGAGGTGGAGGAGCTTCAAAGCTCCAAAGTTCAGGAGGACGTCATCTCCAGGACAGAGAACAGAGTCAAAGAGCTGGAGAACGCTCTGAGGACAGAGGAAAGGTCAGTCACATGACTTTATGAACACACCTCCGTCAGCTGAAACACGTTCCTGAGGCTTTCTGTCCGTTTTAGACAGAATGTAACATTCACAGCTGTAGTTCTGATCATCCGACTGTAATCCTGCATCGTCAGCACCACAATAAGCTCATGAAGAAATACCTGATCATGAGCATTAATATGAGACACTGTAACTGGACCTCAGGTGTCATAAATAGTCTTGATCAGGTAGAAATATTATTGAAGAAAAGGCACCGTGTAATGCAGCTGTTGCCTAATATGCCTAATGTGTGTGTGTGTGTGTGTGTGTTTTGTGCAGGAACAAATCTGTGCTCTCAAACAGCGTCAACAAACTGGAGAGGCGGATCAACGAGCTGACCGACCAGATGGAGGAGGAGCACAGGATAGCTAATGAGCAGAAAGACCTGGTACGTTTGAGGAGTTTTCATGTCATTGCTGTTAATATGTCCGGTCCGGTCCTGTGCGCCCCAAACTAACCCGCCGCTCTGCGATTGGTCCTCCAGATGACCCAGAGGATCCGCTCCCTGAAGCGCCAGGTGAACGAGGCGGAGGAGGAGGCGAGCAGGAAGGAGGCGCAGTACCGCAGCGCCCAGAGAGAGCTGGCCGAGGAGAGGGAGACGAGCAGCCGGCTGCAGAGGCAGCTGCTCGACCAGCACCTGCAGACAAAGTACGTGCTCTAACACACACACACACACACACACACACACACACACACACACATATAAACAAACACTTACCTCCTACAGATGTAAAATAAGCCTTGAACATTTGCCTTTTGTGGATTTTTATAGATTGTCTTTAAAGCGATGCATCTGTTGTTGACATGATGTGAAGCATCAGTACGGTTGCTATGGTTACCAGAATTGAAACTGTTGTCCAAACCTGCCTTCCAATCTGACATCTGTGTTTTTCATATCCACGGCATAAAGAAAGTTGCAAATCAGTTTCCAAATCCAATAAAGTTAGAATCTACTTTGATTCTCTCTCTCTCTGTCTCTCTCTCTCTCTGTCTCTCTCTCTCTCTGTCTCTCTGTCTCTCTCTGTCTGTCTCTCTAACAGACGTAAGGAGACTCTGAGTATTCGTCAGACTCTGGACAGCCTGAGGTTGGACCTGAGTGTCGACGACGAGGACGAGGATCAGCCGCTGCAAGAACAAACAAACAGCGTCACCAAAGTCTGAACCCCCTAACACACTAACACTGACGGTGCAGTCAGGGACACGTGTTGCTGGCCTGTTGGTCTCCTGACCAGAAGAGAAGAAGAAATCGACTTCTCTGGGGACAAAACAAAACAAAAACTACATGTCACCAAACCCAAAAGTCTATCAGGATCTTGTCCTGCACTGCTCCAAATGTTTATTTTGTCACTATTGTCTTACAGATGTTGTAATTTCCAAATAATCTCATAGAAAGTGTCCTGCTGGGAGAGCTGACCTGCTATGCACGTGACAACAAACAACAACTAAGACGTTTAATTGCAGTTAATTGAAATTAGAATTTAATTCCATGCCTGCAGTATTTTATCGTTAATAAGTATCCAATTACAAAGTTTCCCATGGAAATTACAGACATTCCATAATTATGTCCCTCTCCTGGTGACCAGCAGGAATCACAACAGTAATCCATCGACCATAAATCATCCCGAGGAGCACAGTCAGTGTGACAGACTCAGAAAGAACGATTCACCTTTCAGCGACAGAGTCAAACGGCCTCTTTAGACACGTCGAACATCGTCTTTTCTATCACATAGAATATCAAATAGAATCACGTTCTGCTCATTTGCCAAAGATAACACATGTACAGACAGCTGTAGACGTACAGCACACAGAGGGGAAAACTTAATAAGGTTTTGTTAAAGGTTAATTTTTTTTTGTTGTTGTTTGTTTTGGATCTGTTCTTGTAGTTGCTATAACAGACATCAGGAGTCTATTTGAATAAGCTTTAACCCGCCAGAAGTAAATGTTAGAGTTGAATTTTCCGTATCATGCAGTTGCACAAAAGCTTTACGGCCTTCAAGTCTGACTTCATTCAATTTTTTTCAAAAAACTCCAAGCTTTTGACATTGCATATTTTTAAGCCTCGGGCTATCCTTAGTCCTGGGCTAAGAGTTGACCCTGGGATAACTGGGGATAACCCAAGTCCAGGGCTCACCAATTAATACTGCGGTTCTGCTAGCCCTGGGTTAAACGTCTGTTGGAACATGCAGCTAATGTTTACTCTCTAAAATGTTATGTGACTACTCTGTTTACTTTAGCGCAGTTTCACACCGGCACCTTTTAACCCCGTGTTGATTTCAGGGTATAACTAGGGGGCTAACCCTGCTCTGGAGCGTGGCCAGCACGCCCGAGGCTAATGTTGGGGTTAGCCCACTTCGTCAGGATTGTGCCAGTGTGAAACGCTTTCAATCCTGGGGCTGATGGCTTCTCTAGCCTGAAAGACCACATTGAATCAGCGGTTCCCTGTAAATATGACAGACTTCTCTGGTTTGGCAGCACTTGTTTCTGGTTGGCGGAGCTTCGCCGACAGGTCTTTCATTAGGAGGGATTTTTCATGTTAAGTGCCGTTTAGTTTAACGTGTGTCTCACCTTCATCTGCAGTATTTGGACACATTCCACGCTTGTTGCTGACATATTACAGTGTAATGAAACACAAGATGGTTTAACTGTGGAGGAGGGATCTTTGGCTTGTAGCTGGTTTCGATTCACACACAGACACACAATTACAATATTATTTATGTTGAAAACTGTTCGTGTTGTTTTTATGATTTGAAGATTATTGAATTTGCTGTATTCGTAAAAAAAAAAAGCAAAAAAATTAGGTAATGACATTTTGCATGATTTTTTTTTTTAAAGGGTTTGCTGCTGTATGGATGTCACACAGTGTGTGTTTATGATTTCAGGTTTATGGGATGAGATCAGCGAGGAAGACAAAAAAACACTCCCATCAGGCAGCGCATCTATTCTTAACTGTTTTTTTGTTCACCCACAAGTGACAAAAAAAGAGCAAATGCAGATTTTTAAATGTTTCTAAGTTTACCAGCGGAGATGTTTTGCTCTCAGAAGTTAAATAAATGTCTAAATTCGGTTTGGATCAAAGATGTGGGTTAACGGAAATAAAAAAAACTTTAACAGATTACTGTATTAGAAACACAGATCTGCTATGTGGTTTTCTGTACCATCTGTTTCATGTTCTGCAGGCTCTTATTTTGGAGGGAATGACTTTTTCAAAAGACAACTCAGCATGCAGACACAAACCAAAAGGCGTGGGTAGTGTAAATGTTAGTCGATACTTTAATTTGAAAGAAAACTCACTTCCTCTACCCAGCCATGACATGATGTATGTTCCGCACATGCTCCCTGCTTGAAGGATGCCTGTCATAAACACATAGTCTGAGGCTAATGTTCCGATTCAGTTTGCATTATCTGTTATGTTTACATTTGTTGGTGTGTTTTGCTCTCCTCGGAGGCAGGAGCAGAAAATACGGATTTGCGTCACTGACAAACTTTCATATCACTGCTGTTGGGAATGTAATCGCTGCAGTTTCACTATAAAGTTTCCGGTCTATCTTTTCTCATAGGGAAAGGACGAGATGGTGGTCCACACACACATGTACAAAGAAATAGAATACACGGACTTATTTTTGTAATCACTCGTCACATTCTCCTGGTTCTGCTGTTCTGGGGTATTTATTTTTTTTTTGTTGTTTTTTCATGTTCTCTCTTTTGGTGAGAAGTTTCTTAGTACGAAAATGCTAAATAAAGTCTTGTCCACTGTGAATTGTGTCCGTCGTTGTGTGTTTTTAGTGAGTTAAAGTCTGCTTTACAATCATCAGTCATTCCAACAGCAGTTAGCATTCGGCTCTTTTGCCTTCCATTTGTTCATTTAGGATTTTTTCTCTTAAAGATAGATGAACAACTCTCACAAACAATAAATGGGCTTCAGTGTGAGAGCAAATATTTGGTACCACAAGTAAGAATTTTCGAAACTTACAACTGTCACGAGCAGATGTGTTTTAATATTTTGACTGAAATCAGGCACTTCCACATATGCTAAAAACAACAGACGTGCTAAATTCACCTTTGTGTGCCAAAGGCTCTGACTCTTTTTAAAGGGACAGTGTGTAACGATTTAAGTAATTTATTAACTCAAATCAACGCCTTTATTCATAAGTAAGTCCTTATTGGTGTACAATAACCTCTGCCAACAATCTGACTTATCCTCCTGAGCGAAGAATTACCTATCTGAATATACATAGCACAGCATGGCAATCTCTATGGAGGCCGCCATGTCTTTCCGGTTTTAAAAAAACTATGGACTCCCGAGAGGGACAGAAAGCACTACGTGGTACTATGTTTTCGCTCAGAGCCAGCTTGACTGCGGAACTGAGAGGGAACCTCTAGTTTTATAGCCTTAATAACTAACTACATCTTTACCTCATTACTTGAATCAGTAGAAATACTAGACGTTCTTGGAAAAGAGTCCATATTTTGAAAATGAGTTTCTTGTCCGTCAGGGCCACCGTAGCTTCCGGAACGTCTCCAACGTCTTCAGAACGGGAGGGGTGAGCAAAGGAGTGTTGCAATGTAGAACCTCACAGCTAGATGGCGCTAAATACTTGATATATTACACACTGTCCCTTTATTAAATAAGAAAAATAATTATTTACACCAGTATTTTTGGTAGGTTTGAGCCCACATTCAGCGGGTGCCAGACAGGCAGGGATCTGCTGCTGGGAAATTCTGATGAAGTACATTTATAACATTTAATATTTCTGAACTCTCACATGACAACACTGCTGCGATATCTAAAATCGCAAAACCAAAGCCGAAGCAGCACTCGCCCTGGAGAAAGGAAAAGCCACGCGGGGATAAAACAAACACAGAGATTTATTTGCAGCTCTGACATCAGAAACATTAAACGCATCACAGGTCATTCCATTCTCATTGTGTCAAACATGCTGACGGTGCAACAAACCCAACAAACACACACAGGCATCGATACACGCAGTGAAATCTGAAGAAACGTGTACAAACCGCAGGCATCAGAGAAAAAATTCACACACAGAGGATTTTTCCAAAAATAAAAGCTCTTAGAGGTACTCGGATTGATTCGTTGTTTTGATAGAATCGGGCACAAAAACAACATGATGACTTGTGGATCTTTTTGTCCTCCGCTTGTGAATCTATAATCAATAACGCATTAAAATATTCAGTAGCTCACAAACCTTACAGAGGATCAGACAGAAGAGTTAATAACAGGCACGACATGACTCTTCAAACGGTGTAAACTTTCAAAGTGAATTCAAAAAACTACCCAAAACCATTAAAGACCTACGAGAGAAAAACATGATTCAACACAGCGAAAACAATAAACGTCATGTGAATAAATGGCAGATACACCTGTGGCACAACTGAATACTGAGTTGAAGCAAAAAAAGGCATCAGGACGAACGCACCGTTAAAATTTAAATCAAATCAGAGGAAACAGAACGAGCAACGTAAAAAGGAAAAAAGCTTTTGGATAAAAGCTGACAAATTGGTTCAGAAGATTGTCACAATTAAAAGGCATTGGGTCGGGATGTTAAGGGAAACGGTCACGGTGAGGCGCGCTGGAAATCTGGACTCTTAAACAGGAAGAAGAACCTCCGATAGCTCGACGCCGTCGATGTTTTTAGTTTGGTTAATTTTGCCCCATTGCTTAATTTAATCCAAGCCGTGGGTTGGATTGTACGGATACGTTTTCATGTGTCTTTTGTTGTAATAAGTCTATTAAAGAATCTAAAGGAACAAAACAACTTTTTTTTTATTCTGCAAGTTGTTGCCAGATCGTCTTGGTTTTATTACAGACAACCAGTCGTTTGTTCACACAGTCACAATCGAACTGTTTCACCAAACTTTTACCAAAAATATGGAAACTTTCCTAAAAAACTGAGAAAAGTTTCACCTTTAAAATGTTGGGTTTTTTTATCATGTATGTACGAGACATTTTAAAGTTGCACTATTTAATATAAAATAATATATGGGGCGGCTCAGTGGGTAGAGCTGAGGACTAGTGACCGGAAGGTCGCTGGTTCGAGACCCTGGCTCCCCGGGACGGGACTGAGCTACATGCCGAAGTATCCTTGAGCAAGATACTGAACCCCAAATTGCTCTTGATGTGCAGTTGGCACCTTCGTGGCAGCCACTGCCATCAGTAAGGGCCCTGCGATGAGCTGGCGACTCGTCCAGGGAGTACTCTGGCCTTCGCCCATAGAGTCACTGGATTTGGCCCCAGCAACCCCCGCTCCACCTTGAAAAAGGTGGTATAAAGCAGTAACATCACCCGCGACCCGCATGGAGAAAGCGGAAGAAAACGAAACGAAACTATTTAATATTCTTATGGTAACAACAGATTGTGTAATGTGAACGCCGAGACTTATTAATGAACCTAGAGAGAATTATGCAGCACAATTCAGAGCTTTTTAGCCGCTTTCAGCTCATGGTTTTGGTTTTTTATACGGCACATTTAGTTTATGGTTCTGTCTCATCAACCCTGTTTCCAGCAGCAGCAGCAGGCGGACACAAGATAACGTCCATCATTTACAACGGCCGGGCTGGTTTTTCGCTGCTTTAAGCCAGTGTCAACATTGCATTAGGTGGCAAATTAAAAATATTGAAACTTGAGCGAAATTGGCGTGTGTCGCAGCGCTCTGGGGTTGTGTGGGACTGGCCAGATGGAGCGCAGGGTCATGCGCACAGCCGGACCTACTGAAGAAAGACACCCGCAGTCACATCGGACTCTGCTCGGATCCGTACGTGACCTCCACTGCTGGGTGGTTGTGTTCCGTAACGCTGACTGCTGGCCGAAGCTGGAGGGTAAAATGCAAACTTTCCTCCACAAACGACAGAGGAGAGGGGAAAAGAAGAGCGAACTGGAGTTCTCTGGTGAGTGCTGAGTTCATTGTGACGTTGACCTGATTTCACACAAACACACACACACACACACAGACACACACACACACACACCCTCAGCGTGTCCTATCGCTCGCTACAGCTTCCAGCGTTATGAACAGTAACGTAATCTGCCTGTTTGGGATCAATAAATGCTTGTGCGAGTAACAACTTTGTACCACTTGCTTAACTGAAACAAGGCGTGCTTTGTGAGCGAAAATGAAGAAGAGAAAAAAAAAAAAAACATGTTAAGAGGATTTGCTTCTGTAAATATTTATTTAAGACTTCAGACTGAAATAAAAAAAAGATCAAATCTGCAGTTTTGGACGATAAAGGAGTAAGCTCAGCCGAAACAGTGCAACCAAACCTACAGAGATACAGTATTTCTTTTCTGGGAACATCGTCACCATGACGCTGCTAAGTCACCCCTTATGTCTTAATAATCAGCGAATTAACAGCAACGAGTGTTTCATATGGCACTGAGATCAGCTGCTGGCAGACGGCTCCACTCGGCTTTAAAACGAACACGACGAAACAGAAACACATTTTTTTTTTTCTTAGTGTGAAGGCAGTTTGTCTCTGAGTGTGTACAGCAGAATGAGGTTTGGATTTGTTGAAAGCAGATACTTCTTTGTCGCTCCTGTTTTTTTTTTTTTTTTTTTCCTTTTTTTAATATTTGGCACAGATTAAAATAAAGGTGACGACGAGCCGAAGCCAAAGCTCTGTGACACTGGAGCTCGTTGATGGAGCCGGAGAGCACAATACTTAAAATGCAATAATCCTAATGTTACGCAGCTGTGTGTCGGGACTACTGTCAGTCCTTCCCTTTGCTCACTGAAGGACAGAATAAGGATCTAACGGCCAGCGAGTGGCAAGCAGAAAAGATCACTTCGCTTGTTTTTAGTGCACCTAAACTCGGCTCAAGATTTCTCATGAAGTAAGGCAGATCAAGGTGGTACTTGACGTAAGGAGAACTGTTGAGGTGCACTGAAAACAAAAGAAATCATCTTGGACTCTTGGACGCCGATTTCTGACTTTTCTATCAACAAGATTTTGTAAATTAACTCCTGAAAGGTATCTAACGAGTCATGTTGTTGGCAGAAAAGATGCAGCCTTTTCAAGCTGAACTCAGTCGAATTGATGTGATTTCATTACTTTTTTTTCCGCACAGGAATGGTTAAATGGTCTGCTCTGTGATGAATGAAAAAAAAACAAAAAAACAATACAGTGTTAAGCAACAAAACACAAGTTTTGATACGTACAAAGGTTGGTCCACAGTAACTTTCGCATGTTGAACCAAAAAAAAAGTCCAGTTCAGAGCAAAGAAGAGTAGCCTCAAACAACTTCTACTGTACTTCAACAGTTTATAATAGTGTATTTTTCTTCATGTTAGACACACATTTTACTGATAAATCATACTTTTTGGGTTAATTTCATAATCGAGATTAAGAGCAAAAGCAAATTAAAAAAAAACACAAGATAGTTTTCTTTTAATGGACATGCAATTGTCAAAAAACAAAAAGAACGAAAGAACGAAAGAAAGAAAGAAAGAAAGAAAGAAAGAAAGAAAATGGGAGTATGAGATATGAGGAGCATAAAAAAATATTTGACAACACAAATAATAATCTTTTTTTTTTTTTTTTTTACATTTCTTTTCATATAAATAATTGGTCACTTTATGTTCTAATAACATTGGTCATGTATGGAGCCTTAAAGCAATATTTCACTTGGTGCGGTTGTCTATAACAAACACCATGAGGGGTCAGCGTCTGAGAGCAGCTGCTCTGAAGGCTCAGTCACCAAACTTCTTTTTAATGATAATGTTGCCGATTAGATATAATTAGCTCTCCACTCACACATTTACTTCACTTTTTCCAGTGACTTACCATACATGCCATGTTAGTTCTATCTGTAAACATTTTCTGGATCACTGTTTTGTCATTTTATGCAGATGTTCGCAAGTTGCGGCGACGTTAAATCTTCTGAGCAGCTGATATTTTAGCCGACTTGTCTCAAGTCCGCTCCTCTGGTGGAATAACGCTTTAAAGGCCAAGGCAGTAGATCAATTCTGAACAATGTGTCTATACTGGTCTGGGACGCTCCAGAAATAAATGCAGCGCTAGCCTCGTTTTCCCCATTGCACATGTGCCACGCTGTACCCATGTGCGTTAATTCAGGCTACAGTTTGAATCGTGCTTCTATCAGCAGCGAGCGGCGTCTGGCATCATGGTGGAGGTGAGCTGTTCCTCACTCCACTCGAGGGTCTAAGGACAGAGGATATCGTTCACTGTACAGGTCGTAAAGCCCATTGAGGCAATGTGATTGTGATTTTGGGCGATATAAATAAAACTGATTTAATTTGATTTGATTTGAGGTCTAACGGGGAGTGATCTGTTCAGCAGCAAAATATAACTCCCCGGGCGGCTAACAGAGAGCTAGCTGAAGCATTTTTGTGTCTGTTGATTAATATTCCAAGTAGGGCGTATCCAATGTTATGAGTAGATTGTAAAAGTATCTACAGTCAATCATATGGCAGTTCTGTTCGGAGGAACAGAAATCAGCAGGGTAGGTAACGTTAGCTCGCTAGGTCTGCTCCAACTCTTAAACAAAGGCTGAAGACCACTGACCTTTCACTGAAGCACTGCGACTGCTATTATTTAGTCTTGCCTCTTTTAAACCTATTCTATTCTATTTTAGCTTACTTTCCTTTTACTTACCTTTACTTACCTTTACTTAACTGGTTTTTAATGTTTTGAATTGTGCTGTACAAATAAACTCGCCTTGCCTCATCAAAAATGCTGCTGTTTTAGCATCAGAAAGAGCGACTGTGGCATGACGACTGACATGAAAGGTCAGGTTTTTTTTACTCTATTCGATATGTTTCTATATGAAAGTTTCTGAAACTTTCTTTACTCCAAACAGCTGCTTTTGTTTATATTTAGCAAGCCACTTGTAGCCTCTGCTGACACTGCTAGCTAGCCACAAACTAGCTAAAGCAGGGCATCATTGCTTGGCGCTAATCCTTAGATTTTGTAGCGAGCTAGCTAGCACTCCACAGAGGCTGGTTTAACTCTTTCACTTTCTGTCTGTATTACATCTGCTGTCTTTAATTCATTTATACTAATATAAAATGTAATACAGGCCTCGTATTTACATTGCTTATTGTTGATTCAGGTATTATTTCATATTCTAAAATTGTCTAACAGGTGCCAACCGACCTCCAACATCAACGCTGGACCCGACTGTACAAAACACACAATATCGCGTATTTTCAGCAAAAAACAGCTCGGAACACTTAAAAATTACCGAGCGTGGCTATATGGGTACAGCACTGAGATATGTGCAGTGTGAAAACTACAGAAAAAAAAAACAATACAATATGAACACACAGTTGGCTCAGCCCGGTCCAGGAGGAAAGGTTTCAGGAGAGGACCATGACATCATTCACACACACATACACAGCCTGATGTCAAACCCTTAATGACCCAGATTTGACTGTCGCTGGATGACAGGATGCAAAATCTTTCCCCCCCGTCACAGAGTGATGAACAGATCTCACTTTAAAGAGTTCAGATTAAAAATGTATATCTCTTTTTTTTTTGTGCCTCTTTTGGATCCGTTTAAATCATTCAAACCTCTTGCGAGCGGGGCTTAATTCCCAGGCTGCATGTTTTAACCGAGGTACATTTTTGTATCTGACAGTGATGAAACATCCCCTTCTGTCTGATTTCCTCCTAAACGGCGTTCAAAGGCAGACAGGCTGAGACTGTAGTACCTTGAAAACACACTAGAGGGGGACAGGGTTTGTTTGGTGCCAAACTGGCAGACGGTTGTGAAAGAAGGAGGAGGAATAAAGGGAGGAGAGGAAAGCAAAGATGGTTAATTAGAGAGAAAGGGAGTGAGCAGGAGGAGACGAACAAACATGCAATCAAAGATGGCAGAGGAGGTAAAAGAAGAGGGGGAGCGTGGCGGGTGGAAGGTGACGGACGACGGAGGAGCTCTGACTGGTCGTTTCCTGGTCTAGCATGCACACTTCTTCTCACTGGGCAGCGCGTCGTCCAGCTTGGTGGCCCCGTTGCCATTAGCCGGCTCGGCGGGCGGTTTGTCGACGCACTGCTCCATCCGCTTCATGACCAGGTCCAGCAGCGTGATCACCGCCTTGTCCACCTCCGCTCCCGTCGCTGCGCTCGTCTCAAAGTACGGGATTCTGCAGCACACAAGAAAATAAAATATTCCTCTCAAAGCACCATAATATGACATGACAACCATGTTCTTAATAATCCCACTGTTATCAGATTGACTGGTTCATTTTTTATTAAAATCATCTTATAGAAATTGTCCATAATTTGTATCTCTACTGTCAAATTTTGAAATATTAATTTTTTTAAGCATTCATTGTCCAAGATACTGATAATAAAGATACAAACCGATCAATCTTTGACCTCCTCTGATGTGCACAGTGTAATGAATGTGGAAATAAGACTGAAGGTGTCAATGTAAATGTCACTCTGTAGATACATTTCAAATTAAATCTTTTAACTCGCAGTGTCTGAAGTTGACACTGCACCTACATCCTTGAACATTTTTAAGTTCCCAAGAAAGACAGATATCATCGCTTCCTGGAACAGGGTTCTGTTGCCAGGCAACATCAGAGACCCGTGCCTTGGCTGGCTGGAATGACACCAGCAAAGGATTTGCACCTCGTCTAACAGGAAGTCATTTGTAGATGCCAGCGCGTCACGCGACTTCTGCCTGTGATGATGCGTTCTGTCTCGCTGCGTGTCTTACAGGGAGCTCTTCACTGACGGCGTTTTGAGATGAAGCTGCTGAGGCGCCAGATGATGAGCAAGCTCTGAAAGCAGCTCCAGTCTGAGAGGTGATGACAGCCGCTGACATGCCTACCACTAGGCCTACTCGCGCTGCTGTTTGGTTCAAACTTGCTGCTGCGACGTTGTTCAGATGTGGTTTTTGATCTGCTACTTAATTAACAGGCTTCCTCCACGCGCGGCTCGCCTGCTGTCATGACAACGGAATAAGAAAAAAATCCTAAACGGGAGCGGTGGTTTTCGGTCAACTTTACAAAAAATGTGCTGCTGGAGACGAAAGTCAACAGAGAGAGAAAGAAAAAGAAAGGTGAAACACAGCACGCACATATTCTGTGGGGAGCACCCTGTAAATGATTCCATTACTTAAACAGCACATGTACATAGTCCCTTTATTTTAAGCCGAGCTCAGGGGACATCAATTAGACACCGGCTAACTGACCTGACGGACTTTAAATTACTCAGAAAGCACTCAGAGGCTACACCACATTGTGCCAGACAGGCTGTAACTACATTTTAATATTTAATTCTGATTAGAGGCCAATGCTGGGGTAACAAAGAGTCGTGAGTGAAAGTGAAAAGATCACATCCCGAAGTGAGCTCTCTGATAAACCGGTTACATCCTCCTGTGAACATATGACACTGTACGCAAAGCTAAAAATACACAGTGTTGTTCTTAATATCCAAGTGATCATTGTTCCAATTCAAACACACGCACCAAACGCAGAAAAATGGAAAAACAAAACCCACCCGTATTTATCAGCCAGCTCCTTGGCCTGCTTCTCCTGAACCTCCCGCTGGTCGGCCAGGTCCGCCTTGTTTCCCACCAACACGATGTCTGGATTCTCACAGTAGGCGTTTGCCTGTAGCTGGCCTGGAGGTGATAGCAAGGAAACAACAACAGGAAACAAATGAGGTGTGCTAGTGTACCGAAAAACATCTATCCAGGCACAGTAGAACTTCAATAAAAGAGGAAAAATTCTGCAAGCAGTTTGACTTTATTTCATGCTTCCTCCATTAGGCAGAACATTGTGGATAAAAAAAAAACAGCCAACGCACTCATCCAGTTTCGAACGTTGAGGAAGCTCTGCTGGCTGGTGAGATCAAACATCAGCAGGAACCCCATGGCGTCCCTGAAGAACGCCGTCGTCAGGCTGCGGAACCTGGAACACACAGGAAAACAACTTCTCTGTGAAATAAAAAGCACCGCGTTTCACAGTTTTGACGTCTGTCTGGGTGGTGATTCGGAAAAAGAAATTCCCCCACAAAGAGATCCAGTGTGTAGGATTTATGCGGCTTCTTGGCAGGGTCTATTGGCAGATAGGGGATATAATATTGGCAGAAATTAAATTCGATATTCTTAATTATGTATTCATTAGTGTGTAATCACATGAGCCTTTTATATCTGCGGAGGGAGCGTGTCCTCTTGTACGGAGCCTGCCATGTTACTGCTGCAGCCCAGAACAGACTAACAAAATCCCCATGTTGATGCTACAGCGTCTCGTAACAGGGTGAATGGTGCCTCTGTCTCAGCCGCTCCGCGCTCCATCACTTGTTTCTGCACTATGTAACAGGATCGCAGCGTCACATAGACGCAAGTTTAAAAACATAACATCGTTATGATGTGACGAGTTTTGTTTGTAGTCAGCGCCCACATTGCATCTGACAAACTGTTACAGACCTGGGGTTTGTAGTCACGACACTGGTGTTGCACTCTGTGGGCGGAGCCAAATTGCACAAAATGCCAATTTCTACCTAATGTTGCTTTAAAACACTTGATTATCAGGTTTCTCAGCCACTTTTTTTCTCTGATTTTTCTTTCTTTGTTTTAAGATTCCCACCAGACATGTTTTCGTAAAGTTTAAAAATGCTGTGCTTCAAATCCAAATTTGACGCTGAAGCTGTTTCTCTAAAAAAAACTACTACTACTTTTCTGAATTGTGACTATCGTAGAGAATTTGGTAGCTAGAGGAGCTGGTGGAGACCAAAACTGAGCTAAAAGACAGTGTGTAATGGACTTTCAACTGCTGTACAGAAGCTCAGCTCCGAAATAATGATAACGTTTTTTGCTAAAAAGTTCATTATATCTACTCAAAAGCTGTCTGTGCTGTTTACAGCTCGTTTCCAAGGCCAGAAAGAAAACTGTTAAAGCAGATTTAAATGTTTAAGACTTCTAAAAATAAATCTAAACACGGACTATGGGTTTATGCAAAACACTGTCAGCTTACGACCAGTGCTTTTTGCATGACCAAAGAAATTCACTCCTTCAGTCACAGAGGTTTAGCTGTAATACTTTACCTGTGATTGACTTGAGCTAAATGCACAGAGGGGTAGATGCGGTTTATATCCACAATACTTAGTGATGAGACTTGTAGGTGTGACAGCAGTAAGGAACGCAACTCTGTATAAACATTACGTATGAAGCCTCATAAGCAAATGTGTAACATGCAAACATAAAGGACAAAGCCACAGATGATGCTCACGCAGGTGGAATACTGACTCTGCGGCCCGAGTAAGTGATCGTGAAGATCAGTTCATGAAAACAGGAGCGTTTCCGTAACGGCGAGCTGAAGAAATGTTAAGTTAAATTATGTAACTAACACTGACTCATCCTGCAATGAGTCATCAGACCTTCATAAACAGATTCAATAGATCGAGGCCAGTTTCAATTACAGACACACACACACACACACACACACAATCACAGTCTCACCAAGTCAACATGTGTTCCAGTATGGCTTCCATTCAATATGTGATTTTAAAGCAAGAATGGAGAAAAGTTCCAAAATCCTGACATAAATAACATTTTTTGCACTTTTTTGGCACTTCTGTCTCAAAGTCAGTGGGTTCTTCAAATAGGTTTTTCGATGGCGGTCAAATGGTGGCTGCTAAAAAGTTGCTGAATGACACTATAGCAGCTGTCGTGGGACATTAAACGCCTTTACGGCAAACACAAGGACTCATCTACTCACCAAGCTAAACGTAACGTTAGCTTTGTTACTTCCGAGGATCACACTGGTGCCTCTCAGATCATAAAAGTTGTGTTCACCTGTGAAGATGATCTTGCTGAACAGAACGCGTGAGTATCATAAACCCGTGTTTGCCACAAAGACAATTTTCTGCAATAATCCAAACGCAAAAGCTTTATTGGTCGAAGGAGACCACGGCGATACTCACTTCTGGGTTAGCCTACAAACATACACCATCCCTGCAGCCGTCTACTGAGGAAACTATTGACATAAACCCTTAAAGAGATTTCTCCGTTCAGCTGGGCAATTGGAGGATCTGCAGCTGAGGACATTTCACCTTTGCCTGCAGAGTTTTGTAAAAGAGGACTCAGTGCAGATAAATGTGTGCGACCAGTTGTAAAACCTCAGCCCACCTCTCCTGTCCAGCTGTGTCCCAGAGCTGAAGGTGAACCTTGAAGGTTTTCCCTGCGGTCGTCCCATTGGGGCTGGATGCTGTGTACACCTGAGGAGAAGAGAAACACGCGTTAAGGCTTTTACATTGTCAGTGTGTTACAATTCCGAAATTGTAAAACCCTTCCTGAACAGCTGTGCATCATTTTAGCATCGGCTGATTTGTTACTGACACAAAACTTCCTGGCTCATATTCCATCGTCTCACTGGTACCTGGAGCACCAAACCGCCGCCGCCACCACCACCAACGCAGCCTCGTGCGATTTTCGAACACAGTCCCGTTGTCTGACTCAACGCCCTCTCTTCGGCTTTATTCGTATGTCTATCTCAGAGGGTCTGACTAACAGTGATGTGGCCTCTGTAATGATGGACTCCGGTGTGCCGCAGCTGGTTGCGTTTGCATCCCTGCAGGAAGCCTCGAGCATCTTTCACACCTCTGACTCTCCCAGATGAGTCACTCACACTTTCTCCGGCTCTCTTTTAAAACTGCGTTCACGCCGATCACGATCAGAGCGCTCAGTTTGAGCCTTAAATGTGTTTTGGTCCAATTTGACAGGTGATGACTGACGGCAAGTTAGGCGGCAAATTATGACACGCGCACATCTGACAGTGTGAGTCAACCGACGTGAGACCTGTGGTGCAGTTGGATGAGGATTGCTGGATTACAGCATTGACTTTGAAAATGCACATTTTTCCAAAACTTTCTTTGCTGAAGATGATCACACTTTTTTTTTTTTTTCCCCTGAATCTTTTTGTTTTTCAGTAGGTGAAATAAAACTTTACTGAATCAGTGCATTAGTGTTGAATGTCAATTCAAACAGCACCGCAATAATAATAAAATGCAGTATAGACACCCACACAGAAAAAGACCACTCGACGAAAGTTATATCTTATATTATCACAATTATTTTGGGATTTTTCGTGGATGCAAAAAAAAACATTTACCTTTTTCAATTTCCCTCAGCGGGATCTTAAATCTGTTGGGATTGGATGGGATTGCGTGATCGCCCGCCAACAGTACAGCATTTCGACAGAGTAATCGCTAACTGCTGCCAACTGTAGCTGCAATCATCTATTAGCTCGTTAGCTCGGAGCACGAGGGGAGTGTTAGTGTTGTTTACACTGCGAGCACAGGAGCTTTGAACCGCTGAGAGGGGAAGGATGTCAGGCCTGGGACAGGCTATGAGTAACAGATTACGGTGTTTAAAAGCAAATTAGATGCCAAAACACTATCCTGGTGAGTCACTTTCACTTATTTGTTTCTTGGTCCACTGTGGATTGCCCTGCACTAGCTGCACCCGGAAGAGATACGCTGCTGTTCAAGATGATGTTCGACTTTATGATGGACTGCACCTGAGCTGGCTCCCCGGCTGCGTCACCAGACTGAAATGAGAAATTAAATGAGAGAGCTGAGCCCGTTAGCAGCTTAAATCCAAATCAGTAACGTTTTAAGATCTACTGTAAGATCACTATGTTTAGCTCCGATAAATTAACCTGATTGGAAGTCATGTGACCCCTCTCTACAAATCGTGGTTGGGTGGCTCAGACAGTAAACCAACTGTCCACATCGAGGCTTCAGCTTCAGGCTCTGCACAGACCCTGAGGAGGAGCCTCTGACATCACTGAGCTACAGCTGTGATCACACGTGTCGGCTCCTGTTTGACTCTTGACTCTTGGAAATGGGGTGTGATCTTGACAAACACACACACACACACACACAGAGATGCGCGCACACACACACACACACAGAGGAGGTGAGGAACAATAATCAATCCTATGAGTCATCCGGAGCAGAGGGATTAAGGCAGTTTTGTCAGTACAGTATATCAGACGTGGGAAGGCAGAATAGCACCTAGGTGACCAAACGAAGCCTCAGTCAGATAACACCGATTCAGGTAACTGCATCTAGCGCTCTGATGTCTGGATCCATATATCCTAATGAGATTCCAGCAGTGGGCGTAAATGTTTTTCAGCAAACTTGCTGACAGTTAAAGGTGGCACCCACAATCGATCCTTAAAAAAAAGAAAGAAAAAAAAATATCCATCAAACCCTCTCAAAGATATAATGTGTAAGTTTTCTCTACCAAAACGACTAAAAACGACCTTTACTAGGTGTTTTGTTAACTTTTCATTGAATCTTATATGATTCCAAGATTGTTCACACTGAGACAAATCTGTCATATTGTTCACAAGGTAACGATGTGTTTCATTTGGTCGCCTGTTGCCATAACGTCCAGGAAGGAGTCAGAGATCTAGGAAGAAAGTCATCAAACCTGACGAAAAACATAACATGAATACAACTTTTAAACATAACCTGTGTTACGTCTGTTCTGTGAACGTTTGTGCCCGAGTCAGGCGGATAGATTATCATTCACAATTGCAGTTGTTTAACAATAAAGACAACAACACCCACAATCCCAGGCTGCATGTGTCTTTTGTTTAGTGTTGATTGAGACATTCACTAGTCGCAGAAATTACAGCCTGTGCATCTTAATAAATAACTTGACAATAGTTTGCAATTGAGGGTGAGATGAGAAGATCACCATTAACTGTCACAGCTCACACCGCTCCCTGATCCCTCTGGTCACCTGACCATGGGCGTTTCATTTCCTCACCCTCCAGGCATTCATGTGACCTCCATCACCACCACTACCAGTGTGTGGACTCCATCAGAAGGTTTCCTATTCTACACACAGCTTCATCACCTCCCCACATATTACTTCATCGAGATGCAGTCTACATACTTTATACCTTCTCATTCTCTGTTTCACACCCAGCAATAAATCTTAACCTTTACTCAGACAATAGGGGTCTCCCCCTGACATATATCATTTTTTTTAATATCTGTGCAAAATTAGGTGTAAATCAATGAAAGCGTCTGACTTCATGGGGAGTTAAAGTGTCAGAGGCGTAAATCCTGCCTGGTCTCATGACTCAATTCAATCACGATTTGGCGGTCAGCAATTCAAATGCACAATGCGACGATTCTCAACGTATGTCGTCCTAGATTTTTCTATATCGCTGCACATGGTAGTAAAACTCGTTATTGAGAAAGTCCTCAAACCCTCAACGGTGTTTCTCAGTCCCGTTCCCGGGGCCGCAGCCTGATAACGAGCCATTCATTCGAATCGTGTGAGTTGGAGCAGGGCTCTAAAAGATGCCAGGCAGGCTGTCCCAGGAACAGGGTTAAAAAACACTGATCTACATTATCAATATGTAGCTAGTATCAATACCAGCACCTGTGTTTGAATCACTGTGTTCCTTGTGGTTGAAGGTGTTAGCTTCAGGTGAAAATAGCTGATCTGATTAGTAATAGTTGCGAGACAGATTTACCCTCGTCCACTTCGAGCTTTCCACCAAGCTCGTTACATCCAACATGTGTTGTTGTGTGCTTCCAAACTACTCAGTGTGTTTCTTTATTACTCGCTGCTGATCTCTGCCTCCCTGAGCAATATAAAGCAACATTAGCATTAACACAGCATTGACACAAGAGAGCGACGCTGTGATGTAACTTTATACTTTGTTGTCCAGCTGAGGCCAGAAATCAACGATCAACATGGGTTGCAATCTCCCAATAAATTCTCCCAAGAAATTTCCACACCACCTAGTAACTACTGCTCTTGCCAAGATCCAACTCCAATTGCTCCAACCTAAAATTGTCTGTGAAAGCACCGCTGGTGGAGGGAAAGAACTACAGGTTTTTGGTGCCAGTTAGCTGGAAAAGCAAAGACGGAACTCTGGTCAAAATGATGATCTTAAAATAACATACTGGAATATTTTCAGTCGAAATTGTGAAACACAATATGTGCCTCAATATTTTTTTAAATTCCTCAAAAGCCCTTCATAAATTCAAGGACTGGGTGACAAAATCAGATATCATGGTATTTTTTCATCAAATACCTCAATTTCAATATTGCGCCAATACTGTAGGAATCAAAATATTGGTATTTAAATTAAAATACTGATTATTAAAATGAGAAGATTTTTAGACTAAATGAGTGAAGGCATGAACCGTAGAACAGAACATTTTACTGTAACGCAGCAAATACTAGGAAAGACAACACTTATATGGTCTATCACGATAATTTGATATTCCAAATCTAATACAATACATAGATTCATATCACAATATGATATCAATATATTGTCAGGTCCTCATATGTAATAATTTGATTTATTTGTCCATTTATTAACATTACAGCAATCGTGATGTTAGAAAACCCACTGGATGATCTCGGCCATCTATTCACAGATCATATATTTGGGGTTTATTGCTGGATGTGACCCAGGTTGGATCTCCCTGTACAAGTTAAAATAATGACTGTGACTCAGCTCAGCAGCTGCTGTGGGAGAAAAGCAGCAGAACGCCCAGACCTGACCTGACCCACCGTTTACTCTTTGATAAGTACAGACCAAAGAAAATGCCTGGGCAACTGACACTGTAACTATGGTTACCAAGCCTGCATCACCTCTGTGTGGGGTGAGTGTGTGGAAGTTGGCGTGTCAGAAAAAAAAAGCTGACGTCTAGCTGAGATGGAGCTTCGGATGGATGGGATTCAGACCTAGCAGAAGCATGCACACCCGTTTTTTTGCGACGGAATCAGAACTCACCACTCTCTTTTCCCTGAAGTCGATGCCGACTGTGGTGATGAACTTGGGGTTGAACTTGTTGTCTGTGTATCGGTACAGGAAGGTGGTCTTCCCCACGCCGGAGTCCCCCAGGGCAAGGAGCTTTATAAGGTAGTCATAATCCCCATCAGTCATAGTGATGACCGCAATAAACCTGTGGAAAATCACAGAGGGACACAAGTTAACATTCAGACACACAGGGAGAATCTCTTGGCTGAAGTTTCCATAGGCATCCTCTCTCTCTGTGTGTGTGTGTGTGTGTGTGTTTGTGTGTGTGTGTGTGTGTGGTAATAATAGCATATGACATGAATAAACCAAAAGGAAAGACTAAAAAAGAAAGAAGAGAAGGGAGGGTACACAAACATCCAATCCAAAAAAGGGCAGGTGTTGAGTCCAGAATGTCAAAACACGAAACAAAAAATAGCTCGTACCCTACAACGCTCCAACATCCACTATTTAATGCACCAAAGTATCAAAGTTGAGCGTAACACTGCTCCTCACTAGACTTTCGTGTTGTTATGCTACCCACTGTTGAGTTATTGGACCATGGTCAGAGGGTCGTCCTGACCAGAACATGACTTTCTGGGAAAATGTGTGTGGGAGCATTTATATAGCAGTGCATCACAGACAGTGAAAGAGCATGTGACTATATAGTGAACTGCGGAAAAAAAGGACAGCATGTTGTAAAACTTTTTTTTTGAATCCCAAATGACTGGTATTGTTTTTTTTTCAGGAGAAATTCAAACTGTTGTTAAAAAATAGATAAATGAATAAATATAATATGTAAAGATTGTGACACCCATAACTTTATGAAAATGTGGCCTTGAGTTGTAGACAGAGCAACATCGTCACAGTCTATCACACCACCAAGGCACAAACAGTTATTAAATAAGTCAAAGATGCTGGGCCTTGAACAAAAGATCTTTCAGCAAGATCAGAGAAGGCGAATTAGCAGCAGTGTGCTCTTATTTTGGTAACCCAAGTCCTCCTGAGCACTAGTTACTGTATCTCTAAAGGAAAGGAATGCAGTTTTCATGGGAAATTCTTGAATCCTGTGGTCAACCATCTAATGATTTGTAGTCTGGGGTCTGTTTGCCTCCTGGCTAAAAGCGGTGTATTTAGAGAGGGGATCATAAGACTCTTAATTCACTCAGCTGAGGGGAAGCACGTACAGTGTAACACTGTGCTTTATTACAGCGAGGACAGTGATTAAACCGAGAGCTCTGATCTCCTCACAATATCCTCCTTCTCTGTACCTGGCGGTGAGAATCGGAGTGAAGCCAGACTGAAGCAAAGATGACAGTATATCTAAGGAGCACTCACTGCTCATCATATCGTAATTAGGTTTCTGTAAACTACAGCTTTTTCCTGTCATCTTCAATAGAAAGGGCAGCTGTGGAACGTTACATTAATTTTTTATTCACTTTTTACTTCATTTTCTTTCTCCTACATACAACCAGAAACAATTCCATGTTTTGAAAAATCATTAATCAAGTTTTCAGTGGCCTTTAACAAACACCGTTTCCCATGAGCCCTACCATCACAAGTTCAACTTCGGCAGGTTTGCCTTAGGACAAGTTGAGTAATTGACTACAGCAAGACAGAGATAACATCAAGAGAGAGGACTGAGACCAGACCGTGTGGACATTTTATCAGCAGGTATCACAGCTTAAAAGTTGGGAGGATGACATTAAAATAAAGCATTTTCATGGAAGAACCCAAGTTTCAAGGATGCTGGTGCCCTAGTAAATCTTCAGGGGAGCTGTAGTTTTTTTTTTTTGTATGCTATAAAACTGTTGTTTGATTTTGTTTAACTTCTAACAGGAGGTGCTTGCACAGATGCTCCTTCCAAGTCCGTCCAAAATGTTGAATAAGAAATAAGAGCTGCGGTGCTGGCATCCTAGTCATAAGCATGTTACACTAACATACTGAACTTGAATTGTAAAAATAAATGCATGGATGGAGGCATGGTAAGTGTTGCAACAGCTCAATTTTTGTTTCATCTGACCACAGAACTTTCCTCCAGAAGGTCTTATCTTTGTCCATGTGATCAGCAGCAAACTTTAGACGAGCCTTAAGGTGTCGCTTCTGGAGCAAGGGCTTCCTTCTTGCATGGTAGCCTCTCAGTCCATGGTGATGCAAAACACGCTTGACTGTGGACACTGACACCTGTGTTCCAGCAGCTTCCAATTCATTGCAGACCTGCTTTTTGGTGGTTCTCGGTTGACTCTTGATCATCCTGACCAATTTTCTCTCAGCAGCAGGTGATAGCTTGCGTTTTCTTCCTGATCGTGGGAGTGACATAACTGTGCCATGCACTTTATACTTACGAACAATTGTCTGCACAGTTGCTCTTGGTACCTTAAGCTGCTTTGAAATGGCTCTAAGTGACTTTCCTGACTTGTTCAAGTCAATGATTGTTTTTTTCAGATCTCTGCTGAGTTCCTTTGACTTTCCCATTTTCGCGTTTGTAACCGAGCCTAATGACTGCATCACATGAGCCCTATTTAAATGGGCTCAGAGAAGTCAACAGGTGTCGTCAATCATAATCACTCACATGAAGTTAAGGGCCATGCCATGAAGCTAATTTGATTTGATTGTAACTTTTCTAAATCACCAAAATTGATGATGTATGTTGGTGTATGTATACTTTTGACCCAGCAGATTTGGTCACATTTTCAGTAGACCCATAATAAATTCATGAAAGAACCAAACTTCATGAATGTTTTTTGTGACAAACAAGTATGTGCTCCAATCACTCTATCACAAAAAAAATAAGAGTTGTAGAAATTAGAAATGCTACATCGTGTTGGTGTTTTTTAACATACAATTCAGGTGGGAATGGAAGCTAAAACCAAAAAAATGGGAGTGACTTATAGCTTATATAAGTCTTATATAAAAAAAGCACATGCCAGTGAACAAAGTTTGTCCGCTTTGCGTCTTATTGGAACGTTATAACTGCACACTAACACAAGGCGAACCTTTCATATCAATAATTCCTTTAAATGTATTGCCACACAATGATAACACAACTTTGGAAACTACAGCAAACATCTTCTTTATGTTTATGATACACTAATAACCTGTGAAAACTGTGGTTTTCTGTGTAAGAAAAACACATCTGAAACAGCATGACTGGCTTTAGAAATGGTCCAGAGTAATGCTCAGTAAAACAACAGTCTTTTAATAAGACCTATAAAAGAGTCTTTATAACTCAGTCGTGTTTCTTTTATTTATGGGGACACTTTGGTACCACATGACAGAAAACTGATATTTGTTATTTTTTCTCTCTTCTCTCGCTCTCACACGTCTACCATCCATCAGTCCCGGCATTGATGAAGCCCTCTGGGCGTACGAGGCTGGGGGTGAGACAAGGGAGAGGAGCTTATTGATCTGTCGTCATTGGTGTAAAACCAGGAATGTATGTAATGGGTCAGTCGGTCATGATTCCCTGAGGCCAAAACAGTTACCGGCAGCTCAGTCAGCTGACAACAGAGAACAGCACAACTCACAGTCACCATGACAACGAACATAATAGCACAAAATACGATAAAGCAGGCATTTATTTTAAAAGGTGCATGCATTTCTTGGTAGTGTTATAAATGGAAAATTGTTTTAAAATGACAAAGTTTGAGTGTGAATGAGTATGAATTGAAAATAAATAAATAAAACAGGGTTTATATATTACTAATGTCATTATTATTGACAGAAAAAAAAGTATTCAATCAACATTGCCCACGTCAAGTCCATTCACCAATTCCTTCATATATGAAGTACCTAAGTGATCATTTGCAGTCATCATACTGCACACACTCCAGAATTATAGCGATCAGTTCACTAAAATCAGGGACACATTCATGTAGTATCGAACCTGCTCTGGCTATACCCCTGAACAAACATGGAAAACTGGCTATAACCGACGAAGTGGAGCAAAACATTTTGAATAATATTAGATCCAGTGCTAATGGTTATATATACTGCCCGGTGAAAAAGACAGTAAACTAATATTTCGTCTGACTGCCATTTGCTTTGATTACAGCATAAGCTTAAGCAAAGTCACAACATTTATATACGTCCAGAGTAGCAGACATTTTTTGCCAAGATCTTGATGATGGGAGAGTCAGGCCACAATGTCATGTCTTCTCCAGCACATCCCAAAGATTCTCGATAGGGTTCAGGTCTGGACCCTATGGTGGCTAATCCATGTGTGAAAATCGTGTCTCATGCTCCCTGGACCCCTCTTTCACAGTTTGAGCCTGATAAATCCTGGCATTGTCATCTTCGAATATGCCCGTGCCATCAGGGAAGACAAAATTCCATTGATGGAAAAACCTGGTCATTCACTATATTCAGGTAGTCAGCTGACCTCATTTTTGGAGCAGATAACATTGCTGAACCGAGACCTGACCAACTGAATCAACCCCAGATCATAGCACTGCCCCCACAGGCTTGCACTGTAGGCACTAGGCATGATGGATGCATCACTTCATCCACCTCTCGTCTTACCCTGATGCACCCATCACTCTGGTAAATCTGGACTCATCAGAACACATGACCGTTTTCCAATCGCTCCAGAGTCCAATCTTTATGCTCCCTAGCAAACTGAAGCCTTCCTTCAGATTAGTCTCACTGATAAATGTTTTTTTAAGGCTACACAGCTGTTCGGTCTCAATCCCTTGAGTTCTCTTCACATCGTGCCTGTATAATAATGTCTTACTTTCACAATTAGAAATCGATTTCACCAAACATTTAGGTGATCTCCGATCACAATCATTCAAGATTTTTTCCAACCACATTTCTTCCTCGAAGCTGATGGCTCACCACAATCCTACCAGGTTTTAATAATGCTTTGGACAGTTGGACCCAATTTTAGTAGTTTCACCAAGTTGTTTTTTTTGGGGTTTTTTTTTGTTTTTTTGCTTGATGCACACCAATAATTTGACCCTTTTGAAACAGTGTAACATCTTTTCCATGACCACAGGATATATCTTCAGACATGGTTGTTAAAGAAATGAGAAGATACTCACTGCATCAGTCAGGGTTAAATAACTTGTTTCTGGCTGAAATATACTAATCATTGCAATAATTATCCAATGGAAGGCTCTGAGCAATTTGCTTAGTTAAATCCAGGTGGTGACTTTTGTTTTTGGTCAGGCAGTGTATATACGTTTGGAGGGCTTGATGTATGAAGTGGCTAACTGAGATGTCTTCTGTCACTGACTGACTTTTTTATCTTTAAAAAAATTTGGTTTTACTGTTTGTTATTTACAATTCTAAAACAAATTTGTGCGAATGAACACTAAGCGAATTCCCACCTCATGTTATGGATGCAATATTCAGCCTATCCTCATCAATCATAAGGGTCTACTGTAAAAGCAGCTTCTTGCAAACCATATTTACCTTTCTTGATAGGTGGTGACCTCTAGTGTCCATAGTAATCATTACGGCAGTAAAGGAGGGAGTCAGGTAAAGTAGTATAAAGGGCGAGGAAGTACCTAAACCTGACTAAGTTGTTCAACTGAGCTCAAAACATGAGCTTATGATGAAGGTCACTGTTACGCTGCAATGGTTATGTATTTTGGGGAACAATGATATATGTCAATTTGGCAGTCACTGGCAATAAATCTATTCAGTCATTTAGTTATGAGGATGTGTTGCTGAATTTGATTGCCAGAAGGTTTTTCAGTTCTTTCCAGCTAGCTAACACTAGCTAATACTGGAATCGATCTAGTGACATATCTTCACTTACTACAACCACTTGTGTCAATGTACTACAAATACATCCAATAGGCCATATCCTCTTAGAGGAATATTTGTATGAATATAAATATCTACTGATTTAAGTTGTTTATGTATTAGGTACACTTAGCCAAAACAAATGCAATCTAATACAACAGCCCAGCAATGAATCCTTCTGTCGTAATGTGATAACATATTTATTATTTATTATTATTACGGCAGCTGCGGTTTGTGTGCGTTTGTGTTTCTTTTATTCAGCTCCCTCATTGATACAAATGTTTAGGATATATTCCATTGCTGTTCCATTAGACTGCATTATATCTGGCTAGGTGTACTTAATAAAATGGCAACCGGGTGCATACCTAATAAACCATCTCACTGTGTTGTGGGGGAAAGGTTTTCCCTGTTGTCTACTAAACCTTGTATCTCAATAACAAGCAAGAACGAAACCATAAAACACATAGAGACATTAAAAATGTATGAGCCATCAACCACAATAGGAGAGAGGGAGAAACAAATAAAACGAGAGGACAGAGGAGAGGACGGAGTCTGTAACAATCCAGTCCTGTTTCAGGGAGAGAAGAGGCAGCTTGAGAGTTGTACAAGGACACATCATCAGTGTCACTATCAGAATGTCAATCAGGAAGTTGTGTTTTGCTCTTCCCCCTCTGCTACCCTTCACATCTGTGAGATAAAAACATGTCACTGCCTTCAGTGAGACTGTCACAGTCTGTGGCTTCATTAACTAATAAGAGGCAGACCTTTGCTGTTCATTTCTCTTCTCTATTGTTCATAAAACATGACACATTACTACTGTGCCTCAAGATCTCAAGGTAGCACATGCAATTTAGTATTTGCACTTGTGGTTCTGTAACTTTTAGGTAAAGAATAAGTATGTTTATTATATCACAGATAGAGAGAATTAAACTAAAAGTATGTGAAACAGGATGTTCCTCCATATCTACATCTTTATGATGTCACTCACTGTCCTCGGAGATTCAGAACAAGTGACACGTCAAATTAAACTTCCTGTTCTGGTAAAACTGCTCATCTCAGCTCTCACGTGTTTCTCACGTGCAAGTACAAGCATGAGGACTGAGTTGCTATAGCCGTCTTGAAAATGTCCTCTTAAGAAAACAATGACATTAGTCATTTGATAAAATGCTACAACATGTCTGACTTTGACACTCAAAGCTGCTCTTCGAGTCAACCAATAGTCAACATTTGTTTTGTTGGACCATAACAACCATCTTTCTCTTACCTCATCAAATTAGTTTTGGTTTTTGGACCAAACTTTAAAGAGTTGGTCTATCATCACCATCATCATCACCGAGACCCTTCCTCCTATAAAGGAGGAGGTTGCCGTTTGTGTTCGGGTTAAAATTCCATTTTAACCATTGAGTCATGTCAAATTCAGGTCAATATTACTCTTTTTTTAACAATTAGCTTGAAACAGTAATTGGTCACGTTGAAAAGCAATGATCCACAACATACAATTTTGCATGCTAATGTTTGCTTCCTAGCATTTAACACAAAGAGCTGAGGCTGATGGGTATATTCTAGTCTGAACACTTGGAAAAAACAAGAGGCAGGCAGAGTGACACAGAGAGAGAACATTGTTAGACTACAACTTCAACCTACACTGTGGAAAATGGCTAGTTACCTTAATGGTAACCTGGTCGCAGCCACATCGTTCTCCAGTGCTGACACAGCCGAGCAAAAACTAGTTGCGTTAAGACATAACACCGTTTATGAAAGGCTACTTAGTCTTCTCTCGTACAGAAATATAATTGCATTTTCTTTGATCTTGTGAACCGTTTTGTCACTCTCCATTACAGGGTTTCAGGAACATAATGGATGCACAACATGGCCTGATAATGTAGAACACAGCCATATTGTGTGCTTTGTAATGCACTGCGCTTTTACAAATCAACAGGTTAAATCCTGCACTGAACGACTGCATAAATCATTTCACACTAGAGAAATCTACACCCCCATAGAGAAGCATAAATCCTCCTGTCAGACCCTGAGTGTAATTTCCACCGCTCATTGCCGCGCTGCTCTAAACACACACAGATTTATTACACACCGAGCGTTCAATCTGAACTGAGAAAGAAGAAGTGCACATTGCGTGGAGTCCAACAGCATGTCGGTAGCAATGATGCACAAATACGACTCCATTATGAGATGAGAATCCGAGCGTGCAGACCTCAGCAAGCTGGCTCCAATGCATAGCTGCTCAGATGATGCGAAAGACTAAATGTCCACTAACGTTTGTAATTTGATTTTGTCATGGCAGAGGTCCTGAGGATTGGTCCTAAACACCTTTTCAAAACCAATACAACCATTTCTTGGCCACCTCACTCCGAACATAAACCCCGCCTACGTGTTATCTCTGACTGAGGCTTGGTCCAACAGTCACGCTGAATATCTCCAAAATTAATTAATTTATATCATTCAGTGACACAGAGAGAGCCTTGCATGCTTTCATATCTTTGCACTGTGGTATTTGATTACTCATTTCCAAAGGGGAGCTCCCAGGATTTTACAGATGAAGGTCAGTTTGCTCATCGTGAGTAACAGCACTGACCAGAACAAACTGTTTTTCACGTATCACACACATTTTGGCATTGAATTGGAGTATTTCATCAAACTTTGTCTCTGTGAGACTGTCCTTATGAACCGATGTCGCCGCGGTAGTGCTGGAACACTACTGGAACACGATGATTGATGTTGATGCAGGAACATCTTCACAACTGGACAATCACGTTTTTGAAATGTAATGGCTTAAGAAAGCGGGCAAAAGATTGGAACAAAACGAACACAGGAGAATTGATCGTTTCTGACTCAGATTTGACGTAGCGGAAGGGTCTATTCTAACCCAAACCGTATTTTCCTAAACCTAACAGAGTATTTCTGGTGCCTAAAGGTTACCAACTGCTATAGTAAACTGGAAAAAAATAGTATAATAAGTACAAGACCCAGTCAGTATCAGTCATCAGTCCAGACTTTGAATATTGTTCCTCAGTTGCAATGATGGTCCTCTAGCAACATTAACTGAATCCAGGAGCAACACAGTGATATGAGATGAGACACTCTTGGGCAAAGCATTACTTTGAGTTAAACACTTTCATCACAAAGGCAATGCTAACATGCTGATGCTAACCGAGTATAATGCTCACCATGTTAATCAATTCCGCGAGTGAATAAATACAAGTACAATACTACTACGGTACTAAACTAGACTAATGGATGTAATCGAATACCTGCAAAACATTCCCAAAGTACTGGATGAATTAACTTGTTGGTGGCCTTAGAGTCAGGAGATCACCAAAGTTACATCGTTTAACAATTTGCTGCGCCAAATGTCTTGTCGATCCATGCTACAGGAACGAAGGGGAGAACCAACCGATCAACCATCTTTACTATCATGTAGCCACGCTGTTGAGGGTGATCAAGTTTTTAATGCACTGCATTCTCAGCTCTGGAACAGCCCTCCATCTAGCATCAGGTCTTCGAACACAGGCCTTTTAGATCTCATCATCACTTTCCTGACTTTGCCAATTTCTGTATTTATCCGTTTTATTTCTATCACTGCGAACTGACATCTTTACTATACAATCTTTTTAATCTGTGTTAGTATTGCTTGTCCTGTCAGTAATCTGACAGTGCCTCTTGCATAAAACGTACTTAAAAAGAAGCTACTATTATAATTATTAGGAATTAAAAATAGTTGGGCTTGATGAGAGGTTCTCACCTCTTAATAATTCAGGCTGGGAAAAAGAGCAGAGGCGGGACGGAGGAGCAATAAGGCCTGTTCATTCTGTGAAACTGTTTTTAACATACAGTCATTTTGTATTATTCTAGGGGGAGAAAGAGAGAAACGACAGTCTGTACCCTACTAGCCCTTGTTCCCCATTATTGAAAAGTTAAGGCTTTTATATGATGAAAGAAGAGGGTGTTGTATCTTTGGGGTTCATTAGATCTTTATACATAATGCAAATTTGATCCTTTAATTAAATCAATAAATAATTCATGGCAGTTTAATACATTTCCACCCAAATCTAAGTAAGATTTCCAAATTTGATTAATTATGATGGGACCAGATGGCTCTAAGCAACAACAACAACAAAAAAAAAACCAATTTCTGGTAGAGTTTACAGCTGCACAACATGTTAGTTTTCACATCTCAAATGACAGGAGACAAACATGTTTGAAGGGATGCCATCAAAATGCCACCAGTTAAAGGTTTTCACATAATCAGTAATCTGTCTCTTAGCTGAGTTCTTGAATCTAAAATACACTACTCTGGACAGAGAAACATCCCAGAAACTCAGGATGGATGGAAGATTTCCATTCCACTACTGAAAGCAGCAGGGAAGTGAGAGCAGCTTGGCCTTTGCTGTGTTAATTATTGATCGACAGCTACAGGATTCATCCGTCTCTTCCCAATGAAAATTCTCACTGCGGTTGTAAGGGAAGTAAAATAGTTTACCACTCAAATCACAAGGGCTGTGCATCATGTCTTTAAGTGTAATAACACTTATGACAGAGAAAACTATTTCAAAGGATTATATGAGGCATAATGACTAAAAGTGGGCATCTGAATGCAACTTCAGTCCTCATGGAGTTGTTTACATTTAAAGAGTTTTCATTGGAAAAAGTTTCTTAAACCTGTGACTGTAGCTGCGACATAACTATGTAAACCTAAGCATTTTTCAAGTTCTGAACAAGTTAAATTTGACGTTCGTGCTAAGCACACAGTATTGTACAGTTTACGTGAGCACTGTGGACAACTTTGAGCAAACACTCCATCAGGAATACAGCGCAAGACGGGCTAAAAAGAAAAGCTCTTGAAAAACACCCTCGCAATGTGACGCACTTCGATGCAAGGAAGAGACGTGAGTGAAAGTACAGAGACACCTGCGCTTCCTCACTCTAAGCTCCTGGCGGTGCATTTAAGGGATTAGATCCCCTCCACGATGGCGGAGGGGGTAGATTTCCAGGTCACAGGAGGAGAGAGGACGGAAGGGAGCATAATTTAGCATAATGAAAGGCGCCCACTGCCTTCTTCTGCGGCTGCTTCACGCCCACTCTGAGGTCTGTCTGTTGCCTGAGTGAAAAAGTTTCATGTGAAGCAGCAGCAGTGGGAAGCAACTCAGATATGGAGAGCAAATCACGAGGAGGGAAAGCTTCCATCAATGAGACAAAATGAGAAAACAGTAATAAGTACATGCATTAATCATTTTCCTATAAGTTCTCTGTGCAATTTGAAGCCCACACGGGAGTGGTGGATTCCACCGCTTACGCTTAGAAATACTGGAAAAAGAAATGTTTGCTATCTGCGAATACAAGGAATGTCCGTTGTTGAAAAAAACGAGGTTTAAAATAATGAAAATCTGAAAATTTGCAAGGAACAGTGTCCACATAACATCAGTAGAAAAGCACTGGCAGTGCACTTGGGGAGTGCAGCTTTGAAGCGCTTGTGTGGTGAGAGAAAAATACGCTGCATGTTGGCTTTGATTGACATGAGCTAATGCTATGGTAACAGAGGGTTGAGTGCACGGCTGACAACAAGCTCACAACAAGGTGAAACAAACACTCACCAGGACAATGGACAATCTGCTTTCCACTCTCTTTTAGGATAGTCTCTGTCCGATAAAGCTCAGGACAGACAGATAACCCCAAAACGAGCTTACGCTTCATTTGGTTACCAGGGTGACACATGCCAAGTGTTTGAACAAAAATCTTGCCTGAATAAAAAAGTATAAAATAGGGGGGGGGGGGGGGGAATGGCATAAATAAGAAACTATCTAAACAAAGAATGAGACAAGATTGCAAATTTCACCCATCTACTGCGCATATATAATATTGGTGAAGCGAGATGTCTGCACAGAGCCCAGAGGATACTAAAGGTGACACCAACCCAAGCAACACACTGTTCACCCTGCTGTGTGGTGTGTATTCTTTAGAGAAGTACAACAGAAATGTCATCATACAACTTTGTGTTGCATAATGACAACTTACCTAACCTAGAATCTTGAAGCCAGCTGTCAGTGCTCAACGGATGCACAAGGATATATTACCTTCAGTAACATTAGAGCATTATCCATATTTATTTCTCAAAGATCCTCCAAAACTGTCGTTTCCCAATAGTCTGTTATATATAAAGGTCAGCAGACGATTGTCACAGAAATTTGTTTGGCAGCTGTGGCCTCTGAATCATCTTAAACAGATCAGTTTTTTTCGGCTCTTCTGCAGACTCTGCCGAGGGCCTTTGTTGTTAAACCAATCTATTCTCCAGAGACAACGATCAATAACCGCTAACATGGATGAAGATTGACCCTTGATTATCCAATTTGTCCAGAGGTCCTCCGGGTTTGCCCCTCAGATTGGCCAAAACCCATTTAGCATTTCAGACCCACTTAGCAAAAACAGTGATGCACATCTGAGACGACAACGCAGAGCGATCAATGGAGTGAATCTACGCAGCAGCTGGTTGGCCCGCAGTGTACAGCTGCTCTCCACAACAATTGCAATTACTACCATTACCTCCTTCTATTCTTATAGCTACATGACAGTTAAGCTTTATCAACACCACACTGCATTCTGTCCAGTGTGTTACACCGGTTTTAAGCCTGCCCACAATCACAAGTCGACCGTCTTCTGGAGCCGGATCTGACAAAATACGACACTCTCGACTCAGGTGGATTTATTTATTTATCCATCTGTGAGACTCACCAGGGCTTCCTCTATCCTTCCCTAATCCCACAGCATGAGCTGGGCTAACATCTTTACAGACAGCACACACAGCTGGATCTGAAAGGTCAGCATGGATATAGGAATACTGGGTGGCAGAGGAGGAGGGATGAGGCTATCAAGGCAAAGGAACGGGCCAGTGCTGCAGGTCCAGAGATAGCACAAATGGTGCCAGGATTGGTAGCTTGAATCAGAAGTGGATGTGGATATTTTTTAAAAATAACGGCAGGTTATATTTGAATCATTTATTAACTCACACACCAATCAGCCATCAAGTGAGGAGTGTTAAATTACTTGCCTGTCTTTCAATCCGACCAACACCTGGGTCCAAGCCAAAACCAGCATCCTGATTGATTTTTGGTCTCCAGGAGATGAAACCTAATGACGTGATCAAATGATCCCTCGAATCCATTTGGCTAGGCTTCAAGCTATGCACTTGTGGTGAAACCACAGCGGTTCGGAACAATATGCATCCTTCCTGAGGAACCACTGGCAGTTATGGGAGTGATTTAGATACGACAACCACGTAGAGAAGCCACTGTTCCTTCCAAGACAGCTATGGCCTCCTAAAGAGGTTAGTGTGGATGCTGCTAAAGCATCAGTTATATCAGAACTGAAGAGCAGATTTCATTTAATGAAGAGCAAAGAATGCAGCTGAAGGCTTTTTGCAATGGAAAAAGATGTTTTCGGTCTTCTCTCGACTGACTTTGGCAAGATTTTTATTTACCAGTTGGCTCTGCTGTGGTACGCTCTTCTACTGTTGATCCGATCGGTTAAAGCTGGCCTGTGAAAGATGGTGATAGACAAATGGTTCGTCCTATCACCTGCCAAGTATATCTTAAAAGTGCCTGCCTTTTCCCAAAGGGATTTCCATGGAAGACTTCCAAGATGGTTCAACTTGGACAGTGGTAGTGTCTGATGATTGGTCCGTCTTTTCATCCACCCAACACTTGAGTCCAAAGCATCCATTCCCAAACTGTCCAGATTGATTTGGTTTCTTGTGACTTTTCTTCGTCTCCAGAGAATCAATCCTAATGATTTAAAGAACCCCTGACCTTTCATCTAGCACCATCACCAGTCCAAGACTGCAGCCATGCTAGCAACAAACTGTACATAGGCACAGCAGTGGTTTGAGCTAAATGCCAAACAAAAAAGTGTCTTACTCGTGTTTTATTTTTTAAAAAATCTCATCTCTAAACAGCTACACACACTGTCCGGCGACTGAACAGATTGTGTTTATAGCACTGCAGTAAAAACCTGTGACATTTCCATCCAAACCAATATGTTCTGTGTTCTCTGCCTGTGTTGCTTTAACACAGAAGTGACCCATCTCGTAACATATTCCAGTTCAGCAAACAGTCTTCACAGTGTGGTACTTACACTACAGGACGTGATGGTGTCCAAATTCCAAATGCAAAGCTCTTCTGTCCCAATAGATATTAAAACCCTTTTAAATGGAGGTCCTTAATTCTTCTAAATCCAGCCTCATGAAGTCTGATCAAAAAGTCAAAGCAGACCAGCTAACACTAACACACTGCTGATGTGTTGAGACACCACTGAGCATTGTGCTGTGACCTGAAGGTCTCATGATTCCAATAACTGCTTTTTAGTTTAACCCACTTACATTTTAAAGCTGTACACAACACATTGCTGAAAAACAACCAGGCAAGTGTGGGATAGCTGGAATGCAGAGATTCAGGTGGAGAGCTTCTTCCCCCAATTGATTCTACTAGTCTTCAGCATACATAAGGGGGCACTATCGGTGCTATACCATGAACAATTACCAGAGAGAGAGAGAGAGAGAGAGAGAGAGAGAGAGAGACACCAATTGTAAGAACCGTCATTGAGCATTTTATAGTTTTACAGCAAGAACATTTGCAGTAGCCTAATCACCAGAGACTCCAGCTCTCTTTCTTCTTTCCCCTCTTCTCTCTGTACTGTGGTTCAATCTAGAAAAATGCATTTCAGACAATATAACAAGACATAAACACCTGAAAACGGCGGTCAGCTCTGCAGATTGCTGCTGCAGCAGGTTGATAAGCAGGAGCGAAGATAAATAAATGTTTTTAATCTCAAACGTTTAAAAGTAATCTCTGAGCTCTCCTCCCGTCGGTAAACGGTCCCGTATCAGAGAAGAATCTGAAGTGACTCCAGGCGTCCATTCTCCAAAGTGCCTGGCTCTAATCCAGACCCTTTAGTGCTCTTGCCCTCCACCTCGCCCGGCCTCTCACATCCTCCAAGTCGTGGAGTAATAAGTACCTTTAAAATGCACTGCAGTGGAACTATAAAGTAAAAGAAAATTTAAATAGTCCCAAAAAAAAAGCACCTCAAAATTCTCATTCTAAACACTTTCCATCACTGGTTATCCTATATATTGACATTACAATTTTCATTTTACTGCATGAAAATGTCTATCGGTTCAAAATATTGGTTATCAATTGGTTGTCTCCTTGATTTCCAATTCTGGACATCAGCCTAGAAAAAAAACATCAGTTGATCCCCGATTCTGACTACTAAATCTGAGCTGACACGAACAGCTGACCAGAGAGAGCCAACCACTCCGGTGTGCTTGATGTAGCTCATCTGCACTTGGTGAATCTGGGTATTTTGCCAATCTGGGAGTGGATCCAAAATTGGCAAAAGAATTGGCCTTCAGAACCTAATCCTAGGCATAACTAATCACATTTTAGCCGTGTTAATGATAGCACAGGTGTAATTAATGACCTCAGTGACAGTATATCCGGTAGCACTAATGACAGCAGATGGAATCACACGTGTTATTGCTAACATATATCACAGCAGAGAGGTGTAACTTATAACAACAAGTTATAATAGTGAGCCAATATGGACAATGCAAGGGGTCTGAACTGACACAGCGTAACAGAACATAGTCCACATTAACACCTTTAGTTACACTTGACAAATGTGACAAAATATTTAAATGTCTTCAGTGAGAAACATTCAACATCAGTTCTACTTTGCTCAGCTCCTTTATGCCAATCTCCGCTCTTCTCAGTTCTGCACTATGCAGCACATTTCTACCCTGTTTGACTCTAATTAGACTTGTGTCTCCTGTATTCTCCTAAGCTCGTCTCTGTTTTTCCTTGAATCTACTTTGTTTCATTGCCTATTGAGATGAAGGACATGTGATCAGTCAGCTGACTGAGATCGTGGTCGCCTCAGGACAGTGAAACACTCAGCACCATGAGCGGCTGCAGGGCCCGCCCTGGTCTCTGGTGTATCCTGCTTCTTGAAGCTAAAATATTTGCCAATTTGGTTTTCATTAAAGTGGATATTCGTACACTATTTATGGGACTAGGTGCTCTTTCACTTTCTCATTTCATTACATTTTCTTTATTTGTTGTCATGTGTTAAAACTGTTTTTTGTCTGGTTTTGTTATACAAGTTATCAACTGAGGTCTTTACATAAAGAAAAAGCATTCAGTGTTCAAAACCTAATAATCACTGCAATTCTGGTTTGCTGCTTCTCAATCTAATTGCGTCTTTCCTTGTGTGACCTTTTCTGAACCCAAATTAGGTCCCAAGGTTCTCTAGATCCCTGCTGTCAGAGTCTCCGTGTCAACTTTTAAGTTATGTCTTTTACGTTCTAGAGCTTATGGTGCTCCGTGAGGGTTGTTACATGGAAACTCATTATATAATTCAAAGCAATAAATTCTGCTGGTTTTGATGGAGCATAATTTTCCACATGAGGTCCCACATCGACTCCATGACCAGAGAAACTGATCTAATTTCTCCAGAGGAGCAATACTTCTTCATTTTATTAACAGTTTCTATTTTAAGTTTTTCTATTTTTTCTGTAAAAACTGCAAACAGATTAATTCTGTTAAAAAAAAGTAAGAAATACAGAAAAAAAAACAGAGTATTTCCTTTAGAAACTCTGGCCTTTAATTTTCTTTGTCAAAAGCCTTTTATTTGACAAAGCACGACACTACAAAGCTATATGATATTTACATTGAGTGGAATACTCAAATCCAAGACTGTGGATCGAAAAACTAAAGCAAAGCTGAGTGTTCAGCATGAAATCTGTCAGGGTTTATAAGGATAAAACTAATACTCTGTTTTAACAGTCACACTCTTTACTCCCAATTACTGCCTGATGACCCCTTTTCTGACACCTCTCAAAGTAACTGGTTCATCAAATCACCAATTTGGCCCTGAGGGCAAGTCTTACAACCCTGGTAGCTTCAGAAGTGCATGACTGAGTGTGTGTGTGTGTGTGTGTGTGTGTGTGTGTGTGTGTGTGTGTGTGTGTGTGTGTGTGTGTGTGTGTGTTAGTGTGCGTGCGTGCGAAAGAGAAGTAGTAAGTAAAAGATGCATAAAACTAGGTTTATATGTGTTTGTTTTTTGTGTCTTCAACCAAAGTAGAAAATATAACTCATAATATATATTTAATTTGTATTTGATTCATTTCACAGTCCGGCTGAAATAAATAAATCTTCTCGATCACAATGTTAGTAACTCAGGTACTGAGATGAACAGTTTCCCACTTGATGATGATGCATTTTGAGATTATAGTTTCTGAAGGGGATTTATTAGTAGGGCTGAATACTTTACTGAAATAATTGTGAAATTGCAGCAACTTGGCGATGTGCTTTATCTAAACTGCAGCAGCTGCAATTTCTTGATACAATGTGTCACAACATTCATTTTAAAATAAGTATTATAGTGCTGCACAGACTCAACAGGCTGCAAATCATATTCTCCCGATTTAAGGGAACATGGTTGTCATAAATCATAATTTTTAGACTTTTTCCTGTTAAAATGGAATGAGAGAATTACAGTTCCGATGATTGGATCATAACTCATATCACAATGTGTCAAACTAATCAATAATGGATGGGAAAAAACAATGTTAAAATCCAAAAGTAAATCCCTTAATTTGACCTTCACACACGTGAATGGATCAGTGATGAAATGTTGGTTAACAACCAGAAGTTGGTGAAAGTTATAGTTGGATAAGAAACCTGGATGTCTGGCGCTGAGGTCTTAAAGATCTACTTTAACATTAGCATCCGAACGTACATCAAGTGCAGCAGCTGGGATGTATGTTAAAGGGTCTGAACCTAACCTAACTTCCAGTGAATCCAGTTATTAAAACTGGACATTTTCCATGGTAACAGGATGCTCATCCTCATTCCCTGAGCAATTGGCATGACGTGTCATCATAAATGAAGACCCAGGTGTTTAACTTTCTAATCCTTCTAAAGCCTTGAAGGTGACGCTAGTGCGTCAGTTATTAGGATACTTTGTTACTAATGCTAGTTCTGCAGAGTGGAAGGATCCCCCTTAATTGCTTCCCCAGTGGCCTGTCCAGGAAACTTAAGTTGTGTAAGATTTGTTTGTGTAACGGGTCCATGAACTGGGTTAGTCAAGTTTGTCCGTCATAGACCAAACATTGGTGAGGAAGATGCAAGGAAGGCAGCGCTGGTTGGTGTAGATTTAGCCTCAGTTTAGGAAACAGAGAATTCCAGGCTTCCCCCGTGCTGGGGCGGGTACTGGACACTTCAAGTAGAGCTGACTTGTACACATTCAAGCATTCAGTAGTGACTGTATTTCACAAGAAGCTATTCGGTTGCTAATCTAAGACTCTACTCTACATTACTGATGTTATATGCTTCCATAAAATAGAATCAGTGACGCCGACTGTCCTGCTCCATGGTCTCATTTTACTACGCTGTACTTACTACCCACAGGAAATGGTTCACACACCACATCATCCACAACATCAGTGGAAACCCAATGTTGGGCAATCAGAACCACAAACAGGCATGGTCACAGGCGCAATACTGACGATACGGAGAATGATGTCTTATTAACTGAATTGACTTATTGAAGGCGGAAACAGCGAAGACTGAAATCTGCTCTGAATACTGCATCCTTTTATTCTCGTCCTAGTCCAGCCCCCTGCTACATTTTGAAGCTCATTTGATGCTTCCTTCTTTTCTTATCTTTTGCATGTTTTTATATATATCTTTTATATACAAAGGCGATGAAAGTAAGCAATTACACAATGCCTTTATCATGCGCAAACACACACACACACACCTCTCTGTCCTTCTCTTTGACTATACAGAAGGCAGTTTTACAAGTCCAACATGTCACATGCCTGACTCGTTAAACACAGCCACAGAGAGGAGGGAGTGTGTGTCTGTGTGCTTGCGTTTGTGTGTGTGTGTGTGTGTGTGTGTGTGTGTGTGTGTGTGTGTGTGTGTGTGTGTGTAAAGCTCCGACCTAAAACCTTTATTTATCAAGGAAGTACGTTTATTGCTACTGAGAGGATTACCAAACCCATGATCTTTAAAGAAAATCATGTTTCTTTGTCTATTCGTGCTTCAATGTTTGAGCAAGATGATGCCTACATGGCTCATTCCCACAGGGGGTTTCACATACCATAAACAAACACACTCTTATTATTTTTATTCTCAAAATGGCCCGCTGTATTTTCACCCATTGCATGCACACCAAGTCAAATATTTACCTCAGAAAGTCCTCCGTTATAAATCATTAAAGAGGAAATGCTTCTGATACGCAATCAGGAGGGCGAGACATTTACCACCACACAGACAGAAATATTTTCACATCAACACTTTCAGTCGCATCCCGTGAACCCCGCAGCTAATTACAGTTTCTAACATCATGACGTAATTTAAGCGACAATACCCCCCGACTGCAGTCAAACCAGTTTAAAGATAAAGACGTTCAAACAAAGGAAGTGGGTTTTGTTTTTCCTTCTACGCAACACGAGAGGCTCCTAACCGAGTATTTGCCCAGCTTCATTGAAAATTAAAGCGGTTGCCACGGGTGATAATCAAATTCACCAAACGTCAGAGAAACCTGACCTACCCTGACCTTTTCAATGTATTAAATTTATACATTAACCACAGCTCGACGAGGCAATCTCGAAAGTCATCGAGCGAGTTTAAAAGGCAAGTGGATGTGTTATATAATACGTCTGGCGAAATTAGCTTTCGGAAAGTTGAGTGAAAGGACTGAATAAAAAAATATATCAAATTAGTTTCCCAAAGGATGTGGCTGATGTAATTCTGCATTTTTCTTATTGTCAACAAATCCAATGAAAAGATCGAAGCCGACCATCCTTTTGTCTCTCGGTACTCTCACTCCCGAGCCCGTCAAGTAGAACTGAAAATGGAAATCACTTACAACATCTCTCACACATTTAGTCTGGCCTTTAAATAAAGACTTGGTATTTTCCTAAAACAGCTGGGCATTGTAGTTTTCAGCAAATGTCACTCAAACAGCAGTACATAGTTCATTTGATGGGGACTAGTTTCATTGGTGGATTAATACACATTTGGTGCTCTAGTGAGTGTTGATGAAAAAAGGACAGTGTTTATAGAATTGACTTAAAATGAAGGACCAGGCGGAGTCCGTCGGCAAAGAGGCAGGCTTTGGCACTACGACAATACACTTTAGCAGAATACCTTCATTCTTTGAGTCTGTCCCTGAGATGTGTGGCTGCTGTCCAATTAAAATCACTGCATTTTGATGCCTTTTGGTGTAAAATTGGATAGCAAATCCCTCAGCGGTTCAGCATTACTCCCAGGAAGTGTTTGGTCCTAGAAACTTGGAGACACCGATAGTGACTACTCGCAAAGCTAGTTCGTGAACTTTAGTTAGTTGTCTAGTTTGTCAGGCTAACTGCTGACATGCTATCCAGGCAGGAAAATGCTCAAGCTAGTACGTCAATATAGCTCCCTGAGCTACCTAGCTTAATGACTGTCACTTAACAGGGTAGCTAGCTCTGTAACTGTGGCTCACGGAGCGCTACAGCAACTTCCGACACGATTTTCAAGAGATACACCGTTGACTCCTCTCCTCTCAGCCCTGCAAGTTCTTTTAGATGCTGGTTGGAGCAGGCCTACAACATATCTCGAATGTGGGTTTCCAAACCGGCAGGAATAAATCCGGTTTTGCTGTACCATCGGTTAGTCCTTTTATAGAACAACCACATTTATGCTTATCAATCATTTGCTGTCAAAGAAACCAAATCATTTTCAACAACGGAAGTTTCCTGAAACTTTCGGTTTGAAATGCATTTGTGTTGAGTTTCTTCTTTTGTCTCTTTCACTATAGAGCTGATGTTTGAAGTGCTGGACTTTTCAAGCGAAATAAGCCTCTTTCTTTTTTCTTATAATGTGCTTCGTGATAAGAGGACCCCATGTGCTGTCACCATTTTTGTAAGCAAAAGACTAAAGCTATTCTTTCTTTTATTCCAACAAAGCCTGACAAAATATAAATTTTTCTTCCTACATATAAATTAATTAGTTTGCTGATGTGACTTTAAACTTAATGGATACTTTGGTCAGACCAATCCTCATTTCAGACGATGAACATTTCAAAACATTATAAATGCCAGACGTGTATAAAAGTCAAACTGCTTTGAGTCGACTGAATTAATTCCTGAATTAATTCCTTAGTAAAAGTTTGAGCATAAAAACAACACGAGGATCCTGCTCTCCTCCCTCAGAACATCACCACTATCATGAGACTGAGCATGAGAGAAAATTCATGACCTGCTTACATCCCCGCTGCTCGGCTGCTCGGAGCCCTGATAACACAAAGATGATGCAGCTGAGCGCAACACCGCACCAACAGTTATCAACTTGTAGAAAAAGGGTGTGATCACATTCCACAGCAAGAGATTCAACAATCTCATATCCCTTAAAAATAAGAACAATTTTTTCTCTGTGTTTGCACCCCACATCTATCAACTGTCCCCGTCTCTCCCAGTTCAGCCTGCAGCATGTCACACGTCTGCGAAAGTCAGCAAACAGCTCTGAAAAGATCTTGACAATCTACTCAAACCAACATCCTGCTGAGCGTGTGAGCGCCTTACCTCTCAGTGGCTCCTCAGCTGATTCAACTGTGTGAGATCCTGAGGGAGATACGAGCCGTCCAGAGCAGCTGACCAGCAGCCCCGCATCTACACCCACCGGCTGACTGACTGGCGGACTGACGGAGTGACTGGGTGGGAGGCTGGATGACTGGGAGACGGACTAACATTCAGCTGGAGGCAGCCGAAACTGAAAAAGCCACTCCCCACACCGACCAGCTGACTCGCTGCCTGGCTGCAGGGATGGATGGATGACTAGTTTAACGGCTGCCTTGGCGCGTAACTTGCTGCCTGAACACCAGCCTGAACAAAAGACTGAAAGACTGACCGACTGAAGAACTGTTAAATATAACAAACAAACGGACTGACTCACTTGGATGCTGAGCCAATGGATGGCTGATGAAATCACCAAATGACGAACTTGACAACCAACTAAATCGTAAGACCTGACCAACTTACAAATTACACAGGTCCACCGACTGACCAACTAACCAATTGACTAATAAAGTAATCGACTTAGTGATTAAGAGAATAACTGACAAACCAAAAAAAAACACTGACTGAAACACTTTCAGACCCACAAACCAACTGACTATCAAATTAAGTTATAAACACACATTTCCTGGCCAAATATGTGGAATTAGTCGACTGGCTGCCTCACTAGCTGAATGGTGGTCTGACTGGTTCACTGACTGACTGGCTAGTTATCGACTGAGGTCCAGATGTAGAAAAAGGTTTGCCTTTGTCTGTTGTTACTTCTTCCTACTCTTCTACTTTCTGCTTCTCTCTGTCTCTCTCTTTCTGCCTCTCTGTGTAATGTGAGGGTGGAGCTGAGCTACAGCAAGCTAGCTCCTGACACACACACACACACACACACACACACACACACACACACACACACACACACATACACACAGGCAAATAGCCTTATCAGTTAGTAAATGCGTAGCAGGGCAGCCTCAGGTCATGCTAGTTGAGGAAACGGTATGTGCGTGTGTGTGTGTGTGTGTGTGTGTGTGTAGAAAGCAGTAGTAAAACAGGAAGTAGGGAAAAAAAGATTATAGATGACAGCTTGAGGTAATTCTATTAATGGCAGAAATGCATTCTATATTTTATCTTTAATCCAAAACCCAAACAAATCTAAGGCTACCTACGACCTGTCGCAAAATTGACAGCGACTATACTCTGCACGAGAGAACGATGAGAAACAGGGGCCTTCTAGATGACTGAGCCGTTTTATCTACTGATAAAATCAGCGACAGAAACTAAAGAAAATAGAGTTCTGGCTCCACCCACTGGTTTTTACCACAGCCAATGATCATAATTGTGCTTCCACAGCAGTTCTGCCCAGTGACAATCTGGATTATTTGTTCCACACAGAAACAACACTTCTGTCAGTCTGCTCTGAGTGACATCGCAGCAGCTGTGTGTCTCTACTGGCCGGCAGCCATCACAGCCTCATCATTAGAAACGTCATTTATCCAATGTGACGATAACACGAGGAGACGCCGGCTTAGAAAGTGGGATAAAAGGACCCGGCTTCTTCGAAAATCAGTCGCAGTCACGCCTGTAGTTTGGTTCAATTTGGTTTGGACCAAGGAAACCATTTTTATGCATTGTTGCTTTTTTTTTTGCTCAACAGTTAAGTTTCTGAAGTAAAAACCTCATTCATATTCTGAGTGTCATAAATACCCACTATAAACTTACCACAAGCTATGAAATGGTGGAACAATGGTATATGCTCCTGTAGAAGCCATTCATTCGTAGGACATCAGCCTTGCTTTGAGATGTCAGTGTCATGTGACTACACTACCCACAATGCTAAAGTTTAATAGAGAGTTTTTGGATTGGTGGAGGTCGCTGTTACCATGAAAAAGAGTTTACCATACCAGTGAAAGCCATGTTGGTCAGTGAGTTACTGCCATCACAATCGTATCATTTACATTTTGTTCATCACAGTGTAACCAGGACCTCTTTCTGACACACTGCATGTTTTTAGAAATGAGAAAAAGCGTCCAAAGGCCATATTCTGTTATTTGTTAGATTAAATCATTGAAATCGGTAAGACAGTTGATTTTTGAGTCTCATACAGTTGGGAATCCCAAAGCATCAGTATTTGAATAGTGAGAAATGAGACTCAAAAATTAGCTATCTTACAAAAACGAGCTTTGAATCATTATTTACAGTCTTTTTTTTTTCAGTCTTGTCATGGTCACGATTCATCACATGGCTGGCTTGGTTTCAGGCTTAAAACTATCTATATTAGGACTCTCTGAAATAAAATAGCTCTTTGAGCAAGCATGCTTACTAGCAGTCAATTGGCTAGCTCTGTCGCGAACCTGAGTTAGTTAATTCCACAGTTTATCCAGAAGACAAACTGTACCATCAACTTCTGTGTCATGACTGTCTACAGTTGTGGAGCATTTATTCCCACAGAGTAGGTTAAGCTAGAGGGTTTACTTAAAGTAGACCATGTAACACAGCTTAGCACAGCTAGCTTCCTCCATTATGGACTCTCCACATCCTTTTCAGTTCATATGATCAGCAAATGGATTGTGTAAAGTGCACAGAATAGCAGCCTTTGAAATCCATCCATCCATCCATCCATCCATCCATCCATCCATCCATCCATCCATCCATCCATCCCTCAGTCCCTCCAGCCTTCCATCCACCCATTCATCCATCAATCCATCCATCCATCCAGCCTTCCATTCCTCTATCAATCCCTGCATCCATCCTTCCATCCATCCATCCATCCAACCATCCATCCATCTGTCCCCCCAGCCATTCATCCATCCATCCATCCATCCATCCATCCATCTATCCATCCATCCATCCATCCCTCCAGCCTTCCATCCACCCATTCATCCATCAATCCATCCATCCAGCCTTCCATTCCTCTATCCATCCCTGCATCCATCCTTCCATCCATCCATCCATCCATCCATCCATCCATCTATCCATCCATCCATCCATCCATCCCTCAGTCCCTCCAGCCTTCCATCCACCCATTCATCCATCAATCCATCCATCCAGCCTTCCATTCCTCTATCCATCCCTGCATCCATCCTTCCATCCATCTATCCATCCAACATGTCAAGGCCTACTAACAAAAAACCAGATTTTGTGTCCATGTGTCCTCTCTCCAGTGATACAACTGGGGAACAGTTGTAAAACAGATTGTTTTTGTCCCAAAAGCAGATCTAGACAACCACTGCTTATGAAAAACATCCAAAAAATTGTTATGAAAAATATGTTGTTTTATATTAAAATGTATGGGTTTTCTCTCTCACATACAGTGAATTTTATTTGTTCCCTCTCAGACACCGCTGACCGAAACAGAATCCCGAACTCGTGTGACTGGAGAGATATATTTGCACAAGCTTGAATAAATAAGGAGAAAATATCTCCTGCCCTCTCTCAGCTGGTTCAGAGTCTACATGTGTCCAGGCGGTGAAGCATCATGCAGCTCATGTTGGTGACCTTTAGGCCACGGTAAAGGCCACCTCAACACAACGCAGACAGTTACCATGACAAAACAAGATCTATCACCGGCTCTGCATGGAAACACTGACAGTGAGAGAGGATATCCTGTTGCATCAGAATTTAGTCATCCCTCTTCTTTTATTTTCTTCAGGATAATACCGAGCCTGTCCTGGATCTCAGGAACAGAGAATTTCTCCCATTACCCGTGATCTTACATCCACTTTACACTGCTTACGTATTATTTTTCTTTATTTAATCAAATGGCTTTTATACTGTCCGGTGGTGGCTGTTGATTATTTACCTGGGTTGGGCAACAGGCACTGAGAGCTTCTTTTTACACACTACTACGCTTTGACGTCAACTATGGAATTGAATAAGAAATGCAAACACGCTCTTACAGCTCAGGTCTGCTTCTTGATTAATTTACTCAACTTACTTTTGCTGACGAGGCAGATTCTTTTCTGAGGCTGTGAGACTACTTAAGTCATCCTCCACACCCAACCTGTACAAATAAAATGTATTTAAATCATATAAAGGGACTACAAATAAAATGTTGTTGTAAACCCTGTGTTGTATGATGACCAAAAAAGGGAATATTGGATCTTAAAGGAGACATATAATGCTAATTTTCAGGTTCATAATTTTCAATTTGGGTTACTAATAGATTTATACACTTGAATGCTCACAAACTCATCACTTTTCTCATACTGTCCAGTGGAGCAACAGTGTAATCAACTTGCAGAACAATAGATTTGAAAGCAGAGGGTTTGTTGGGTAAAAATCATAATTTTCTAAAACACCACTCGCTGTTCAGTCCGTCACTGAAGGAATATTGTTTGGACCAACATGGGTTCATCAGCAGGAAAGTGACATCACTACATGTCCCGGATAGTAGTTCAGCCTTTCATCCTGTTCCGCGCGATTAGTTGAATAGGGAAAAAAATAGAGACATTATAAATGCATGTGTCTGTTTTTTTTAAGCACAGACAGCTGCACCAAACTCTGCTCTGACAGCAGCAGACATGCTTGGAAACAATTACAATCCCTCAACCCAAACTGGCTAAATGTGAAAAGGGCAACGGGGTCCGAACTAATCTGCAGACTATGACATGCTCCCGGTCAGGGACAGCAATTCCCACAATTCCCACTGAACCAGAGAGTAGCACTTGTGAATTGTGCCTATATAACAGATGGGTCTCTCCGGTGCCGAACAAAAATGCCAAACTGACAAGAAGATGGAAATGAGTTCACAGTGAGTACTAACGCTCAAAACAAAGACACACATACAGCAGGCATCACTTTAACAGGGTCCTCAGGTCACACACAAGTAATTGCTGCTATCAATTTTGACAACAGAATGTCAGCTGAGTGTCTTTCTGTGTGTCTCCGTCTCTGTGTGTGTGTGCGTGTAAACATCTTCCATAACTGCCTGATGCAGGACAGACACAAATCACTGGTGTCCATTATTAAATACTGTAACCTGCGGTCCAGACATGTCCTCTGGTCCTTGTCTTCCTGAATTTACAACACCTAACACTTTTCTGTTGGACGTACTGCAGCAAAATACAAGTATTTCTCAAATTTACTGGAATGTCAGGGTTCCTTCCACAGAAATTTGTTTTTGCCGAATTTCCGCGTAAGAAAATATCAGCTGTGATAAAACTACAGCTGTTGTGCATTTACCGCTGGTCATTTTAATGTGCACCAGTTGACTGGAACGCCCCATTTCGAGGCTACAAGGTCAATTTATTGCAATTTATTGTCAAAGTGAAAATAGTCCTTGAGTCTTGCTACATATCATTTGAAAAATGTGTTGATGATGAATTAAGGAGTCTGACAGCCTGGGGAATGAAGCTGCTCTGTAGTCTGCCGGGACAGCAGCAGATACTTCTGTATCTGTTGTCAGGTGGCAGCAGAGTGAACACACTGAGGCTGGGATGGGTGTTTAGTGTCTTTTAGTATCCTCTGGGCTGTGTGCAATACATAACTCGGTGTTTTCCATTAGTTACTTAGACTGTAGCAGCCTGTACAGTGTAATTTGTCCTGCCACAGTTAAATATGAACTAAAACTGTTTATCACTTTATTTTTCACTCATAACAGCATCAAAGCATCTTTAACATTGTTTTGTGCTGCTGCTTCAGCAAAGTATCTTTCAGTCCCAGTCATTCAGGTTTGTAAGTATCACTTAGCAAATAACAAACTCCCCCGACTACAATAAAATGCATCTTCTCATTAGGGGTGGTGAAAAAAATCGATTATTGATTAATCGCGATTATAATATTGACGATTATGATTCGATTATTAAATTTCCAAAAATCGATTAAAAATATATATATATTTTTTAAAATAGTAATATAAACTGGAGTCCTCCTCTTACTGGCTTCCGCTACATGGTCCACAGTCTGGAGCCAATATATGTTATTCCATCCCGGAGCTTTTTCACACTTAAATCGATTCCAAATCTTTACAAGGAGACAAACCTTCTGTGCAAGTGTCCCTCAACTCTGCTCACAGGGTAGCAATAACCTGCGATGCCTGGACTTCCAGAGCTACAGTCTCATACGTGACCGTTACAGCTCATTATGTCAGCAGTTAATGGAAGCTAATGTCCTACGTACTTCAGACGAAAGCTATGGATGATAGCCACACAAGCGCAAATATGTGTGAGTTTCTCAAAGCAATGGCAGACGAGTGGGGAATAGAGAAACACGCCCTGGTTCTCGTCACCAACAATGCTTCTAACATGAGTCCGGCTGCTGAGCTTGGCAGCTTTCTTTTAACAGTGAGACACTACATTTAAAACAAATTAAAAGATAAGAATTTTGATATTACAGTTACACTATACAATATTGAAGGTTCTGTGAGGTGTTACTCAAAAGATAAGTAAAACAATTCAGCAGCTGACTGATGTTAAATGGAAGATCAATAATCGTTAATAATTGAAAATCTAATCGATAATTGTTAATAATCGAAAATCGATTTGTAATCGAATCGAGACTTCAATAATCGGAATCGAATCGAATTGGGAAATTGGGCCGATTAACCACCCCTACTTCTCATGCCGTTTCTACAGTTACAGTCTCGCTTAGCCTTACCACCTCCACAGCACTATGTGAGTGCTAGTTACAACTCAGCGCTGCACCTGTGAAAAATATGACGTGTTAACATCTGAAAGGATGCAATGAAGTCAGTTTCAATGGGGAAAGCATCCTGTTTTTTCCCTGGGTTACTCAAGCTAGTTAGCTGTTAGCAGCCAGAGGGCAGCCTACGGTGTGTTTGGCTAAGGGAGCAAATAGCTACAGAGTTAATAGCTTACAGCTATTCATCCATCAGCATAACGTTAACAGTAAATAAACATACTAAAGACTTCATTCTGAAGTGGGGTTTGAAGTTAAAAGTACTCTGAATGCTCATACTTTTAACTAGCGACTATAGATGATGTTAAAATAAAGAAAGATCATTTTGATTTTGGGATAGTTTTGGTGATGATAATGAAAATGTTAGCCTGGGACATTGTAAAAAAAACATCATGACTCAAGAACTTGAAGCTATGGAAAAAATGTCCTCTTACAAAATCATTCAATGCAATATCATCAATATTTCCATCCTTAACGCATACCAAGATTTAAGTTGCAGAATCTACTTTTATTCTTACTGTAATTCAAAGCTTAACTTTAAGCATGCAGATTAACATTAGCCTATCGGTGGAAGATGTTGACAGAAACAGCTGCAGACTCGACCCGGGTGCCTCGGTGATAGAAAAAAAGAAGAATCTATGGTTTAATTTACAGTAAAGCAGTCGAGGATAACACAGTAAAGCTCAGAGTCCTTTGTAGTAAAGATGACATTACAAACAAGAAACAGAAACCGATTTTTAAAATGCGACAATGTCTTCTGGATTCAACTGAACTCATCTGCTGTACCACCAGTAAGCTCTGTCTGAGCTGAGCTGAGCCGGAGATGGAAAAACAATCGCCAGTCATGCATTTTCCATTACAGCCTTGCTCAAAACATTGAAGGAATGTCCTCTGCTATTTAAAACTGTTTACCAAGGGACAGACACTCAGCAGAACACAACGACTGAGAGGGGAGAAGTCGGCGGCTTGTAAGTGAAAGGTCAGCAGTTCAAATCCCGACACGGGGACGAAGCCTCTCCTCACCAACAGAAGAAAAAGGATGGGTGATACATTTTTCATTGTCTAACGTTAACCCTTTAACATTACCGAAATGTGTCTTTTCATAAATGCATACAACCACTTAAGAGCAACACACACCAGGTAACCTCCTCAACTTTTTCCACATCTGACTGAGATAGAACGCATTAATATTTTATGATATCCTGAGACGATGGGTGTTTTTTCATGGATGGTCAGTTAGTCAGCAACTATGGCAGACTGACGGAACGACATTTTTTGACCAATACTTTGATTTATGAGTTAATTTCTGTACAACTAACAATATTCTCAGAGACTGGCACAACTCGTCGTTAGAAAACATTTCGACGATACAAGAGCTTAAATTTGGATTTCAACAAAATAGAAAGAAAATGTAGACTGTTATCTTGTATGTGAAATGTGTAATGTATAAAAAGAAATCAGAAAGAAATTCACGTTCATGTTACAAAAGCTTGGTTACATCACCTCTGAAATGAGACATCCAGCATGAGACCAACAGGCTCGGTCTCAGCACAAAAGCGCCTCGCAACATGAGAACAGGTATTAGTTGTTTAGACTCACCGTGGCAAAATGTGACTGAGCGAGCGCTCACATTGTTGTTTCCTGTCAGCACAATAAAGACCATTGTGGCTCGACTGCTGATCGTCTAGTCACAATGTCATGCTCTTCACAGGCCGCAGTGATTTCAACTAGTCAGCAGAGACTGCTCCCGCTCATACGACGACCGTGTCCTCATTCAGATTAACACTGATTCTCCAGTCAACAGCAAATCGATTAACAGGGACGGATAAAATAATTTGTATTCGCCAGTTAATACCCAAAGAAACTAAGACCACATTAAACAAATAAAAGAGACATTTCCTTTGTATACTGTGATATGAGCCCCTTTGAGAAGGTGAAAAACTGGTGGAAGTCAGTCCATTTTACAAGGCTCGCCTACAACAAAAAACTTCAGCCATGTGTCACTTTGGAGGGAAATTTCTGAACAACTGTCGTAAGAAATTTGGTACACAAATGTTTATTCCCCAGACGATGAACTGTAATAACTTTAATGGCCCTCTAACTATTCATCTAGAGCCATCATCTGTGAAAATGTCAACTGTCCAATAACATGACCAAGAACCAGCCTTAGCTGTTCCTGTGTTTATTACCATTTAGTCCATCTTAGTATGCTATCACATTAAGCTAAAATGGTGAAGACAGTAAACCAGCTGACACAGACTTTTAGTCTTCAGTCACAATCCCGTCAACAGTTTTACAGACGTCTCTTGTATGATGGTGGTTTAGAGGGAGAATGCTTATTCGACTGCAGGAGAATCTTTTGTTGCAATACTGCGAGTGGCCCCAAGGCAACATTGAACGCAGAGCTTTGTCGCCTGGCCGTATCCAGTTCTAGGTGATACATTTGTGCTTCAGCCACGCTAGCAGCATGATTGCAGGGATGACAATGACAACTATTGCAATGGAATGGATTGGCAACAGAATTGGTGAACACGTGGTTCTCAGAGGATGAATCTCTTCTTTATTCCATCCTGCCATCATTCCAATAAGTCAAGTGTAACGTTTCACTTTTAAGGAGGTAATTGTGTTGTATTCCAATGACTGCAGAAAGAGTTTAACAGTCCCAGGTCTACTTGTTAGTGTTTTGGTTTTTTGTTTTTTATCAAAAATAGTTCTCTACGTCTTTTGAGGCCCAACAGGACAGTTGGTTTGAAGACTGTTTGGAAAATGACCCATTGCAAAAATGTTCCAGAGTATTACTAGAAATTCCATAAAGCTGCGTTCCTCTCAGACCACATTAGGTTGCAACATGAAGAAGGGCTGGGCTCATAGATATCGGAAATGTCTTGACAGTTACCATGTGATCCGGTGCATTCCTCATCAATATGAGGTATATTTAAAATGGAGATGTGATCCAGGGGGTCCCTGAGGACTCAAAGATAACCACTTACCAAGCCGGTCTTCTCTACACTTGTTGCTTGACTATTGATTCACCTCGAAACGGGTGCACCTTCATCTAAAACAACGCAGTTTGAAGGGTGCCATGGCACACCTCTCTCTTCACCACTCTGCTCACCAGAACCTATTAATGTGTATGATTAGATGATTTTAAAATGCACTTTTTCTGTCTTTTCTATAATTTTCCCCTGATATTATGTATGTATGCATGTACATATATGTAGTTGTAGTATGTTTATATGTGTGACAGGTGAATCTTTGATGAGGTGAAAAAACACATCCCATGCTACTGCCTTTTGCAGCAACCAAATGACCAATGGCAGTGACTTTCAGCCCCAGTCTGACACCACTTCTGTTGAGGTTTTGGTCCCAGCATTCCCAGCAATTTCATGCTATTTCTGCTCATCGGGTAAATGTCAACACAGTTCATTTTTAGAAATCTGGACAAATGATCGTCACTGTCATTGTCAGTTTTCTTGGAAAGGCAGTGTCCTTCATCTGCATGAATTCATCCACACAAAGGTCTACATGCGACCTTTTACACTGGAAGGAAATACAGAGGGGAAAACACAGAAGGTAAGGAAGGAGAGGAGGAGGCTGACGACAAGACTGTAGTTTAAAAATGCATGAGACTCCAGCCTCCAGCAGATTGCCTGTATATAGTGTGTGTGTGTGTGTGTGTGTGTGCATGAGTGCGTGCGTGCGTGCATGTGTGTGTGTGTGTGTGTGTGTGTGTGTGTGATGAGAACTGTGGTGTGAGTATTTACCAGTCAGCATGTAGAACCGATAAAGAAGGCAGTTTGGGATGAGTTAAATAAAAGTGACACAGTGCTTGAGGACTGTGAGTCGTCTTGTATCATGTGCTGCTCCGTGTGTGTGTGTGTGTGTGTGTGTGTGTGTGTGTGTGTGTGTGAGACTTCATTGTTTCTCACATTTCACTCACCCCCCGCCGATTAAGTCTATGTATGTGAGAGAGGGAGAGACGCCACTGTTTGGCTTTTAATGAAGTCACGTCAGCTGAAGCTCAGCTCAATAGTCACGAGTCCCCAAAATGAGGAGGATGAGGAGGAGGAGGAGGAGGAGGAGGAGGAGGAGGAAACAACGCAGCCAAAGAGGGGAAGACAGATCGGTTAGAGGAGGAGACCAAGGAGCGATGGGGGAAGTTCGAAGGAATGAAAGACCACAGAGCAAGAGGGGCTGGGAAGAAGAGACGAAAGGGCAGGAGGAACTGAATAAAAAGAAAAGTGAAGGGGAGGAAAACAACTAGGAGAATAAAGAGATGAGGTGAGGGGATACAGGGGAGGACAGAAAAAAGTGAAGGAGACGACAGAAGAGAATGATGCAGAAGATCTGGCAGAAGGGGAAAAAGGGGAAAAGAAGCTAGATGTGTGTGTTCGGCTCAGCCTCTGACTGATGTCAGAACTCACCAGACACACCAGTCACTACTTCCAGTCTCTTTTTCCTCATGAACAGTATAAAGCAGGGCAAGAAATACAACAGACACTTTATTGAACAGGTTGACATTTCAGGAAATATCATTTTTGACGAGATAGACGAGAAAATGTATACCACCCTCATGTCTTTCCATTAAATATAAAACCATACAGTTACCGTAGCACTAGGACTGAATTAGTGGGAAACAACTAGCCTAGTTCTGTCCTAAGGTAACAAAATCCATCAGTACCAGTACCAGTGTTGGAACTCACTGTGGCCGACTCCAAAAAGAGATGCTCATTTTTTTGTTTTTTTTCCAGCAGCTTTTGTATTTCAACCGCCAGCATTTTTTAATAATGTGAAATATAATAAAGCAAGATTTACAATACTCAATATAGTAAATATATTTACAGCAGCTCAAACACACATCTGTATGCTCATCTTCTCTAAAATGAATCTGGTTAATTGGGCTGATTTAGTAGCTACCCTTGATTGAGAGGCAAGGTAATCGAGTGACTCATTATAATGATTTGTGATGAGTCACACTGATGGTGCGTTGCTGTCTTTAGGCAGCAGTTAGCCATTGAACCATTGACCAACAAAAAGCTAATCTAACATCAACAGCCCTGTTTTTTTCCTGCGGTTTAAAGGGTGCATCACTCAGATAGTAAAATGTGCTTGTATATGTTGGTTCACAACGCGGGTACACTCTTATTTAATTACATGAGAGTCTGCTACCTGCAATCTAAACGTTTTCATACATGCAGTAATGACACCGCAACACATACTGGGGCACATTTAATCAATAAAACTAAAAGCTGTAGTTATAAACTTGACAGGACAGAGGAAACGCTCCAGAGGGAGCAGAATTAAAGTTCTAGCCTCTGAAGGATCTCAGGATTTATCAGGAGGACGGCAGCTACTTGCAAAACGATTCTACTGTATGTGGACTGCATGTGTGACCTTTCTATGTGCACGGGAACACAGAACATTAATTAACAGGAAATACCAACCGATCCTGTCGGACAGTTTTATTGATCAATATTCTAAATAATCGACGTAGTTTATCCGTTGTTCACTGAGCGCAAATGTGCTCATTGAGGGAGAGATACACATATTGTTTCTGCTGATAGACGATCACTGCAGGTAATGAACTTAATATTTTCCTCATTAGATTTAGCAGCGCTACAGTTTCTGAATGAGCAGGACCATTTAATAACATGAGGAGATTAATTCAATCATTTGCAGCAACAAATCACAACATTAAGGTAATGCAATGGGAACAGTTATTAACTACTGTATCTACCTTTGTGCGTCTCAAAAGACGTAAAAGTGATTTCTCCATTTGGATGTAATAGCAATAATCGAATACACTTGGAATATCTTCACACTTTCTGCACATTCGTGAAGGTATAAAATCAAATGTTTCTTCACCGGCTTCCAAACTCGAATGTATTAAAACACTGTCCTTCCATGCTCTGGAGAAAGAGGTAAATAGCAACCATAGAGTGGATGTATAGCTGGAAGCTGCAGTGACTCCCAGTGGACTCAGCTCTTAACAACCTCAGCCATAAATACTGAATTCCTCCCCCAGACCATTCAGAGAGAGAAATGAGTCTGACTGTATCTCTGAGGCAGCAGCCTGTGGATCAACTCAGCTAAAGGCTAAAGACCTTCTTGGCTTTAATGAATTGAAGGAAGGAAAGTAAAAGACAGTAAGAGACAAAAAAAAGGGCCATAAGCTGCGTAAAGAAAGAGACAATTAAAAAGGGATGAAGGGGAAGAAAAAGAGGGAAGAGGGTAGAAGGAAGAGGAGGAGATGTAAAAGCAGGACAAAATCAAATGTTTATGTACCACTATCTCAAATTACAGCACAATTTATCGGTGGATTCCAATATTTCCGCCTTTTGATCAGTCAAATTCAAGCAGCTATAATTCTTGCAAGCCCTCGTCAAACATATCATATGTCAGTGAATGGTGAGTTGAGTGATTTCACTTTCTTAAATGTCACTATAATGGACATTGTGGAAACCATCTGATATACCACAAGAAAAAAGCAAAGATTTGGGATGATTTACAAGACAATGTAGTTAATATAATTATCTCACCTGAGTCTGTTGTGTGTTTGTTGGTTGGTTTGTCATTAGGATTACACAAAAACTACTGCGCCTCAGCCCAGGATAGACCCCATTAACTTTTGGATCTGTATAAAAGGACGGACCCAGGAATACTTTCTGACTGTCGCCAACACTGTGCGACAGGTACTTTTTGTTCAATTCATGGATCTTGATGAAATAATATCAGGCGTATTGAGTTGGCTGGTATCAATGAGCGAGCACAAAAGTGGACTGTTGAGCCTTGATGGAGCTATGCGCTACTTAGTCGTACGTCTTGTCCAGTCATCCTGCAACCTTAATCATGCAGCATCTTTAAATGGTCCCAACAATTAGCATTTAAATGAAAGGTCATAACTGGGTGTAATGAATTTTTCCTATCCGTGTGTGTACAAACACAGTATATATATTTCACAGTTGAAATAGTTACTTAGGCTATTGCTTTTGGAATGTACAACGGTCCAACAGAAAGGTCCACCAAAGTGCCTCAGAGTTTCTATTATGTTTCTCGGTGCCTCAAATAACGCTATGCTGCAAAGGAGGCTGCACCAGCAGGGGAGGAGATTTACTCTAAAAAAAATGAATGGAGGGAGCTGCTCTGGAAGAGTTGTTTGCCACCAAGCCAGGAGTTGGAAACTAGGTGGAGTCCCTGAACCAAACAATGATACACTCGCACGTCCCACGCCGCCGCACAAACCTACGCTAATGGCCACAAGGCCTGATTTAATCACAGCGAGGATGCATGTCATTGTAAGTCCACTCAGGTCCGGCCAATTAGCCATCAAGCTAGGACTTTGAATTCCGATCAGCCTGCTGCTCAGTTGATCAGAAGTAATTTGATTCATTCATAACACGGAAAATGACCGTCCGCGGAGCTTTCAATCGAACTGTTTGGATAATCTTTCTCACTTGATGTGGTGTCTTTCTGGTTGAAACGGAACACTGGGGGCCTCAGACATTGATTGGACGGTGACGTCTGTGATGATTTAGTTAGATAAAGTTGGATTCCCGTTCCTGAGCCAGCCCTCGCAAAAAGCTATCAGACTGCGGTTCGGAAAATGCCAAGAATCGGATTTTGGGCTGCACCCTCGTCACAGCAATTAAAACCATGAAACATTCACTAGGACACAACATGGAGAAGCTGCGAGCCAACAGTCTTCTTCATCTTCTGAGCGAGCACAGTGGGAGGGATGGCAGTAGCATCGTGACCACTAACTCTTTGCACTTGGAAAACAACTCCACACCTCTCCTCCTCCTCCTCCTCCTCCTCCTCCTCCTCGTTTTCTCTCCTTTCTTCACCTTCTCTCTCCTTCCTCTCCTTCTGCCTCCGTCACCAAGCAACTAGCCTTTCCTCCGTCTCTCTGCTTCTTTCCTCGTACTTCTCTCTCTCTCTCTCTCTCTCATCTTTGTCACTCCCCTTTTTCTCCCGCATTAAACCTCCCTCCTCCCTGGCTGTGCATCAGCTTTTTGTTTCAGCATATGCAGACACCAGCAAAAGCAAGAAAACACTGCGCTTACACCTTATTGTTTTCTGAGTCATCAACGCTTCTGGTCTCAAGTGTTTGCGTCTCGTGTTGAGATTTCAATATGTCTGGAAGACACCAGCATTTTCACCACTTCCAATCTCTTCAGACGTGACATGGGCTCTATTCCCCCCTTAAAAAAGAAAGCCTGTCCCTGAAAAACACACACACTTATAACTCATTTGCATTATCAAATACATTTTGTAGTAGACTTAATGCGTCCGGATTGAGTTTCCTATCAGCATGCAAAGAACATACATGTGAACTGTTCTCTGCCTACATCAGCTCATCCTCATCGAAAAAACAGCCATAGAGGTGAAGTGGGGTCACATCCGGTTTTACAATGAACCATGTTGACATTTCTTGTGACATGGCGACCTCTAGTGGCTGTAGTAATTATCATGGCAGTAAAGGAGGAAGTAAGAGTTCCGTTCCGTTCCGTTTTCTTTCCGCTTATCCGTGAGGGTCGCGGGATGTTGCCGCTTTTTTCCTGGGGCCACATCCAGTTTACTGGATGGGCGAAGGCCACCCTGGATGAGTCGCCAGCTCATCGCAGGACCCTTAATGATGGCAGTGGCTGCCACACAAGGTACCAACTGCACATCAGGAGCAACTTTGGGGTTCAGTGTCTTGCTCAAGGATACCTCGACATGTAGCTCAGTCCCGCCCCAGGGGAGCCGGGATTCGAACCAGCGATCTTCCGATCACTAGTCCACCAGCTCTACTGAGCTACAGCCGCCCCAGGAGGTAAGAGTAAGCAGTATAAAGAGTTGGGGAACGGATGGTCAGGTCAATAGGTTCATATCCATTTAGTGTTGTTCTGCTTCTGGTTCCAGTATCGGAAACACTGCCGTTAAGCAGAGCTAACCGGGAAGTAGCAGGGTCCCGTTTCTAAATTACGTGGTAGACGAGGCAGACGGAGCTAGCCTCTGGATGACCCTGCCAGTAAAACGTGTTCAGTAATGCAAGGCTGTAATCTCGAGGGGTGGCGCGAGTGTTGCCACTTTCAGCACCAGCAACCTCATAAATTACTTCAAGACGCATCCCGAGAAAGAGCACGATGAAACTGCTCTCCCCAAACGTTATGAGACAGTGAGGGAACACGTTTCACGTAGTCTGAAAGACGTGCAGGCAACCAGCTTCACTACTGACAACGCCATCAATATCTGCCCTTCAAAGTGCAGTGCTGCAAGAAAACAAGTTCCCTGGGTAAGTTTTAAGGGAATTATTTATTGCTGGATTTATTTTAAGTTGCTGTTGCACTACCGTTTTAAACTGTAATACTGAAAAAGAGGTTGCACATTGACTGCTTTTAAAGGAATTGTTATTTAGTCCTTTTTAAGGTGAAGCAACTCACCTCTGCCACACAACAAGAAACCTGTAACTGCAAGGGTGAGGTTGGGAAAGATGTGACATTGGTTCAAATTTAAAAAGTCGACACTGACATATGGCATATTTCTTCTGTATTCAGCTGAAATCACCATCATTCAGTAACCTTCACCGTGTAGCCTACACTTAACCACAAGCAGGAAGTGAGCCCCAGAATTTAGTCTCAAAGCCCTGAATTGATTGACAAAAAACGTTGCCGGGGAAGTGGAGACGAAATCAAGACAGTGTTTAGCCTCTGTGTCTACCAAAGGAAATCAGTACACAGGACATTCTCTTTAATAATCAGTTTCTGCACAGACGGAAACTCAAACGCCGTCACTAACTCAATTGCTCCATTTATTTATTTCTATTGACATTAGCCTCATATTTGCATTCGACTGGCGAGCAAGCATTAGCAAAACTGATCAAAGGAGAGTCCAGGTACTGTTGAGTTGACTCTTCCTACGACATCCACGAACACGGAGGTCCTATCATCACCATCATCACCAACATCGTCACTGTCATCACCTTCATGGCCATCATCATTATCATTCTCAGTGTCATCATCGTCAACAACTTTCAGTCTATGTTATGTAGACTGTAGGCTTCCACTTAGTCGGATCAAGCTAGCCAGCCACCTCCACTCACAACAGTCCCAAAACACTGCAGCAGGCCCCCATCACACCAGACTGTGGTGACTCAAGGTAGCTGATGGAGCCAGCTCATCTACATTACTATTATTCTGTAAATAGCCTTTTTTTATACTACAGTTTGCTACACTTTACCGGTGTGTCTCTTTTTAAGATGTCTGGTTGCATGAGACTGTTGTGGGCAACAAACATATTCCACAGTGGACATTTTGACACACTACAGTAGATAAAGAAGAGATGTAATGAATTAAATTAGCAATGGCTGAATTCTCTTCAGCTGCTTCAGTTTCAGGGTCGTGCTCCCGGTCATCCTGGCTCGCTGTCACACAGTCGGGGGTTTAGGATTTGGCTTAATGTGACCGGGTGTGTTAAGCGGTTGTGTTTGTTCCTCCAGACTCTTTGACTTTCCGCTTGCTTCAACAGTGCTTCAACATCAAACATATTCACACATTCCTCTCATCCCAATCTTTTCACCTTATCTCCGTCCCCGCTCCCCTCTTTTTCTTTGAATCTCACTCATCCCAGCCTCTTGTCTCCTGCTGCGTCTCTCTTTCTACCCCTCTCTCGCTAAACTCTCTTTGGGTTTGCCCGTAGCAGTTTCCCTTGAAGCCGCCCCGACAATGAGCCGCGCAGAGGCTTCTGACGCACATCAAGCGAACTCCTCGCAGCAAAACAGAGGGAAACGAGGGATCAACACAAGTAGCATGAAAAGATGGCAGGAAGAGAAGTCTGACAGGGTTGTGCTCTAATAAAAAGACTGAAATACTTTTGAGTCGGGTTCATGTTTGAACCCCCTTTTCTTTAATTCTGATTAAATTACAGGGTTAGTATATTAACAAAAAATCTCTGAAGCTGTTGGGTTGTTGAACTATTTAACTCATCATCCATCTTTACAGATTGGCTGGGTAATAAAAAGTCAACTGTCTTCTCATTCAGAGTTAATTTTGAGGGATAGAATTCTGTGATTAAGAGCACTCCTTATTTCATTGGAAAGTAGGCCACATCCAAACTGCCTGGCAGTGCTGACTGAGTTCAGTTGTGTGACAGATACTGTAGAAATACAGCACAATATGACAAATATAGGCCAAATCATATTCACAACTAAATGGAAGCAGCAAACCATGTTCCGCATTTGACAACATTTTAAAAGGAATACTGGCTGATGCATCATCATCTGAATATTAACATTCTAAAGGACTCGTACATGTTTTCTCGATCACATACACGCATATAGAGGGAGATCCAATATTTCTCACACACACACACACACACACACACACACAAACATGTGGCATTTCTGTGAATACAGTACATCCAGTGCTTGTGGTGACATTCATTATTAATAAGATGCAATTAGTTTCAAATCTGCTGCTTACTTTTACAGCACAGACATAACCAGACAAATAAATACGTCCAAGAAACATCCAAGTATTAATAAAATGTTGTCAGTGTGAGAGTAGTGTGGACAAGTTTGGTCAACATAGTGGTCTACAAGGGGACGAATAAGATGCTTAAAGCTCCTAAAGCAGAAAGGGTTTTCTAAAAGTGATTTTTTTTTTTTTTGCCTAGCCAACCAGTACAAGACCTGAAGAAGAGCAGGAAAGAAAAGCAAATCCTCAATTGTTACATTTGGTATTTTAATTTGACATAAGTTATGAATGTATTGAAATTGTCACTGATCTATCCTTTGTCAATAAGGTAGTTCACTAACAAACTCATCTTTTAAGCATCAGTGGTCACATCTACTTGTAAGAGGAGGACTGGTTGCTCTGGCGTGTAGGGAACTGAACCTTCAACCTTCAATGTTAACATCTTCTGGTGAGTCCTGTGTTGAGTCCTGTGTGTTCAAATCAAACTACACGTCATGAAATTCGAAACATATCGCTCTCTTAATGCATCTAAGTTTGAGATGTTGACTGAAGACAAAGTTCAGTTACAAATGCAATTCTTGGATAGTGGTCCCAACGACTCCGAAACTCAGAGCTCACGCGCGACCTTAACCACTCTGTAAGGACACTCCCACACAGAGTTTAAAAGCCTGCAACTCCCCTCCAGTTACTCGGAACTGAAGGAGCCTCTTGAATGAGAGGTGAGACGTCTTCAAGAAACTGAAACAAGTCCAGTTGCCTACGATAACAGCACTTAGAATTACCACGACCTGGATGACTGAGAACCCTCATCAACAATTCTTGGATAAGTGACATTTTACATTCTCTGCCAGTTTTCTTCAGCCGGGCTCATTAAGCTCTGTGGCAAAAGAAATACGAATCCCTTTCTGAAGAACTGTCCCTCAGAAATGCTAAAACAAACACATTGTCCTCCCTCGGCGTAGCAACGAGAAGATGGTTGCACATCACAAAATGTCTATGCCGTTTAATAAGTGGATCGCTCTGCCCTCGCCCAACTCCTGCCTGTCGGAGTGGAGAACGCGGCAGGTAAATCGAAAGAGATGTATTGCGCGGAAAAATCGAAATGTCAAGGTTTCCCCCCACAGCCAGAGGACGTTACAATTGTTGCACCAATATTCTGCTTCCACATGCCCACATCCCACATCTATTTAAAAGAAATCTGTCAAAGCCAGCAACAGAAAAGGGAAGGAGAGAAATTGTTTTCATCCTGCGAACACAGGGAGACAAAGCCCACGTGTCGAAGATGGAGTCGTACAGGTAGAAATGAAGACAGAACAGGGGGAAAAGGGGGAAGAGGGGGGATCATTTATCCTGCGACTTTCTGGCAGAAAGTAAAAGACGACACATGAACGACGGAAAGAAGCAACGAGGGAGAATGAACCAAAGCTTGGAAGGAAGAGACAAACAAGTACAGCTTGTGTTTAGTCCCCTGGTGCATACTTGGCAGTGACATATAGAGCTCATTACTGCAGTTTATTAATTCATGGTCACTTTAGCTAAAAAAAAAAAAAAAATGATTTCAGCTCTCTGGTTCCCTGCTTGATCAGATGGTTTCATCTTCTCTGTCAAGACTTTAATCACATTGTTGGTTACAAGGATCAACAACTTGTTACACACAAACAGAAGAAGGACCCGTGTGATTGGAGTTTATTACCACTCACTAACTTGCATTCCTTCATTAGCTGTATCAAAAGATTATACTGAAGCCTGGGACACCATATCTTTGGATTAGAGCTGATGGTTGTTTTCATTATCGATTCATCTGCCGATTTATTCATTGATTAATCACGAAGTCTATGAAACATCACAAAGAAGGACACAATTCCCTCGAGCACAATGTGATGTCAACATTTGTTGTCTTGTATTGTCCAACCAACTGTCCAGAACTCAAAGATTTCCATGTGAAGGTGTGTATTTAACACTAAATCATTTATCAAAATAGTTAAAGGTTCCTTTTTTGCCATTTGATGACTCGATTAATCAACTAATCTCTGCATTCATATGATATAAACAACCACAGAAAGAAAGCACGAGATTGCCATCTAAAACTGGAGGCTATGTGACAAATTGACCAGGATCCTGTCTTTCATTAATACAGAACAACCTAGTCAGAAACATGACCATATCAGCACTGTTCATATCCATTGTGAAATGAAAAGACAACAGAGGTTTTTTTATTTTGCCTACTGATGTAGTAAGGAGGCAAAAGAAACATAACTGCTGATATGTACGTGCATGTTTGTAACTCAATGACGCTAAACCTAATCTATCATTTTAACCCAAACCAAGATGTTTTCCTAAACCTGACTGAGATATGTTGTTTTAAGAGTAACTCCAAATCAAGTCTCGGAATGACTATTACCTCGGTCAGTGATTAACTAAGAAGGCCAACTTCACGGTTTCCATCGTCCCGTTATTACAATGTTTTTTTACAGAAAAAAATTAGTTGGGAGTCCAACACATGTATATCCCTCCCGTCATCATGTCAGTGGAAAATAATTTCTTCTCAGAACAACTTGAGTTGTATCAAAGGTGTAGGAAGCAATTCTGGAGAAAGACAGCTGATTGTTAAATCTCCTGGTCGTCAAATATCAACAATTAAGCTTGGCGTTCAGCGGTCCCTGTGAACTGTTCTTAAGCTCAATACAATTACACAAGAATTTCTCTAATTGGTCCGGGCCATTAGAAAACTTCACCTTCTCCTCCTGCACCAATTTCTTTTTTTAACAGAAACCCTGGGCAACGTTTGCAGATTTCTGTGCACTATTTGAACACAGTTGTTTTACCGGCAAAACCATTTCTGAGTGGTTCCCTGATCAGTCTGGACTGAGACAAGGTTACAAGCAAGCAGGCGGGTTTTGTCTGTCTACCACAATTGCATTTCAGTCTGTTCATTATAAAGTTCTTGTCAGTAAGGAAGAGAGCAGATATTCAATCCCTCTAGTGTAAAATATGTCTGACTTGAACTTGAGTAACTGACAGTAAAGCCCCTGAGAATGACATTTTAAAATCCACATGGCTCAAGTGTTAAAAAAAGCAGTCAACACACGACAATGAAACAAGCAAACAAAGTGTTACTTATTTGTTTGACAAACCCTCAATTTGCTCGCAATGAGACAGTTTCATGTTGTTCGGTTGATACGGGTTCCCGTTGCCGGATTTGACATTTGGAGACCAGAGCATAAGGATGGGGAAACAGCACCTATCCATCGTACAGACCCTCGGAGGACAGTGTGCCTCTGCGGTTTATAAATCAACATAAGCCTCCATCATTAAAACGGCACTACACAGCGAGAAGTTCCCTGTCATGAGAAGAAGTCAGAAGTAATCGGGGTATTTATGAGTGAGGATAAAAGTGGCAGCCGAGGGGAGAGAATGTACTGCCGAGCCGATTTACTGTCCAGAAGAACAGTCTTTATTATTGATCCCACGGTCCTACCCGGATTTCTGTTCTCATTCTGACAGGCAGTCCATTTCTCAGTCGTGGGCTCTGACTCGTAAAAAACAAACTTTCAGGAATGCATTTTTCATCAAATAGTCTGAGAAATGGATCCAGACTGATAAATACATTTGGCGTGGCCGTTGAAGAGATGATTGTTTGAATCTGGTGTGTTTGAGCCGGGAAAGATCTGAAACATGCAGGGTAGGGGGCTCTGAAGGGACCAGGATTGAAATAACACTGGACTACAATTAATCAATTCATTTTGAAAATAATCTGCAGAATAACTGATGATTAAACTATCATAATTTGTTGCAGCCCTCAGTCAAAGCAGCATTGAGTGCTGTTTGAAGACAAGATGTGAACTCTGCTGAGTCAGTCACAATGCCACTGGCTTTCCAGACAGAAAACTAAAAAAAGTTCTAATTTCATTCACATGAGAATGACCTCAGGACTAATTCTCTGACCGTTGCATTCATTTACCAAGAAAATGCTTGACTTTGTCACTCGGGTTGAAAGATTTGTAAATGGCCGTGTTTTTGCATTAGTTCACGCGGCTCCAAATGAATTTGTTTCTGACGGCATCAGTGGCTTAATATTGCAATTGCGCTTGCCTCCGAGTTAACACGGAAGAGGGTAAAAGTCATTGGGCCTCATTCATGAACCGTTCTTACGAACAAATGTGTTCTTAAGTCCCACTTACGAAGATTTTACGAAGATTGTGGCATTCATGAATTTTTTCTTATCTAGGATTTTTTCTTAGGCAAGAACAAATCCTACGAACACTCAGGAGTACTCTTACGCATATTTAAGTGCCGAAATGTTGGCATGGTTGTGTTTTCTTCTCTTGTGTAGTACAATAAAATGCAATATTACAGTGATAATTCTGTCATATTTATTCATTTATTTCATATTTTTGGTAATTTACAAAGAATTTAAATTCTAAAATAAATTAAATGTGCCAATGATTTAAGATAAATCAAGTAAATTGGAAACATGCCATCAATTAGTAACCCCCCCCACCCTATTTATACGTGGCATTTCTCCATCCAAGGACCGCAAAACAATGGCATATATATTGATCCTGCGGCTTTCATCAATGTAAGAACACAGCTGCGAACAATTCTGAGGCTTACGAACGAGTTGGTGAATCTGACGTAGGGTTTTCTTAAGGAACCTCTTAAGAACAACTTAAGAAAGAATCTAAGAAGATTCTTAAGAAAGATATTGGTGAATGAGGCCCATTGTGAGCACTCTCTTTCTGCTACAATGAGCTATGTATTTGAGCTCACCATATAAATGCGATTTAGATTTGCTGGATTCTATCTCAACGGCTGAATACCTGTCCGCCTGCGAGGCTGTTATTCCGTGTCTACGCTGCTGTCAGTCGTTTTCACATGAAGTCTTTTACATCCCCTCGCTCCCTCAGTCCCTCCTCTGTTTATCGGGCTGTAAATTATACATACTGACTGGCTCGACTGAGCGACACACTCGAGATCAAATCGTTAACCTGAATGTGTCACAGCGTCTCCATCCTCACACCAAAAGACACTGTAAACACTACAGAGAGCTTAGAATGACACACAGCGCTGGACTGGTTCCAAATATGGCTGCAACTCATTTGGATTATCAGTTTGTTTTGTCAGCATTTATCAATGAATGTACGCATCATTACCACACACAGTCTATTCAATGGTTGGAACATGTTTCACATAATTCCAGATAATACAAGTGCACAGCTCAAGTAAATATGGAACAAAGGTCTAGCCGTTTCAATGCAGAAATGTTACATCCTTAAACTCAAAAAATGCAGTTGATTATTTTTCCAGCAATCAATTCAGTGACCAATCGTTTTAGCTTGTTTTAAAAAGCAGCGTTGACATTTTTTTTTTGGCCACTTGGGGGCAGCAGACACGAGCTAAAAGCACAAACTTGTTGGCAAACAGCTCAGGACGTACAGAGCAACAACAGCCTCCAGTTGGTGTCCGCCTGATGTCGAACATTCACTCTCCTTTTGGTCACCACCAACTACTGAGACAAATATGCAGGTAACGCACACCGGGTTCATCGGAGCTCTTTCAACTGAAAACAGAAACAACGCTGATGAGAGCGACGAGAGGGAACCGAAACGGACAACGCTGCAGCCAAAAAAAACAAAAACAGTGAGCTGAAAGACAGTATGACGCGCCACAGAGCGGAGGGGAACTACAGGGCTGCAGAATTCTCAGTGGGTTCATCACTACAAACGAGCTCCATCACATACGTGCGCTCATTTGATCCATTATTAATAAGATGGAAGAATATTGATCGTAGCTGATTTAGCATGAGTTGAAGTGCCAACTGTAATGTGTTGCTCTTGAGGATGAGGTTGTAGACTGGCAGCCAGTGTGGTAAGCGCGCACGATCCAGCTCAACTAACACCACTCTTACTACTTACTACTTGTAGCTGTATAGTACCTAAGATTATAATTACAGTTTGAGCAAATGAGCGTACAACGTATTTAATTCACACAATATTTTTTTTTTTTTTAAAAGCCTGATTGTGGTGGCTGTGTAGATTCAGGTGCAGAAGCAGGTGACAGCCAGAGGAACACAGTCAACAAACATGTTCACAGTGAAGCAAAACGATGGAAAACGCTCCGCTCCGACAGGTCGCTGAGTTTGTACTGACATGCATTTATTCAAAGCATCTCTGGTTTTGTAATTTAGCTCATTAGCTCTGTGAGGGAAAAAAAAAAAGAAAAAAAGAAGAGGGGTTGGCTCCAATCTGCTACAGAGCTTGAAATCAACCAGATTATAGCCGCCAAGGAAGGTTCGCATCGCTAAAACTTCACTTTGCTGACAGTTTATCGGGAAAGCCCGCTTGAGGTGGAAATCTTATTTATGCACTAATCACCTTGGGCTGGGTGGATCCTGCTGGTCCTGGTCAATACACCGCGGGTGGGCGGCAGGAGGAGGAGACGGAGGCAGTGACAGGAGACAGAGGAAGACAGAGAGCGAGAAGAAAAGGGCACGGTGGTTAGGGAGAGCCGTCCCAGAGTTAAAAGGTCAAAGAGAATCATCGCAGCAAAACATCAGAACTGTATTCTCACGGGCTCTGACTCTCGCTGGATGAACTGGATTTTCAAACATTACCATGGAAACTGCCCATATGCCTCATAAAAACTAAATGACAATGGCATGAGAGGTCTACAGGCCCGAACACGTACAAATAGTTTGTCTGCGACGCCACATTATTGTAATCTCAGTCTGACTGCTATCGTTCAGCAGGCCTGTGGAGGAGGACGGGGTGGCAGACAGAGAGATGTCCGGGACTAACGCCGTCCAGGTTTGAAACGGTCCGTGTTTCTGATGACATTATTATAGGATATTCTGTCTCGTGTCCAATAATAGTAATTGAGAGAGAATGTCGGTGTGAATCTCTGTATCCAGGTCTGTGTGGGATTTAGACCGACTCTTTAACCTACTAACATTCTGACAAAAACACCTTTAGAGCGAGCAGAATGTCACTGAAATTGATGCAAAAGGATGTTTACACACCGCGATCCGCTGCTGCACGCGCTCATGAAGGGTTCAGAGTCGTCTATCAAACTACGTGCGGCTTTACCATTACACACAGCACCAACTATCAGTGATTTTGGTGAAACAGGGTCATATTTTATGGGGGAAAAAAAAATGTTTTTGCTGCTTTCCCACTGATGGCCTTGAATAGCATGCATGTGACTTTGAACACAACCATAACCCTGGTTCATGGATAGTTCTCTTGGCATGCCGTTACCGTTCTGAGCCTGCACGTTCACTTCATGATGCGCGCTCTCGAGACAAAACACCGTTCAGAGTTTAATTTGTCGTTTGAAGCACGCAACGTCTGACAAAGTGTTTTCATGTCTCTAACGAGAAAAGCCAAAACTCTGCAGCGGGGGGCGACCAGCTCTCGTAACATCATACAAAAGCAGTAAAGATGACAGCCGACGGAGTCCTCAGTGACACGTCCCACGCCCTTCACAGCCTTTTCCGAGGCGATGCTGCAGGGGCAGAGGCTCAGAGCTTCCTGTGCACTGAAGTGCCACTTTAGAATATGATCCTCTCCACGGCTACTGCACAACTCAACGGCAATAAAGATGGTACCTCCACGCTCAGTGAGCTGGGCCAACATATAGCACTCTATACTTAGTACTCCCATTGGTCAACTTCTTAACTTAACTGTCTTTGATTAACCTCTTTCGCACAACATTTTACTACATGTCATTTGTCGTCTTATTATATACATTTGACATTTTTATATGTACTGTATAGTCTCTCTATGTTAGAGTCATGCGCATTATTGCCTGCATTAATGGGCAACATTTTGAATCTTGAGTTTTGAATCAACTGAAACTGGCCTTTTTTTTTTTTTAATTGCGTGTCTCTGCAGGTGACTCTCACTCTCTTCAAAGCGACAACAAAGCACCGCGGGGCAGTTTGGAGAGCTGAGACTCCGGGAGGAAACGTCTGGATTTTTGCCAGTACCTATTAACACGTATCGATCCCCATCTCCATGCTGTGGACATCAATTATTCCCCCTCTAATTTTTTTCACCGCAGTTCATCGTTTCATCGTATCTTTTGATTAACTTACTGGCGACACGGCGGCACTCGTGGCAGGCTGTCGTAGCTTATGTTATGAGTCTTATCATAAGGCATTGTTTGGAACATCAATAACCAGGTTACCCATGTACGCTTTGTATGCAGCCGTGTGAGCAAATGAAAAATGCAAATTGGGCAGCAGCCAGTAGGTTCAATTAATATGATGGGAAGTGTCAGCGCCCAGCGTGTCTCCCTGCAGGGTCTGCCTGTAGGATCCTCCGAGCCTCAGCTGTGTTGAGCAGAGCATTTCCTAACAATATAAAGCGCAAACATTCGCGTGAAAGAGTCAAATCTAAAGACTTCCCCCGACAACCTGTGACAAAAAGTCACGAGGGCGCGTCGCTCGCCTTTGAAAGAGACAAAACGTTTGCGCGGCGTGCATCCCCTGCAGCCGCCGCTTCCTTGTTTCTACTGATTAATTCGTCTTTTTATGAAATCCCGACAAATGAATAGCGGATTCGGAGAAAGCTGGGGCCTTCGGTGTATAATAATAATAATAATAATAATAATAGTACTGGCAGTGATAACAAACCCACGAGCCACATGTAATCTGTAATTTCCATTACGAGTCCATCAGCGAGGAATCGACTTGGATTGATGCTGGAGACGTGAAACAATAAAGCTGCCAGCATCGCGGGGGACGTCGAGTGCATTACCAAACCAATAAAGGCCGCTTCCACTAATTACCTCTGCTCCTTCCGTCTTTGTTTACAAACTGATTTATGAGTCAACAAATACCCGAGTCTGCCTATGGGACGGAGAGAGACACTCATTACTGTCACGGTGGCAGAGGAGCTGCTCGTGTGTGTGTGTGTGTGTGTGTGTGTGTGTGTGTGTGTGTGTGAGTGTGTGTGTGTGTGACTGAAATATTATCTCTCATTCATGGGAACACCAGGTGAGACGGCATAAGGTGGATTTAAAAACAATACAGTCCATTTGTGATATTTGCTTTGTAAGAGACGCTGAAAAATCCAATACAGATGTGAAGATTTCTGTCACCAAATATAGATGACAGAGATACTGACGATGCGCTCTGAACAGACTAGGGGTGGTTAATCGGCCCAATTTCCCAATTCGATTCGATTCCGATTATAAAAGTCTCGATTCGATTACAAATCGATTTTCGATTATTAACGATTATCGATTCGATTTTCAATTATTAACAAATTGATCTTCCATTTAACATCAGTCAGCTGCTGAATTATTTTACTTCTCTTTTGAGTAATACGTCCCAGCACCTTCAATATTGTATAGTGTAACTGTAATATCCAAGTTATTATTTTTTAATTTGTTTTAAATGTAGTCTTCAGCAGCCGGACTCATGTTAGAAGCATTGTCGGTGACGAGAACCAGGGCGTGTTTCTCTATTCCCCACTCGTCTGCCATTGCTTTGAGAAACTCACACATATTTGCGCTTGTGTGGCTATCATCCATAACTTTCGTCTGAAGTACGTAGGACATTAGCTTCCATCAACTGCTGACATAATGAGCTGTAAAGCTTTGTCTCCTTGTAAAGATTTGGAATCAATTTAAGTGTGAAAAAAGCTCCGGGATGGAATAACATATCTTGGCTCCAGACTGTGGACCATGTAGCGGAAGCCAGTAAGAGGAGGACTCCAGCTTGTATTACTACTCAAAAAAAAAGCCTCGATTTTTTAAATCGATCTTTGGAAATGTAATAATCGATTCATAATCGCCAATATTATAATCGCGATTAATCGATAATCGATTTTTTTCACCACCCCTAGAACAGACACGATAAACTATGTTTTCTTTCCATACATCAATCCCTACTGCGCCGCTTCGTTTCCAGATTAGCACTATTTAACAAAAGAACATCACACCGCTTCCTCTCCGTCAATACGATTCAGACTTTCCTTGAGTATCAGAGGAGTCCAGGTGACCGATGTGTGGACACTCAGAACAAGAACTGGGAGTAGCCAAAGCAGCGGGACGTCAACTCTCTGACAGTTTAGTTGATAATGTTCATCGTTTTTCAATGCATCAGTCCTGCTGTGTGACTGATGTTCCACAGGTGTGGTTTCTACCTCATCGTACAGGACTGAATCATGACGCCGTGCTGACTTGACTTAGACAGGAAGTGACGGACTGAAGTTAGGGACCGGCTTATAAGAGCGCGCCAGTAGGCAGGAGTCACCATGGTTACAACCACAAAGTGGCAGAAAGACTGCTGAACGGCGATATCGTCAATATTCATCAAGTGCTGAAATCTCAACGTTCAGCCTGAATGACGAGACGTCATAAAAGTTAACGAGCTGAGTTAATGTGTCTCAGGTGACGCTGCACATCCTGCGATGTGACTAATGTGCAAGTGCACATTGCAAAGTCAGTGCTGAAAAGATCGTTCTCTATTCTGCTTGTCAGTATACTGCTTTTCTACTCTGTCGCTAGTATCGCAAACACGTCCAAATACATGTGGTACTGATAGCAACGCTAAAAAAAACACACTGCCCGCTGATCGTTGCGTTCTGGCCACCGGAGCTGAGTGCAGCCATTCTAAACAATGTTCACGGTCCCACAAGGTGTACCACCGCAAGTTCAGGAGGTTCCCAGAAGCGTCTCTCCGCTGGGCTCTGTGGGGAATACGCACCCAGTCTATTTTTGACAGAAGCAGACAGAAGCTGCCTCAAGACAGAGCAGGAAGGCAGGAAATAAAAACAGCCGCTGCCTACTCACCAACGGTAGACGCAGCACAACAACCGAGGGAAAATGACCAAACACAGTCTGAGGAAGTCAACGTATCAGGCAGGCATGACGCTCCGCATTTAAAAAACGCTCCCGATGGGGTGTGAAGCTGCGCGTAGGACAGAACAAGACTGCGTCACACACACACACACACACAAGGTACGTGGAGACACGTCCAATGGGATCAAGGGGTGTCAGCCCTCGTCTTAACCACACAGAATATTTCCTTTAAGTGAAACGTGTCTGACAAAGACGATTTCCTATTACATGTGTGAAAGGACAACTCCACGCAATGTTTGCATCCGTTTCTCGGGACTTTCTCTGAGTTCTTGCGTGGTCTTGTGATTCTCGCATGATCTCATCAATCCATCAGTCCACCTGCTGCACGAGGTAACATTACTTTAATTGCTTTTTTTTTTTTTATTTGTAAAATTCGTCAACTGCACAATCTTTTGATGAAAATAAAATTGTGTCCCTCAATTCTCACCATAGATACTGCCACTGTATAGAGGTCAAGTCAGACCATAAATGTTAATCAGCTTCAATAAGACTTTTGTTTAGCGCGACATTCAAATACAAATCATCTTTTATCATTTGATGAATTCAGGAACATGTTTAAAATATGATGTTATTTTGTTGGCAGCTATGTAGGGTATGAAGAGTAAAAACTGAAGTACAGAAAAACAATTCAATACAAAAAAAAGTTGTTACAGATAAAAATGCAGACTTTTGAAACTTTTATTCTTTTCAGATGAGTCTGGCTTCCAGAGACTTGGATCACACCGAACGTCTTTTTTACGTTTTAAAACGAGTCCCAATCTCCTGCCGGCTGTTCAGGAGAACGCTGCAACGCTGTTTCACTGTGAAGCTCCAGAAATGTTTCGTAGACTCCAAAACTTCACCCAACTTTCCATCAGCATGGGGTCGAGCAGACTCAGAATTTCTCATTCTGGGTGAACTGATCCTTTAACGTGCAGCTATAACATCCTCCCGCCTTTTTATTTCATATTCTACGCCAGGTTGTAGAACCTGACTGCGGGGATTTGCTCTCACTCCACCACAGGAGCATTACTGAGGTCCAACACTGGTGCTGAGTGATCACGGATGTCTGGGGTTGAGGTCGGGGTCGGGGCTCTGTGCAGAACTGTCCACAACAACACATGTCTTTACGGAGCGATGTGCACGGTTGCACTGACATGTGGAAACAAATCTGGGTGAAACACAAACAGCTGACACAAAGCTGGATACACACCGACGCCTGACACATCATCATTAGGGTTTGAACCGAAGGACCCCACAGAGGCCAACGGAACAGCTCCACTTTGCAGGTATGACAGATTGTTGTGTAAAACCTGATGGATTTCATGCACTTCCACCAGGTGAAGTATTGTGCAACCCACACACAAGTGCATGCACACCTACACACACACACCCACACACACACCCACACACACACACACAGTATACCAACTCTAGAGAGCAAAAAGCATGACAGATCAGGTTCACACACACACGCACACACACGTGCATGCACACCGACACACCTACACACACGCACAGTATAGCAACTCTAGAGAGCAAAAAGCATGATAGATCAGGTTCACACACACACACACCGTGCGCAGTCATTTGCCTAAACATCAGGGAGGTGCAGCAGCAGTTGCTCTGCGTGTGCAGCGGCTGATGTGATAGAGGAGTGTGTGCTGGGAGGCTGCAGACACTTTGCTCCTCGGCAGATCCTCCAGCAGCCCTGCGCCGGGCTATGACTCATACCGCCAGCCTTCCCTCTGATGCTGGAGACGACACGGAAACGCACCAGTAAACAACAAGCAAACAACCGTGTGCAGCAGGCACGAGCCGAGCCGAGCCCGGAGCATGTCCCGGGAACATTTCATGTCTTTTCTCTCTCTTTTGCACTTACCTTTCTTTGACGTTACAGAAACAAACTCAGATCCTCCTCTCAGGTGTCTGCTGCTGCTGCTGCTGCTGCTGCCTTGCCAGTTCGTCTCCTCCTCCTCCTCCGAGACGTCGCATCTCTCCCACGGTCCTGATGGAGAGGAGAATCCGCGCAGAGATGCACCAAACCTGCCCGGAGCTTCGGTGTGACGGCCCGGCGGAGTGTTTGGGAGAGGGTGCAGGCGGAGGGGCGAAGGAGTGAAGCTCCGAGAGCGCAACGAGTCTGATGGATGTCGCTCGGCTTCCTCGAGGGGTGGAGGGTTGACGCTCCTGCCGCTTTCAGGGACTCCTCGGAAAGTAGGTTTTGTCAGCTGTTAGCAAACAGGTGCTACCATGTGCCTGTGTTGATTAAACGCTGTTAGCGAAAGTTGCTTTGTTTTTGTTTGTTTTAATAATGTTATGCTCAGTGTTAAAGCTTTCCCTGCCACACATGTAGGGAACTATCCTTTAAGGCTACACTGTACAAAATTTAGTCATTTATTTTCATTAGCACTTATATATTTGCCCGCCACAGTAGGCCACGTCTAGAGAACACTGTAGCCTAGCTAGTTTCCTGAGCTAGCTACACTAATTTTGACATCTTAGTCAAGGTAAACTAATAGTTTGACGTTTTTAGAAATATAAGCTTATTACTTTTTTTCTCACTTAGACGAGAAGACCGACACTGTGCTGCCAAAGCCACAAGCAGGAGAAGATTAGCTCAAAAACATGAAGAGTAGAGGCAGGGAAAGAACAAAATTAGCTCGCCCAGGCCGATGGAAGACTAGACACCAGGAGGCTATTTCAAAATTAACCTTAACATGAACCATTTAGTGTATTTGCTGGAAAAAAATAGCCCACAAAAATATGTATATTTTTTTCCAGATTACTTAACAAATGTTACCTCTTGTCAATATATTTAAAAAATTGTTGAGTTTAGATTTTTGTTTGTTTTTTGTAAAGAGAATGTTTAAAATTGTGTAACTGCCAATGCTGTATATATATATATGTTTTAATTATCTATGTACAGTTTGTTGTGTTTTATCATTTAAATGAATTTGATTTCATTAAGGCCAAATCTGTATCAGTCTAATAATTTGAAATACTAGTATTAGGTATTATTCCTTCTTTGGTTAGTATAATTAAGGCTACAGTCCTACCACTACTGTTGCTTAAAGAATAACAAACTGCAGCTTGCAACAGAAAAAGAACAAAACAAATTTTTTTTTAAAAGTTACATTTGCATATGAACCAACTGTGACATGTAACTTTCTAGGTCTGTGGAAAGTTAAACTAAATTGTTGGTTGATTTGGCCTATTTAAAATTACCACGCACCAAAATTAGAGGAAACAACACGTACAAAACGTAAAGCTGATATTTCTTTTATCACGTGAAGGCAGCACCGTGTGTGTGTATTGAGGCTACGCATTTGGCATTTAACCTGAAATGATGTGAGCCTGCAGGGTCCTAGTGCCCACAGTTTGCTTTTTCATTCACTTTGGCCTAAATGTTCAACAGGTGGAAACAAACAATTCATGTGCTGATATTTTACATGACTAAATAAAAAGAAAACAATAGAAATTAAAATAAAGTTAAAGTGTTATTGGATGCTGGGGCAGAAAAAAAGGAAACAACTTTTTTCTCAAATCCACAGGGAAGCTGTGCTGATTTTTGCAGTCAATTACAAAGTGAATGTCATTTTAACAGGACATCTGATTGTGTTATTAAAACATAATCCTGAGCTTTTGGTAAATATTGTTGTCATAAAATATGAAATTATTCACCGAACAGAGGTTTAAGTGCGATTCAGCCTGAATCTCCATATGGCATATTAGCTAATATAGGCTATATGGAATATGGAGTAACAGATGTAGAGTAAATAAACAAGACCTGCAAAGAAAGAGCTAAAGAAAAACATAATTTCCCTGTACAACCAAAACATTTGTGTATAAACTAACTGAACCTTTTATACATTTTGGTAAAGTAGCTCTAAGTGTATAAAGAATATGACTGGAGATATTCTGTGTTCCATGTTTACCAGGAGTGAAAAGACCAAAACAAACTATGAATAGATCCTACTCATATTGTCTGTGCACCAAAAGTTTGATATATCTTATTCCTTTCTAAATCCAGTATGTTGAAACTTTCCTTTTTTTTTTTTTTTACAACTTAAGTTCTCTTTAGGTTAAATTTTCAATTTCATGTTGTGACAATGTTGTGCTCATGGTCTGATTTGGTTTTTAGCACAAAAGCCATTCAGATAGGGATAGGAAAAGATCACGTTTGGCTTACCTGGGTCTGTCGCCACAATCATGACCATGTCCTGACATCTCATTAACAATACCTGTTTGTCACCACAAGCACGGCTTGAAAACGTCCTGTCAACCTAAAAAAAATACAGTGGTTTAACGCTTACAAATGTTGAAACGCTGCCTCTGACAGTGGTCGGCACGTAAGCCATTTCACCTGGCTGTGACACCGTTCCCTCAGCTCATATACATGTCATTTGAATACGATGTGACACCTATTGTAGAAATGTTGACATGTTAGGTATGACATGTACACATTTGTATCCATTGTTTGCAGACAAGTAAAATGGCAACAGTGAGCCAAACTGTTGCACGTGATAACACAGACAGTAGTTTATTATGGAGCCTGTGATCTTTTTGCCAAAAATGTATATTTGTGACACATTTTTAAAAGATCAGTGGTCTCGGAGCTGAGAGTCTCAGGTAGAGAAGTCAGAGAGTATTGAGAGACAACCAGTAACACCAGCCTTACCTCTCAGAGCATTTTGTCGTGTTATTTATCTTGTATTGCACACGTTATTGACACAGATTTTAAAATGGGAGAAGAACTGTTGTGTCTGTGAACAGCCCTTCAAATAGACTTTTTTCTTTTGAATACTTTTTTTTTTAATTTGAAACCATACTGGGCTATAGTTAATCTTTCAATTAAACCTCACTGGCTGCATCTTAGTCGCCATGGTTACCATGCGCCTCTGCAAACATGTGAGGTGCCAAAGCAAATGCTATGAACTCCTGAACGCACATGCACACACACAGTTGTAGGAAGCCCCTGACTGTAGTTGACATAAAGTGTTGGTCTGTGCTGCATGTGCCGCGGTGTGTTTATGTTCAAGTGTGTTTGTGTGTGTGTGTGTGTGTGTGTGTGTGTGTGTGTGTGTGTGTGTGTGTGTGTGTCTGATGTAGGCACATGCTCGGGTGATTTTACGTTTGATCGCGCATGTACCGATGTCGAGCCACGTTCGGGATCAAAGTTTTACCACCACATCCCGTCACCATGGAGACATGAAAGCGGATTCACATGTCATGTTTCTCCGGTCTAATGAGGAAACATAGACGTCTGTCATATCAGTTCCTCGCATTAAGTCAGAGCAAAAAGAATACTGAACAATACCGAGCAGTAGTCGACCGCAAAGAAATTGAAAATAAGAACAGATGACAAGAGCACACAAAGGAAGTGAAACATCGCAATTTGTAACATGTCGAGAATGCTGACTGTGACACCGAGCTCCATCTCACGACATATTCTCAGTGAGGTTACGTTTATTGCTCACATCCAGTCAAATCTGCTTTTTGGATTACATCCTACATGTATTTTATATGCAGTTGAGGCGACCCTTTAAATTGTCTACACACACTGAGAAAGTGTCAACGGCAAGGAACTAGCTAACGGGAGGCTGATGCATTTTGGGGCTTCTCCTGAAAGCGTAACCGCCTCATGCTTAAGAGCGGGTGAACAGTCAGAGTAAGGATTGTGGAAAACTGGTTACCAGCAGCCGCCTTAGCATCAGCGCTAACATGCTGCTGTTTAATCTAACTTGCACTACAAAAGATGGTGGCTTCGTAACCAGTTCTGCCAGCCACAATATCTTCCACTTAGTAAAAAGAACTACAACATTGTTAACAAATGAGTGCATAACTGGTTACAAAGCCACCATTGTGTGTAGTGCAAGTTAGAATAAAACTACATGCAATGCAATTAAAAAGGGGTTGTTTTGATTTAACTAATGAAGAAACAGTTCCAGTTTAATGCTGATTCATCTATACGACCTGCATAAGTAAACCAGACCGTCAGCAAGAGGATTGGCTGGTTCTACAGGATAATTAGTTAGTAGTAAGCAGTATGTTAGCCAATTTAAAGGAACCGAAAAAGAGAATTTTTCTGTCAGTGAATTTTTTTTTGAGGTTGTGGCTCATACTGGCGCAAGATTCGCAAAAAAAAAGAGAAAAGAACTGACGGAAAAATTGAAAAAAAAAAAATAATAACTGGTGAGAAGAGAATTGTGGGATTTTTTTAAAGGATTTAAAAATAATCCTGAATTGTCTCTCTTCCTCTTATACAGGTACATCATGTGGGTGATGGGTTAGCTGTATGTGTAACCTAGATGTATGAACAGTATTAAACCAAAGTTTACTTTGTTTCACCATCATTTATTTATCATACCATAATTATAAATGACCACAAAGTAACATGATTACTAAACATTGAATTCAAGTAACATTTAACTTTTATAATTTTTTAACTATGTGAATACAGTGCGAGGAATAAGGAGACCATCTTGAATTAGTTTTGGACTGTGGTAATACTACAAAATCATCCCATTCCAGCCTATCCTCTCAGGCGTGAATGCTGGAAAAGACACACGCTCCGGCTCAGCCATTGTTAGTATTTTAATCTGATCTGATTTCAGAGGAGGCACCAGCCAAAAAAAAAAAAAGAATTGAATGAATCACCCATGCTCCATTTAGCCATGTCAACCACGGGAATACCACAGTCTGTCGAAGTAAATGAATAAACAAACAGAGCAACAAGACACAAAACAGAAAGGTAGAAATCGAGCTGCAAAAAAAAAAAAAAGAAAAGAAACGAAAAAGAAAAGAAAAGAAAAACAATTAACCTGACAAACTTGAAAATCGTGAAAAATTAAGTCAAGGGGGACACCTGGTGGTGAGGCGCAGACATGGCAAGGAAGCCCAACCAAACCCAGAGCGCCAGGAAGGCAGACGAATCAATGCAGTAGCCTTTACATTTGGTCTTTAGCTGACACTTTCCCTTCATTCGGGCACACAGAAACACAGAGCAACACATTTGTTTTGAAGATGAATCTGAAGGGTTAACTCCATTTTCACATTGCATCCTGCTGAAGAGCTACGAAATCTGTTCTACCAATTCAAAACATATGTGTAAGACCATTACTAGAACCCAGAACGCACACTGTTCATAATGACTAGAAATATGAGAAGGTGGGACACATTTATTGAGATTGTGTCTGCTCTAAAGGCTGACGGGACACGTTTCTGACTGGGGTTATGATGCAGTAATATGGAACTCGAGCCGAGTCATTTAAACATAACTGCTCCAAACAGTACAGTAAAACTGTAGACATATCCCCCCATGTAGATTAATTTGTGCACTGTAAGCAAGACGTGTCTCTATGTTGTACTTGTCGAGCTTCGTGTCCCACGCAGTTCACTTCATGCTGTAAACAGGGGCTAGAAAAACAGACTGCCTCCCTGACATGACTCCTCTTCCCGGAATGATCCCGTGCATAATAACCCCTCCCTCCTCTTCCTGCCGTCCAACACAGCCCGTCCTATTTAGTCCAGACATTTCCTGCTTCCTGACTCTTTCGCAGATCTCCCAGCGCACGCCCACGTGTTGTAAAGTGAGGCCCCATTCACAGCAGATCAGCAAAAGGGAACAAAGCTTTGGTATGGATCACTTCCTAGATTTTTTAGGTTGAGAAAGTGAAACTGCTGATATTCAGCGTCTCTCCGGGGCTGAAATGGCGCAGCAGCAAAACCTGATGGATCAGAAAAAACTCTGCTGTTCGATCTGTCTGGATCTACTGAAGGATCCAGTGACTATTCCCTGTGGACACAGCTACTGTATGAACTGTGTTAGGAGTCACTGGGATGAAGAGGGTCAGAAGAAAATCTGCAGCTGTCCTCAGTGCAGACAGACCTTCCAACCGAGGCCTGCCCTGGTGAAAAACACCATGTTAGCAGATTTAGTGGAGGAGCTGAAGAAGACTGGACTCCAAGCTGCTCCAGCTGATCACTGCTATGCCGGACCTGAAGATGTGGCCTGTGATTTCTGCACTGGGAGGAAGCTCAAAGCGTTCATGTCCTGTCTGCAGTGTCTGGTCTCTTACTGTGAGCAGCACCTCCGGCCTCACTATGAATCTCCTGCCTTTGAGAAACACAAGCTGGTCGACCCCTCCAAGAAGCTTCAGGAAAACGTCTGCCCTCATCATGGTAAGGTGATGAAGATTTTCTGCCGCACTGATCAGCAGTGTATCTGTTACCTCTGCTCCATGGATGACCATAAGGATCACCATACAGTCTTAGCCTCGGCAGAACGGACCGAGAGGCAGGGAGAGCTCGGTACGAGTCGACAGAAAATCCAGCGGAGAATCCAGGAGAGAGAGGACGATGTGAAGCTGCTCCAGGCGAAGGTGGAGGCCGTCGATCGCGCTGCTGATTTAGCGGTGAAGAACAGCGACAAGATCTTCACTCAGCTGGTTCGCCTCATCAAGAATAGAAGCTCCGATGTGAAGCAGCAGATCAGATCCAAGCAGAAAAATGAAGTCAGTCCGGCCAAAGAGCTCCAGGAGAAGCTGCAGCAGGAGATCACTGAGCTGAGGAGGAAAGAAGCTGAGTTGGAGCATCTCTCGCACATCGAGGACCACATCCATTTCCTAAACAACTACCCCTCACTGTCTCAACTCGGTAAACCTACAGACTCACCCAGCATCAACATCCACCCTCTGCAGTACTTTGAGGATGCGACAGCCGCCGTGTCAGAGGTCAGAGATAAACTACAGGACATTCTGAGTGACGTATGGACCAAGATCTCACTGGCAGTGACATCAGTGGATGTTTTCCTGCCACAAGCAGAGCCAAAGAGCAGAGAGGAGTTCTTAAAGTATTCATGTCCAATCACACTGGATCCAAACACAGCACACACACGGCTGTCATTGTCTGAAGGGAACAGGAAAGCAACAGTGGCGAGCGAAAAGCAGTTATATTCAAGTCATCCCGACAGATTCACCGACATGTTTCAGGTCCTGAACAGAGAGAGTCTGAGTGGACGTCAGTACTGGGAGGTGGAGAGGAGCACAAATGAGGTTTCAGTGGCGGTCATGTACAAGGATGTCAGCAGAACCGGATATGAAAGTGGGTTTGGAAATGATGACAAGTCTTGGACATTAGAGTGCTTCAGCAATACTTACGCGTTCAGACATAACAGTATCAGCACTTCCATCTCAGGTCCTCCGTCCTCCAAGATAGGAGTGTACCTGGATCATCATGCAGGTATTCTGTCCTTCTACAGCGTCTCTGACACCATGACTCTCCTCCACAGAGTCCAGACCACCTTCACTCAGCCGCTCCATCATGGACTGGGTGTTTTTGGTTCACATGGCAGTGGATCTACGGCTGAGGTCTGTAAGCTCACGTAGATCGTAGAGGCTGTGAGTCGATGGCTTCGCAGAGATTTGACTTTGCCTTTTAGTTCAGCAAATTTGGCTGAAGAACAAGTGTAGACTTTTCCTTTCGATTGATCTGATCCTTTAACTCGTTTTTTGATCCAGGAACTGTATGCCAGCATTGTATTACCATTATCTAAACACAGTATTGTGGTTTTGACCCATGAGGTACTTTCAGGGGCGTTTTGCAATAATTTCTGCAGCTCTATGTATTCCTTTGGAAAGCCAAAATGCTGGCAAGAGAAACCAGCGATTCATTTAATAATCTGTGGTTGTATTTACACAATGAGAGTACAAATGTGATTTATGCCAAGATTTGCCCCATACTCCACCAATGAAGGCTCAGAGTTGTCGTTGTTCTTCACACTAATGATTTTTCTAGTTCTATATATATATATGTAAAATAGTTAAAAAATATATATATATATTTTAAAGCTAACCCGATTTATAGTGCAATTATTCCACTATTTTCTGTATGTGTAACTTTGTTTACAATTGAACAGTGATTAAAAACTGCTTTTAATAATATAACGTGTTCAACTACCCATCCTATAATGTTCCTTTGTTTCATGTGAACGTTAGCACTTTCATTTTTTATCAAAATGACATGTTTGTGATTTTGTTTTATAAACCTGTTTTATGATCAATGTGCACAATTATCATGGAAAGGACCGCAAATAAACGTAATATTGTAAATTTGGCTCTCTTGAATTTGATGCTCACATACACCATTAACACTGTTAACAACTGAAATTAACTTAAAATACGCACTTTATTAAAAATAATAAATAACTAAATAAATGAATAATAGAATTATTCATACTTTAATTCAAACACCTATACTTCAAAACACAAACACTCATCATCAGTGGAGTTTTTGGTCCTTTTATGATGCATGTGTCTTGATTGATTGAATAATGGTGATAAATGTGTTGAAATAAACTTGAAATTACATGACAGTGTAGACAGACAGTCATCTGGTCACACAGATTGAAAATATGTTAGTTTTTTTTACAACACCCGAAAAAAACAAACAAGCGGAACCTTTAGTGAGTGTCAGGGTCCCACCACAAGCACGGAATGTGTTGGTGACGCACGTCGGAACACGGAAGTGAAACACCGCTTTCGCCTCTGTTTATGTTTTCGTCCTCTCACCGAACAGAAATCTTAATTTCACCGAAAATATGGCGGTGAGCGCGGTGCACCTGGAGTCAGACGCCTTCCTGGTGTGTATGAACCACGCGTTGAGCACAGAGAAAGAGGAGGTGATGGGGTTGTGTATCGGAGAGGTGGAAACCACCCGAATCGTCCACATCCACTCCGTCATCATCCTCCGCCGCTCGGATAAGAGGAAGGACCGGGTTGAGATCTCCCCGGAGCAGCTGTCGGCGGCCTCCACGGAGGCGGAGAGGCTGGCCGACATCACCGGCAGACCCATGCGGGTGGTCGGCTGGTACCACTCCCACCCGCACATCACCGTGTGGCCCTCCCACGTCGACGTGAGGACCCAGGCCATGTACCAGATGCTGGACCAGTGCTTCGTGGGCCTCATTTTCTCCTGCTTCATCGAGGACAAGAACACGAAGACGGGCCGGGTGCTGTACACCTGCTTTCAGTCCGTACAGGTGCAGAAGGGCTCCGAGTACGAGCGGGTGGAGATCCCCATCCACGTCGTGCCCCGCGAAGCCATCGGTAAGGTGTGCCTGGAGTCCGCCGTGGAGCTGCCGCGGATCCTGTGCCAGGAGGAGCAGGACACCTACCGCAAGATCCACAGCCTGGCGCACCTGGACCCCGTCACCAAGATCCACAACGGCTCGGTGTTCACCAAGAACCTGTGCAGCCAGATGTCCGCGGTGAGCGGCCCGCTGCTGCAGTGGCTGGAGGACCGGCTGGAGCAGAACAAGCAGAGCGTCGTGGAGCTGCAGCGGGAGAAGGAGAGGCTGCAGCAGGAGCTGGCTGCCCTGTGAGCCGGGAGGACACGGAGGGTGGAGGAGGACACGGAGGGTGGAGGAGGACATTCTGGAAACCAGCTGTTTTATGGTGAACATGGTGAAGGGACCTTCTGTTTTGCTTGTTTTAGCGTCTTTACTTTTCTCTCAGCGTCCAGGAACCTTAACACTTACTTTTCTTGTATCTTAAGTGTTCATAATATGGAGGATCAGAAACAGTTTGTAACACCAAAGCCTTCATTAAATGTGACCAGTCGACTTTTCCTATTAAATAATGATTTTTTGTTTTTCTAAATGTGTTATTTTTAGGAAAAGTTCTTGTCCAGCTGCAACTAACATGTAACTGCCATCAACAAATAGTTGGCCAATTATTTGCTGTATTATACAACCAAACTGTTGGTTTCTTAAATGTCAGACTGAAAAACTAAATACAAAATATTATTACTGGTGGTGTTGCATGATGTGGTGGAAGGCTGGATGTGAGGAAAGCTGATGGTGCAAAATCTGAGGCGGTTTATGGAAAATGGACTGAAACAAGCAAAAACTACAGCTGGATCAATGAAGAGCCTCCATCCTCTGTTATAATCACTCTGAATCAGAGCCAGCTGAGGCGTGAGTGACAAACTGAATGTGCCTTTGGACTTATTCAAATGTAGATACTGTATATTGGGGTATTTGAATATAAAGAATGTGTGGGCGCCTGCTGTTTAACACCTGTTGCAACGTTTAATGCCACCGGTTGTTCTTTGGTTCACCCTGTTCTGCTGTTGTGGGTCAAAGATTGGGGTTTGGAAAATGTAAAATACGATGAAAATTTAAAAAATATTTAATAAAAAGTTATTAATTATTTGGCGTGTTGCCTTTGCACATTTAAGGGTGGTCTTAGAGGAATGCAGACCACGTTCTGAGTCTCGTGTGTGTTTCAGAGTATTTGACTTCACTAAAATGTTATTAAGTGTGACGGTGACGATTGATGCTCAGTTTCTATAATCGAAAGTAGTAATCGAAGTTTGGCAGAAATACAAGAAAGGAAAACATCTATTTACACGAGTAAAAATACAGAGAACCACAAGAGTCGTAGAAATGGAAACTAAACATAATTATTAATCACTAAATGTATCATAAACATAGGCATTCAGTAATTGGTTTGGAAATCAATTTATTAATCAATTAATTAAAAATACAAACCCATTTCATAATTCTGCTTACAAGGAATCATCCAGCTACATATTCACTATGTTCACTGTAGAGGAAATAAATCTCCCTGTAGTTGAATCGGTTCAAACTACACTTTATTGAACGCACCGACAAAGTGTCTGTGACAAAATAAACACACACTCAGATGTGATTAAAAAAAAAGACTTGTAGTGCTTTTCACCTCAGGCCTGCATATAATGGACCAGAAATGGAAAATATGCAAATATAGAGCAAATAGGAGGGCGGTATACACAAGAACAAAGGTTACAGTCTCTTATGTGTAAATGTCCATTTAGTTTTAATTACTCAGTGAGCAATCATCGCCGTGAATCACCCTTCATCTGATTTGTGGAAACATTTTCTCTTGGCGGATTCTACTTTTGGACAAACACTCTAATGCCCAAGACTTTTCATTGTATCCAAATACACTTTCCTCTCACACAGTTTCTACCCAGAGACCTGTCCATGAATCCATCTGAGGGACGAGAGTCTGGCTGTCCATATTTTGCTGATATTTACTGTTACTTCTCTGTCCTCCTCAGACAACACCATCCACGTGTTTGTTGTGTTCGGATCCAGATTTAATTGTGAACTGCACAATGTGAACATCCAGCTGTCCTCTTGGGATTTTGTGGCAATAAAACATCCACTTCAATAGCTGTCGATGAGATCTTTTAACATTCCGCACAACAACCGTCCTGTAGTCCACCTCTGGCCTCTGTCACAGCTTTTACCGCTTCCTCAAAGTACCGAACAGGAGGGATATTGTTCCTGGGTCAAGAGAGCAGGTTTACTGAGACGTGACATTGAGAAGTAAATCTTCTAAATTAAATAAATAAATCTGCCTTTGCATGCCAGCCGGCTCACTGCCCAAGTCACAGTGTCAAGCCATGTATTGTCTCTCACTTGGCAGGTACCTCAACAGGACCATGACTTGCACTGGAGGTCTAAAGTTGTGAGCTGTAGCCCTGAGTGATCCACAGTTAATATGCTAAGTGTTTTTCAGTCCTGGTCCTGGGTCAGGTAAGAGGGTCCTGCTCCGAGGATTTTAGAGGGATTGTTTTTTTACAGGGGAAAAACACAGCAACACAATCCCTACTGTGGCATTGACAAATGACTCAAACACATCTTCAGTCTTCTCCTTCTTTTTCCCCGAAATGCCTCCTGACTCACATGGCTGTAGGTAAACTTTATCCACCAGTTAGACTGTTAAAATTCAAAGACATTAAAGTTATAGATTTGATCACAATACTCTACTTTTTTAGTATCCCTTTGTTTGTTGCCTGTTTTTTTTCAAGATCGATTTTAAAGATAGTATTAATTACTTAAGAGTGACGTGAGAAGAAATGTCATGGGGCTCAAATATATAAATCACTCACATTTTAAAGACCAGTAGAAAGCGTTGTGTTGAGACAAACACCTTTGAATGAATGTACACAGTAGTAAAAAAAAACTGAAGCAAATTCACTCAGTTTAATTGAATCGTAAAAATAACAATAATTTATAAGGAAGTGCTGTCACTGAGCAGAGTTCTCGCTCTAACTGTATGGTTTTTTTTTCTGTGTCCTCAGTTAATTAGCTCCTTGTTTGCTGGGTGACTGTTGGGCTTTAACCTGTCGGGGAGGACGACCTGGTGCTCGTCTGCCTGCGTGGGTGCAGTGCGCTGAGGTGAGCAGAGGGGTGAGCCGGGGCATCTGGGCCTGGTTGGGGGGCATGACGTGGACCCCTTTAAGGGAGAGGTGATAGATCTCTCTCCTGAGCTCTTCGGCCTGCTGCGATTGTATTTTCACCTGCTGCTGAAGCCTCTGGATCTCCTCCTGGTCCACGCGGCTCCTGTTATCCTGGAACTGTCGGCCCTGGATACACACAAACAAGACAGCTGTGACGGCATGCAGTGGTCAGTCTGTTGCATGTCCGATGGGTACGGTACTTTGAAAAATAATTCCCCCTTGGAATGCTAAATCCTAAGTCAAAGAACAGAAGGACAGACACACGTTCATACACTACATCAGTAGAGGTGGAACTGTACTCTTAGTAAACCGCATTCTCTTGAATCATTCGAAACAGGACAGTCAGTTTAGGTTGCACCTTCAGAATAGTCTATTTACGTCCATGTAATTTGGAATTTAGGAAATATTAACAGGTCAGAGTCTCATGCTGATGCTTTTCTGACATTTGCATTATTTATTTTTTGTATCAATCCTCTGTACTTATTGGCCATGTGACAGTATTTGAGTGTTTAAGGGAAAATATAAATGATATGACCAGACATTCTGTTTTAATTCTTTCAAAGACGTCTGTGTACCGTGTTGCAGAAACTTCTACTGAAGCACGCTAACAAGCTCTTAAAATAATTGTTAATAGACAGACAAATTAGCCATTAGCTCGTGAGGATAATGGATAATGGATGCAAAATGTGTTCACTAAAATGTTAGCAATAACCACTTAATTAGGTGATATATCAGAGCACTGCGTCATCTGTTACAGTAGCTTGTTTTGGAGTTCTTCTATCCCCTCATGTCCAAAAAAAAATCTTCTGGCGCCCCCTGCAGGTTCAGGAGGTACCTGAAATTCTGTTTTGACAGAGGCTTAGACTAGCTGCTTACGTGAATCAGCCCTAAAAAGGCCGATATAACCAGGGTAATATGGTACAAATGATATTATGTCATACTAACATTGTAGATCCAAGCTTTGATTAACGTTTTGTATAAAATGAACAGAAATAACCTTTTTCTTTTGCCTGGCGTTGAGTTTATTCTCCAGGTCTTTCTTTTGGTCCAAAAGCCTCGTCATGCTGAGGAGACGCTCTGTGTTACACCTGGTCACCTCCATCAGAGCCTGACGTGCCTCGTCTACCTTTGCCTGAATGTCACACGCGAACAGACACACACACACACACACACAAACACACACACACACACACACACACACAAAACACATTCAGAAAAAAACATCAACAAACCTAATAAAGTTATTCTAAAATCTGAGTTGTTAAAAAATATGAGCTTTAAGAAGATTAGAGTAAAACAGGGCAGCGGTACAGATGGCTCACACTTGTCGAAGCGTGCGCACACTCACAAACTCACACGAACACAAACACAAACACACACAGGGTCAGCATACATCCCACTGTTTGATTTCCTTGGCGTATGCAGTTTCTCTGAGGAGTTTCTCCTGCTTGAGCTCCTCCAGCGTCCTGCTTCCCGACAGGGTCATCAGAGCCTCCAGATCCACCAGCCTCCCAAACTTCGTCATCATCAGCTGGCTGCACTGCTCCTCCAGCACTGCAGCAGCACACATACAGACACACACCAACACACAGATCAATATCTAAGAACGTCACATTCTGATCCAACAACCAGTAGGAGAGGTTTACTCTGCAACCTTTCAGTAGAAAAACTTTCACTAACAAAAATGTGGATTTGTTTTCATCTGTTGCATCTCATGAGACATCTGACTTGTACAGAGCTTACTGTGGATCTTGGCTTCCATGTCCTTGCGGTCATGAATGAGCCTGACGTGATGCTGGCCGGCCTGACAGTACAGATCTCTCTGCTCGCTCTTCTCCAGGCTCAGCTGCTCGGTGCGCTCCTGTAGCCGGGTCAGTTCCTTCTTGTCCAGCAACAACGCTGGGCTCAGGTCAGTTGGCACCGAGCCATTACTGACAAACTCAATCTGGCAGACAAGTGGAGATGTGGAAGGAACAGAAAGGAACGGAGAGTTATTGCATGAAGTGTCGGATGGCAATCAGAAGAGCGCATATATGTTATGATGTCTAAGTGTGTTGCAGATATACCCGTTGAATTTAGAATGCTAACTGACACTCCCCTGGTGCCCCCAGCTCCCAGTCCGGACCACTAGATGCACAGCTAACCGAGCTAACTAGCCAACAACAGCTGCTCTAGATAGCAGTAGGTACCGGTTACTCTCGTCACATGCTGTTACACCCACTAAAACCACTGACAGGCTGAGGTTGTTATTCTGAGTGTGTAAAAATAATTCCCCTTTAATTGAGATTTTGGGGTATTTGGCACCAGTTACAGGATGCCATTCCGCTGCTCTGGTTTCTGTTCAATCTGAACTTGTTTTGCATGAGATCTGCTCAGAAATAAATATAGGGTTGTGTGGTTGCAAGTTTAAAACGTTCCCAATGACATCAGGATCTATCCCCAACCATCAACATATCTGATCTACCTGGTCCAGCCTGAGAGGAACCACCACGTCCAGTTCATTCATCTTTTGCTGTTTATCTCTGTCCAAGCCGTCACTGGCTTCCTTCCACCTGCTCTTCAAAGATTTTTTCTGCAGAGCCAAGAAACCCACCCCCCACCACACACACACACACACACACACACACACACACACACACAATAGGATGTGGTACAAAATGAGCACACGGTAACATAAACGTGAATGTTGAAAAGAGAAGGCAGAGAGACGAAAAGCCGAGTACGACCTTCTTGGCGAAGGTGTCACACTCCGTCTGCAGAGCTTCAGCACTCTTCTTCTTCTCCGCCAGCAGTTCCTCCAGTTCCAGCCGACGCTCACGCAGCTGCAGTGTTTCCTCAAACAGGTCGGGGTCACAGCCTGACACACACACACACACACACACACACACGGAGAGATTCATACTTACAGTTGAACAAATATAATAGTAATATAATGTGACACGATACACACAGTAGCTAGAGGTGGGGGAGCATCTATCACGCCAGTTCTGAATATGAATTTATCTTTACACAGCAGGTAAACTGTAGATCAGTGAAGACAGTTCTTCAGGGTTTTATGTCGAATGCTTTGGAACATCCTGTAGTATCCGACTGCAACACGGTTAAGAACGAAAAAAGTTTCCACTTCGCGGTGAGAAGTGAAAGATCTGAATCCTCTCTCTCCCACAGTACTGACCTGGAGGGCAAACACAGTCCTGAGCAGCTTCTTCCTCATCTGTATCGCTGTCATGGTGGCCGCCAACATCCCAGTCAAAGTCGTCATCACTGTCCTCCTCTCCTTCTGCAAGCACACATTCGGATCATGGAGGACAACTGACACACACAAGACAGCATCGCACGTTGTACATTATACGTTCCTTCACCTCACCTTTACTTTCTGTTTGCTCGTTCTTCTTAACACGTTTGACCTTCTTCTTGAAGACTCTGGTCAGCTCGTCTTCAAACTTGTTCTCCAAACCCAGCATCGCCTCGAAAGCAACATTCAGGGCCTTCTTTCTCTTCTCCAGCTTGGCTATCTCTCCCTGCATCAGCTCCAGCTCTTCAATACACCCCTCCAGCTTACTCTGCCGGGAGAGGGAGGGGAGGATTGAACAAAGTACATGAGGATCTTTTAACATCCATACGAGGAAGGAAATCACATGCATTAACATACACATATATTGTTATTGTGCCTACACAGCAGATGCTCCAGTTGCCCTGTCTGTCTCTATGTACAGGATGCTTTCAGGCACAGTATTAAGTGTGGGTCATCCGCGTTCTGGCAGGACCAACACACAGATTCTCAGTATCGTGATATAGCCTAAAGATATAGCAATTTTCATATGCACCAGCTAGCATTTACAAATATACTGTGTGATTGGAACGTGAGCACAACCTGTGGTGACACCTGAATTGATAAAAAATGTCAATTCCAAACACACACGAGACAGACGGACGACTGAAAAATAAGTGTAACGATGAATGCAGAGAAGGTGGACCCAAACGCAGGAGAGGGCAGGCAGGAAGTGCTGTAGCTAGATACACTAGATACAGAACACTAGTATCAGGGAACAAGCTCATAGGCTGGAGAAACACTGGAAATATAGCCGGGCTAATGAAGGAGATGCAGTGCAGGTGTGGGTGGAAGACTGGGGAGAAACACAGAAATCAGGGAATCTCGCAATTCTCAAACGACAGCACCACGACAGGACTTCACCTGTCTCGGCACCACCTTTGTAGAAATGCCCTCAGTATCCTGGCCTGCTCTCAGGTCTGTTAATCAAGTTGATAATCACACAGCGTGGTTCAACTCTTTCGCTTATAGAAACAAATTTTAATGAAAGAATTACATGATGTTATATAGTCAGTTATAGTATTGTTGCCCTGTAACTCAGTGTAGTAAGTAAATAATTTGATTTGACCGATGGCATAGGTTTTAGCTTGTGATAAATGAGACAGTCCGACTGATGTTTCTGTGAGCAGCAAGCACTGCTGTCAGCCACTTTGATTCGACACTTCTGGGTCAGGAAGCATTAATTAACTGATTATTCTGTACTGAAATACTTCACAGTATCCAATTTGCAAAACTTTAAAAAGAAGTCGCTGCTTAAGGTCCAACATCTCGAATTCTTCATTAGTATTCATTATTCTGTACTGTATTATTTGTTAATTATTCGTTTTGACAGACAACAGCTGCATTTTGTGGAGACAAAATCAAATTAACTCTAATTAAACTATGCATGTGCTTTGATACGTACTGTAGTGAAACAAATGAATGTATTATACTTGTACAACTCGTTCCGTCCCTACTACTTGGGGGCACCAAAGTCAAGCTTAAATTCTCCAGTAGTGGTACAGACAACACAAAATATTTAATTATCAGTGTCCGGCATGCAAAATCCCTTTCAAACTATCAACAGTTAAAGTATAGAGACTGATATATTATCACATTATATGAGATTGTTGAAACTGATGCAACATGATCTTAATCTGAAATGCAACTAGTAGCAGCAGCTGTCAGACAAATGCAGTGGAGTTAAAAGCTTTGCGTTTAAGTTCAGTATCTGATCATATGCACTCAGTTACTCACCACTACTCAGTTTCTCATATCATTTCAAAGAGGTGATCTTCATCCTGCACAGAATTGAGCTGAAACCTTTTGAAACCTATTGTGAACACTTTGGTTCATATCACACTTAGAAAAACTGTCTCCCACCTTTACGGTGCTCTCCTCCTTAAGTTGGTCGTTGAGCTTCTCCTGCAGGCTCTCCTCCGTCCTCTCGAACTCCTTGAGGAGCATCAGCTCCTGGTAGAGTGTCAGCTGACAGAGGTCGGCCTGCTTCAGCTGCCAGTCCAGACGCAGCTTCTCATGACGCAGCAGCCGGAGCTTTGCATCAAACTCACACACTGAGATCTCCATCTGATCATTTGAAAAAAAAAAAAAAATGCAGATCTTACAGTCTTATTGTGTTAAACATCATCACTTTGTATAGCCCAGTAGATTCCAGGAGATATGATTTTACGATTGCACATTCAAAATGTTTTGATTCATCATGTCGTGGACAAAGTAGCAGACCTGCTCCAGCAGACGGTCCTGCTCGTGCAGCAGTCTGATCTCCTCCTCCGTCCCGAGCTCCTCCTCCAGGTCGCTCAGCTCTGCACCTTCCTCCACAGCCGTCTCTTCTTCTTCTCTGGCTACAGATGAAGCTGACAGGCTGGGAGTCCCTTCCTCTTCTCTCTCCTCCTCTTTTCCCTCCTCTCCTTCCATCTGTTTCTCAAGCTGCTCCAATAGAGTTGTGACTCCCCCCTGCTCCTCGTGATCCATGGTCTGGAGGCTGAATAAAAAAAACACTGAACAACAACAATCTGAGGCTCTTGCTCTGTTATTAGCTTAGCTTTGTTGGATGGGTTTAAGTCATATGATCACTTGACTCCAAACTCTAGTATGTGTCTGGACTTGGATCAAAGTAAAACCAGGTTCCTGTACCTCTTTTCCCTTAGAACCCGGTATCGTTCCAGGGTGGCTTTGCTGTAGTGCAACCTCTTCTCTGGGGTTTCCTCTGGTAGTACATTGGGCAGGGCAGGTGGAGGGCGGCAGAGATGGGCTGCAAGACGCCGTTGCACCCTCTGAACCTGCTGAGCCTGAGCGTGCAACTGAGACACCAGGCGAACCTTGGAGTCCCGCAGTACCATGATCCGTTCATTCATCTCTGCCTGCTTCCCACGGAGCTAAAGGGGCAGATGGACTTATTATATGAATCTGCTATGCATGCAACTAATGTTATTATTATTCTTTTTATTATTTATTTTATTAATTATCCTATTAACTTTCTTAAAAGGGAGAAATGCCCATCCAGTTTTCAGACCCTAATTTATTTAGTTCTTACTCATGTCTGAGCTACAGTCCAAACCCTGAAGATTTTCCTTTTCAGAGACATCAGATTGAACCAAGAAGAAATCCTCACACTAGAGATGTGTGTCCTCAATAAATTATATATTAATCGAAATAATAATTTCACATAAAATCTCGCCTTGTATAACTATATAGTATGAATGCTGTATTTTGCATTACTAGCATTTATTTTCATTATGGATTCATTGGTTGATTACCGTCAGTATTACACAATTAGTTGTCTGGTTTATTAAATATCAGAAAATGAGAAATGAGAAATACTCATCACAGTTTCTTAATGGTGACGTTATCAAATTGTAATTGAAAGCCTGTTTAGGAGACACTCAAGATATAAACATGAACATGAGAATGAGCACAATAAGGGACCTATAAGATGTGTGTGTGTGTGTGTGTGTGTGTGTGTGTGTGTTTGCATGTACATTTTCCTCCAGGCCAATCAGCTGTGCTCTCTTCCTCTCAGTGTTCATCCTCAGGTGTTTGGGCACCGTGAAGTCTTTGGCAGACTTCAGCTTCAAGTCCCCGATGCTCTCCCTGGCTTCACGTATGGCCTGCACGTCCTGTGGATCCTCGCAGTTCTCACTTGGCTTCTCTGCGTAACTGAGACGCCAACAATCCATCACGGTTTTACACCAGCATCACATCAGTTTTAAAACAATACAGGAAACATGTTGTACATGACAGAAAACAGAGAATGTCACTTAAATCTAATGTGAGCCCAGTGGACTGAGGTGGTGATACTCACAGTTGGGCCCACTCCTTCTTCCTCTTCTCTATCTTGGCTCGAGCTTGTTCTGCTTTCTCTGCAATCTTACGAAGCCTCTCAACCTGCCGATTTCCGAGCTTTACGCCTGCCGGTCTAGGCTTCGGCTGGCGCAGCAGCTCCTCCTCTGGAGTATACACACAGGTGACTGGTCACACGTGTCTTTGACAGGTGAAACGAACATACGGACACTTTCCTACCTTCTAATTTGCTGCCGTCATTTTCAGGTTCGGCTCTGGATCTTCTGCGCTCTGGTGCGGCAGCTGCACCTCTGTCAGGTCTGCTCTGATGTCTGGGCTGGTTTGAAAGCTCGGCGAGCACCGGCAGACGGTAGGTGGAGATTCTGTGGTCGGTCCTGATTGCGACCACAGTGACCACGGTTTGCAGAGAGTCCCTGAACCTGAAAAATCCAGGTGAGGGTTTCATTCTGGAGGCTGGCTAACTTCATCTCTGAACCTCTACCAACTCCAACAAAGGTCAGGTAGAGCATTTAAACTCATATATACATATTCAGGGGTTTTAAAGAAGGGACGATGGTTTATAAACATTCTTTGTGTCCACTTAAGTATATAATTACCCACACAAAATCGTGTGTGTGTGTGTGTGTGTGTGTGTGTGTGTGTGTGCGTGCGTGTGTGTGTGTCATCAGTACCAGTCCTGTACTTTGCGGAGTGCTACGTCGCAGCGCTCCTCCTCCCAGGCCATTTGCTTTCTGACCTCCCTCACTCGCTGGGCCTTCAGCCTCTCCGTCTGCTCACTGAAACGGTGGTCAAGCTGCAGCTCCTACACACACAAACACATTGCACTGACACACATTCATTCCCTGGAGACTGAATCCCTAATCTCTAATCTCTATTTTGTTGTTTATGTTAGACCTATTTTGGGTAAATGATTTAGTGGGTTGCAACACCAGGTTACTACAGTGTGTCCTGATTACTCTTGACTAACCTTGTTACTGAAATAAATGTATTTTATTGCATGAACACGTTTTGTGAATGATCGTTTTTGCACCAAATTTTCATTATTACTGAATAAGCGATCAAAATCCTGATAATGAGGCATTTGTTGCAGTTATTACGAAACAATAAGGTTTTTCAGATTTGTAGACCAGAGCATCTCCGCAGCACTATAGTACTTAATTATAATGCTGTTCTGTTACATTTTACCTTTATAAAAAGTTCTTCAGAGATTCTGATATTGCACTTGACCACTTCAGTTCAGTCCACACTAGTCACATACTTTATGCATGTCATTTTTTTATGCTGTGACCCACAGTTTCTATGTTCAGCAAGCTTTAAAGTTAGACTGCATGCTATTTGTGCCAACTGAACAGAGCCATAATGGGATTTGCCATAATGGCTGTTTCAGTGTGCAGTGAGTTCTGTTGTGGTAGTAGTTCCTGGTTTGAACTGTGGGTGTGTCTTTTAGTTTTATTCTCAAACTTCACTAGAGACAGCAGCTCCAATGGCAAAATATACATCAATACTCAAACCAAATGACTATGAGTGGCTCAGGTTTGTGTGTCTGTACCTGAGGTGTCAGACGAACGTGCTCCGGCAGACTCTGGTTCTTGTTCAGCAGCTGTTTGAACTTCTTCTGGAGCTCAGCCAGCTTCTTCTGCTTCGCGGCAATCTTCAGATCGGCCTCCCGACGCAGACGGTCCTTCTCCAGCTTCTGCTTAGCTGTCTCTATACTGGAGGGAGTAGGTGGTGAGGAAGTTAGATGACATAAAACTTTCAGGATTTTCTTGTAGCTAAATGTCAGAAATCTAAAAAAAAAACAAAAAAAAAATGCAGAATAAAATCCTGTTTTCTACTGCACAAGTCATTTTCATGAATGGAGACGCAGCAAGACACAACAGAGGACAAGAATAGAGTGTCAGAGGCAAATAATTCCTAAACAGATTATTCACAGTCACCTGTAGGCTGCTGGGTCCTCAATGTCCTTGGCTAACGCCTCATTCTCAAGACCCACCTGTCATCAGAACAACACGTAAACAAGATATTTCTATTTCATTGTTTTTCAGCTACAACCACTCCCTTTTTTCCCTGAAGGAAACGCATAATTGCAGAAATATGTTGCAAAATGTTTTTTTACATTAATCACTCTTCACTTGCACTCTGCCCTGCCTAGTTCATATCGGAAGAGAACATCGGTTGCCCCAAGCTAGCATAGCACCAGGTTTCGAAAAGGAAGAAGAATGTGTGGAGTAAACAATATCTCTGGTTCTGCTGTATGAATTTTGATCATTAGGTTTTAAACCGTCCAAAATGAGTGCAATGATAAATCATAAAATGCTGATCAAATGTGGACTGACCCGGGGTGAAGGAACCCTCGCCCTTGTCCACAGCAGGCTTTTCTGTAGCTCCTCTGGAGGGAGCAGGCTGAAGGAGAAGATGTTCCCGTCATCTCCCGCCGTCAGCACAAAGTGGTCATCATGGCCACAGCAAATGTGCCACAGGTGCCCATACTCGTTGTCGTGGACGCTGAGAGCCCAGTAGGCCTGCATGGAGGTGAGGCTGTGGTCACCGGACTGCAGGGGGTAAACCCTGATGCAACCTGAGTGCATGCCGCAGAACAGCAGCTGTCTGTCGGAGCTACGAAACACCAACATGACAGATCAGCAGGACAGGTAAAGGTAACACAGGTGAAGTTTCAATTCTAAACTTTACCTCTTAAAAAGTTTACTCCTGGTGATGACTCTTGATAGTTTTAAAGCTGCATTAAATAATTTTTGGCCACTAGGTGGCAGAAAAACTTGTTGATTCCCTCTCCTCTTTGATGGATGAAAAATATCTTTTTAGCTGCTAAATGTTCCACTTTCTTCACCAGCAATATACTAACTTTGTTTGTCTGCCTGCTGTTTGGTGGTGGACAGGTAGTGTACAGTGGGTATTAAAGCTTATAATTATGCTGAAAGTAGGCGCCTGCCACTGCTGAAAACAGGGTTGATAAGAGACTGAACTGGGCAGTAAAAGTGCTGTAAAGTACCAAAACTATGGGCTAAAAAGAGGACTCAGCTGAGCTGCACAAAATGTTTGTTTCATTCAGTCATTTGATCCATTGCTGATATAAAGACAACTAATTTGGTAGTTTACCTGAAGGTAACGGAGCAAATTGGGTCCTCGTCCGCGTTGTGGATAGGCAGAAAGTGAAAGGGCTCATCCTGTCTCTGTTTTGGGTCCTGGGCCTGCTCCTCAGAGAACTTACAGTGATACAAATAACCTGAGTCGAAGCCTCCCTGCAAGGGAGCGATAATGGAGAAATACACCTTAGCTAATATAGCTTCACCATCTCATGTTCTGTTTCTCCTAGGATGCCTTTTGATACCCGAGGAGGAACATCATTAAGTTATTCTTCTAAACTCCAGAGCTAGGTATTTAAGATTATTTTTCTCCTCCAGCTCTCTTCATGTTCCTCTATCCACTATCTCTGTTTTTACAATGTCTTTTAAATTAGCATGGCCAATTATCACTGATGATGGTGTTTGTCAATATGATAAATATAAAATGATCATGACTGTGTGTGTGTGTGTGTGTACCATGGAGAGCCAGAACTGTCCAGGCTGGGAGTAGAAGCCGCAGTAGAGAGGACTCGGAGGGTTTGGGATGTAGATAGAAGGCAATTCTTCCTCCTCCTCTTCTTCCTCTTCCTCTGTGTCCAGCTGCATTGACTCTTTCATCCTCTCCTCTCTCTCTTTCTTCTTCTGCTCCTTTACAGCTTGACGTCTTGCAATTTCCTCCTCTCTCTGAAGTACACAAAAACACACAAATGGTCTGAAACTGAAATGGAGTTAGTTCTCATGGAGCAATCCTTTAAAACTCAACTTTAAGACACCAGGAAATGAGGGAGAGAAAAGTACTTGGATGACGTACGAGTGTAGAGAGGAGAGAAGAAGCAATCATGATGCAAGAATTAGAAAGAAAGCTATTAAACAGTTTGGTATTAAAACCCGACAAACTAAAGCGAAGGCAGATCGAGCTCAGACCTTTATTTGAGATTTGATGCTCCTGAACCTGAAATATCTGCTGGTCTGTTCAGGCAGTTGGAAGGTTTTGGTCGGCCTCTGGGCCTCCGGGTCAGGACTCTGAACCTCGACCACGTGACCATTCTGACACAGGATAAGCAGCCTGTTTTCACTCTGGATAAAATATAGAGGGAATCGGTTGAATTAAGAATGCTCCATCAGAGACATTTGAGTAGAAGTGGTTCAGCGACCAGACTTACGTGGGAATGAGGTGACCACTCCAGGGCCTGCACCGGCCCGGGAACCTGGACAAAGCCAATGGGGTTGTATTTTTCTCCGACCGTGAAGAAAAACACAGTGCTGTCTGAGCTCTGGGTGGGAAGATGGTGGTGAGAGGTCAGAAAAATTCAATGAATCAATTTAGATATCATCAAAAGCAGGTTGTGACAGCCTTGTGCTTTTATTACTTAGTGATAAAGTGTTGTGTGATGGAAAAAATACTTTTTGAGTGCACTTTTGTCAGAATTGTCAGAGTTTAACCAATGAAATCCGCGTGTGTTTCACAACATTATGTGACTGAGGGCAAGGCAATAGCAAGAAAAAAGGCACAGTCAAAACCGTGTGTCTCATGAAAGTAAACATGCATTTGAAAAACAGCTGTTTCCTTTGGCTGTCATAGACAAAATCACAGACTTCCTGGAGAGGGTCTTACCCCTGTGGCTAAGATCTCTCCATTTCGCTCATAAGCAACAGCAGTGACTGGGGCATTATGGGGTTTGAAGGCCTGTTTGAGGTTCAGCCTGGCATCTCCTTTGCGGCAGTGCCCGCTGAGCGCATCCAGCCTCTGAGGGTTGAACACCTCCAGTAACCGGACCACACCATCCTCAAAGCCCGTCACCAGTAGACCTCCACTCTGGTCGACCTAAAGACGAGCATCAGGTCAGTGTTCTGTGAGTATACATCATGTGTGGTAGCATGATATATATTCAGACTCACCAAAGGTGGAGCCCAGCGGACAGCAGTTCCACCCAGATTGAAGCGACTGGTGGTCAGTTCTCTTTTTGACAGGTAGTCAAAAACTTTGACTGAACCTGGAGAGCAGGGGCAGACACAGACACAGACAGTCACGTTACAGTGTGTTTGCGTGAGGTATGTGTGCAGCCGTGGAAATGTGTGACTCACAGTCGGCAGAGGTAGTGGCCATCAGGTGGGATTTCCTCGACACGTCCAGGCCCTGGATCGGCCCGGCGTGGAAGGTAAACAGGCACTCCGGATCAGGAGTCTGCACAAACAGGACACACATCAATGTCGGTACACACTCATTATTTATTACAACATGTGGTGATACAATATGGTTTGCAGTATAGTTTTTTTTTTTATGAGAACTAGACAATAATAGCTATATATGATCATTACTACTATCTGTCCATTTGAAGTGGAACTGTTTGGCTTGTTGAATCTCTGGGGAGATGTCATTGGTAGAGAAATTTTGTTTAATTACACTGAATACAGACAATTTAATAATTGAAATGTTGCTGTATGAGTAGATTTATGTCGCTAAGAGTTTCATTAAATTGGTAATTTAGCAAAACTATTATACAGCTATGTTTTCCCATGTGTTTTAAACACAGTTTTGTTTAGTACAGAGGACAGTTGAAGGGCAGCCACATATATTTGTGCTGAGTCAAACAAAAATGCTAAAAATGCCAAAAAGTCTTTTTGTCTAGTAATTGTAAAAAGCAGTTTTTACATTTTTTAACGGGTTATTCTCTTCTCATACACCCAAATATTGTTGTGTTCTCGCTGCAGCAAACACTGTTCATTTTTCTTGACATGTTTAAAGGTAAAAAAATCCATGATTGTGTAAGGAGCCCCTCTGAATGTGTGCCAGCCTGTCTGTGTAGAAGAATGAGTTCAGTCTAATCATACGGACAAAACCATGACATAAGTGTTGACATAATTGGAGTACTTTGCATCACATGAGGCTGAGATAAACAGACACTAACTTAATAACTCTATAAAGATCTAAGGGGTCAGTGTCTGAGACTCACCGTGTAAGTCAATGAAAGATCCAGTTTCCAGATGGCTCCGCTGGAATCCTACAAGAATAAAAAGTTCAGAGATCAGGTTGGCAGGATTGATCAAGGTGAGATTATCAGTGTCACAAATGGTTTGAATGGGTAATCTTTGAACTTTCGCCGTCTGACCTGAGCAAACCAAATGTTGGACTCGGGCAGGGGGCTCTTCACCACAGAGGTGAGGTGCACGTGGTGTCCCACCACCATCTCGTTCAGCGGCTCCATCTCAAACCTGCTGCTGTCGCTGCTACTGTCAGCAATGTCAATGCTCTCAAAGTTCCAGCCCTGCAGTGGGCAGAGGGGCGGTTACAAAGTCATACTGATTGTATTGGAACTGATTACAGACGATCTCCATCCAGATCATTACTCCTGCTCGTTTAGGGTTATTAGGGTCAAAATCTATATACTCTAGACAGCAGCTCTTCAGATCGCAACCTGTTGCTCACATCAATACATAACACATAGAAAGAGGTTGACATGGCAAGTAACATATCTAAAGGATAAAAAGAGTGCTGAAGCATTTGTCTAATAAATGTGCTTCAGTCCCTTTTTTTATCCTCATATTAAGCAGCACCTGATTCAGCTGCCCTGAAGACCCCTGTTTCAACTGGACATCTTCAAGGCTGTCAGGAAAATATTGTCTTATTTGATAAAACTCACTTTGTTATCACCTCTTTAACTTAATTTTTGTCTTTTATTTTATTTCTGCTGTGTTTTACGTTCGTTGTGTTATTTTTCATTTATGACTGTAAATGTTCAAATTATTTGGGTGCTATTTTTGGACCCCAGAAAAGAATAAAGAAAAAAGAAAAACAATAATCCTGCCGCTCTCTTCAGTCTCTGTGTTGTTTTGAGATGTTGAAGTTTCCAGTATTGACGCAACAGAATATGTAAGAAAGTACTGTGAGACAGTCAACATTGTTGGTTTTGGTGTTTTCATGTGATTCACAAGACTGAACGTATACAATTATGCCGTGCTTATTCTCGAATCCTTTAAATTTAACAGGCACAAAGTTATGCTACTGGCAGTGTCTTACCCGGACCACTCCATCGGAGCCAAACGTCATCAGCTGTCCATCTTCTAGGGTAAAAGGCTGGACGATCCCAGTGTGACAGTTCCTTCCCCCTTTACGGCAAATCTCCACCTTGATGCCATTCCCCTCCCACAGCAGCAAGTTGCCCCAGGCTGAGCCAGACACCACCTGACAGGAGGAGACGGAGTGTGAACATGTATTTTTGAGCTTGAAGGTTCTCCCAGTATATTTATATCATACATATATATATATATTTTTTTTTTATAAATGAGTGCTCACAAAATTTGAACATCTATGGCAACTGGACAACTTCATCTGCTGATCATGAGCTGCAACTTAGCACTCCAGAACAGCTACTATGTGGAACTTACATATTAAATAAAAAAGTAAATAACTTTACCACAATGCTACTATTTTCCAAACTTAAGATCTATAGTTTTCTGTCATCTTATTGCCATTAATGCTGTCACCATCGCTTGGGCATAGAAATGATTATCCACTGCAACGTTTTAGATCTGTTAATTACCAATCTATGTTGTAGCCATGGGAGCGGAATTGCACTTAGGGCCCAGACACAGTAGTCTGTATTTGTTATTTTGAAATGGAAACCAGAGCTCGATTTTTTACACCACACTCGCTTATTAAGCCACTTCTGATCAAGAAAATGACAATAAGTTGCAAATAGTACTGGTGACGATGCAAATTGCTTAGCTTAACAGCCAATAACAGCTATTTCTCTCACTGACAGGCTCTACTGCAAAACAAGCTTCATGTCCTCCACAGGATGAATCATGATAACTTTGATCATCACGTGACTTTGCAGCACCTAACCCTTACCCCTAACCCTCACAGAGTCACTAACACGGCTGTACACTCCAAGTCCTGTCTGATACATTTCCAGACCTTCCTGACTTGTGTACAAAAAACATGTCAAAGTGTGTAGGAATAGCAGGGCACAGACCTTTCCATCAGGAAGTTCCACGTAGCCCTCGATATCAGTCGTCGTAGTGTTCCCAAAATGGCCAATAAGACCTTGCAGTTTAATACCTGTGAAGGTGCCGGCCATTTTCCAGAACCTGGTATAGAGAAGCAGAGAAGGTTTTTCATCATATTTAAAAAAAATAAACATATTGTGTTTAAAATCATTGTATTCATTCATCTTCTTATATCTGAAGCCATTTCTGTGACGTTTGATGTTTCACGTACAGAGTATTTCTTGGCTGGGAGGGAGCAGTGATTTCCTGGAGTCTCCACTAGCTGCGAGGCAATCCCACAGTGACAAGACTCCAGGAAGTCACTGCTGCCAGCGAGGTTCTTGGGGGAATTCAGTGTGTCCTTTACTTGATGTGTCCGGATCCTGATGATGTGAGCAGACCCGGGTTGTATGGGGAGAAGCTGAGTCGGAAGACGTCCTGAGAAATGGCCTTGCAGCTCAGTATCACCTCCTCCTGCCTCCAGTTCCACAGCGTCAGCATGTAGTCTGGTTCGCTCCCCACGCTGGCCAACAGCTTCCCATCCTGGTTGAAATCCACACAGCTATACGCCTTCTCTGTACCGCCTACAGACATGCAGGTTAAAACATGATCATCAGTAAAACGAAGACATAACATAAAAAAAAAGGGCTCAACTCAGTGCGTCCTTGTCAACATTACCTCTGAGGATGCGGTACGGTCGTAACGAGGGATATTCATAAACTATGATGTTTGGGAAGTTTCCCTTTTCGGCTACAGCAAAGAACTCCTTGCAAGGGTGTGCCTTCACACACACACATAAACACACACACACACACAGAAATTAAGACAAAATATTGAAACAACATCAGTAATGTATTTTTGCTCCAAATCAATGTGGAGAGTATTACTTAACTGAGTTATATATAAAAAAGCAAACATAGAACTCTCTACTCCAATCTTGAATATTACATTGCATAAAACATACACTGTAGAAGGGATACAATAAAGCAAAGTCTCCTTCTCTCCTCCCATCACTCCAAAAGATGATACAAAAAAGAGTCACACCAGTGTTTTTTCATATTTCAGCTCCTCAATCTGAAAGCATATAAACATTTCTGCTCGAGTTCAGGCTTGCATTCTCTGTTTTTTGTCCAATATTACAGTAAGCTATCTATTTCCATTCATTTCCATAGGGTGTAAAAATCTATCATCATTATCTTGAAACTTGTTTGAGTCATCTACAAGTAATCTATTACAGTGAAGTCTGCGCACATTTCTGTCATAGCTACACATCATTTTGTGGTGGTGCAGATTGTTGAAGTCAATCTGTCCTTACAGAGGTTAAAAAGAACCGCTGATGGGTGACGTACTGTGAGTGTGGTGTGCGGTGTATGGTTTTGGCTCGGAGGGGTTTATGTTTGATCTGAGTTTATTCAGGCTCCGTTTTCATGATACATACACAATATGACGGCCACTTCTGGTTCACGATCTGGTTAAAGCCTACACTAAAATATGTTTCTGAAAACAATTCAGAATTTCTCGATCCATAAGAGAGAGAGGTAGGGTTTGACAATACTCTGTGAATGTAAATATGAGAATACAACAATCTGTAGTTGAAACAACTGCCCTAAGACCTCACACACAACATGTCATCCAATATGCCATCTGGAGGACTTGCTGGCAAAGGAGTGGGGGACTCTGGGTGCAATCAAAATGTAGAGAAGTTTAACATTGTTTATTTACATATACTACCAAAATTTGATAAAAAGTGATACAAAGCTGGTTAATAAATTGGCGAGTTCCGGTTTAAACAAATAGCTGCGTAAAACAGTGAGGAATACAAGGTTAAAAAGCTACATACACTACAGCTTGGTCTGCAGTGTAGTGTAGGTCTACGCTATGGTCATCAAAAAAAAAAAAGAACTCTTACCGTGATGTTTCCAATTCCTCCTCCACTGCAGGAGCGGAGGTATTTCTGCTCCTTGGTGGGAATGTCCAGTAAGATGAGCAGGTTTCCTGCTATAAAGATCAGAGTTCTGTCATCCAGCAGCTGCAGGTTCCCCCTGCGGCCACTGTCATAACCAAAGGAGTGACTGAGTGCAGGATGAATTAAGGGTCAAGATCAAATTTACTGAGGCTTTACAAAAGATACAATTTGGATTTTTTTTTAAATAGTCATCATTACAATTGCTTGTTGACAACAATACATCTGCACATTCATGTTACTAATAAAACGATATATAGATACTGTATTAATACTGTACAGTTATTATTATCGTATATTCACAAGTTTCCTGGGGAGGTCATTATTATAGCCGGTCCAAATGTTGATCATAAAACACATTTTTACGAGAAGGATACGAGAGGTGCAGGAGGTTCTCTGGGATTTCAGAGTCAGGTGTGATGAACGGTCTGGAGTGAAGCTCCTCATACTTGTAGTTCTTCTCTGAAAAAAGCTGCTTGTCAGATTCCTCCTCAGCCTCCTGCTCCATCACTGGGTTTTCACTGTCATGTCCTGTGAGAGAGAAAACATTTGACCGCAGTCATCAAATAATGAGCATTTCTAAAACTTTTTAATATTGCATCTAAAATAAAAAAAAATAATAAAATAAAAAATATTCTTATTCTTATGTATGATTTTTATTCTTCTATGCTTTTCAGATCTGCTGGTTTAAAATAACGTTTCAGTTTGTTTCATGTCTGCTTTTACTGGTACAGTTTCGTTGCTTTTATTTCTAATTTGACTGAGAATCAATCTGCTTTCAGTGGGTGCAACCCATTTTGCGCGTCTTTAAATACTTACACTGAATCTTGATTCGGTACTTCAGTTTAACTGCTTCAACTGGTTGTGAATGCTGGAGGCCCATTTTCACTCCATTCAAACACCAAAATATTTGTCTTTGGAATTAACACATCTATTTATTTATGTATTTATTTTAGATATTTGACATCTACAAAAACCTTCAAATGTTCCACATCTTTTTTAAATATTGTGGACATTATTCAAAGTTTTCAAAGCCAGCAATGCATATTTAGCATCAACTCCTCAAAAACCTCAATTATTCGACATATTCATAGACTCTTGAAGTTATTTAAAGTTTTCACAGCCAGCAATGTGCATTTGTTGTCAGCTTCTCAACAGGCAGCATTCACAACTGCAAGTTCTTCACAACTTGCCCTCTCTTGTTTCTTTTTCAACCTCCTCAGCTAGCTAGGTTAGTATTAATGAAGGAGTTTGTAAGTGTCGTTACACGTCCTCTAACGTTACCTTCAGTGTTCTCCTGTGAGTCTGTCTGTGTGCTCTCAGCCTCCTCACCAACAGGGGCTGTGTGTTCCTCCGACATTTCGAATCCTCTGCTGTTCAGGTTTTTAATCTGTAAAAATAACATGGGAACGTATTATTCTCAGGTATTTGCAACTTCACCTAACTGACGTTGAGCTTTAATGGCAGTGAATGTCAGAGGAAAGTAATATAAAGCGTTAGCGATTAAATATTCAGTTATTCCATTTCAAACTAAGACTAAAGCGTATTTACCTTAACTTTGGCTCGTATGTAACGCTATTAAAAAATATGGCTCTGCAATTTTCCTTCTCCCCAAGACCGTGTCAGTTTGGAGGCGTTGCCAGGCAACAGGGAACGTCTCTCCGCTGCAAAGCATGGTGGTTAATGTGGTTTTGAAGCCTTTTTTTGGCTTCATTGTAGTTGTCGCTCTCCACCTTGGCATAAAAAGGACAGTCCATTTTACGTAAAATGTAGGAAATCATAATACAATAATTATGATAATACAATTAAATAATCCCTATTATGATCCTTTAGCAGAATAAAATAAGAAATAAATAAATCCGGCCGAAATTATCTTCTTATTTGAAGTTTTACACACACATCTGCATTATATTGTATATTTCTATGCTGAACTCCTCCTGCGTATCGCTGTAACCATAGTAACGACGTCTATCCCTTTAAATGACACATGTAAACAAACATGGCCGCCATCTGCACAGTCGCGCTGGGAAAGCCAGAGACTATTTACAGTATACGTTGTTGTCAGTGCATAATAAGACTTATGAACAAAATAAACATTTCAAAGCAGTGATATATAAACGGTAAACGTTAATTTTCTACTACATATCGGCGAAAAAGCGTTGTCGCAAAAACCTACGTTTTACGGCAGCTGTGGTTCCGTTTGATTGGACGCCTGGTGCCGTAAACCGTGTTGGTTACAGAACGCATGGGACCGAGTAGGGACAGCGTGTGTGAACATCTGAAATGTAAGTTACACCAGTAGAAATGTCATATCTTGTTATTTATCGCGAGATAAAGGACAGAAGCGCGTGGCATCACCGACATTGTGATAATATGAAATGTATGAATGTTAATGCTATGAGCGAACGCTAACTAGCTTCTGATAAAATGACCAATCAATCTAACGAGGTAAAAGTAACGACAACACGATCTGAAATTAATCCAGTTGAAGTTACTGCGCTGCATTCAAATGAGGAATTAAGTAGCTTTCTATCAGTACATGTGCTCAAGTATAAAAAGTGTCAGTAGTAATGGAATGAAATGTTTTTTTCAGAGGGTCTTTACTTGTTTTTTTTCCTGTTAGCTAGTAGAAGCTAGCCTTAGCTCCCTTCATACCAACATTTCAGAATGACAGGAAAGTTTCCTCCAAGTGTAATAAATTAAATAGAGATACGTACAGCAGTTTAATACTGTGAATCATTCCTACAGAACTTTAAACTTAGGTAGACGTACGTACTGCTCAGCCAGTCACCAGTCATAATGTATGTATGTATGTATGTATGTAAACATTTTTGAAGCCCAATTTCCTAGTTACTCTATCTGTGCCTCTTTTTGTGTCTGTGTCTCTACGTCTCTCTTGGAACCACCTTAGAATGGAGGCCAGATCCAAAAAACCTTTTTCTCCTAAAGGTGGAAAGAAGTTTACACAGAAAGGAAAAGGTGAGCTATGGTTAACATCAACCAGCTTAAATGTGGGCTACACCATCATTTTCATCCAGGTTAGTCATCGGCTCGTCTCTCTCTCCCTCTCTCCGTCCAGATTCCATAGGGACCAAATTTGGAGGAAAACCAGGCCACAAGCCGGGTGGTAAAAAGCCCTTCAAACCGTACAACAGCACAGAGAAGAAGAACAGACCGGGGAAGGGTGGAGATGCCGGCAAGAAGCAAAACAAATTTGTCGTGTCCAAAGCCGGCAACGTGCAGCAGAAGCGGAAACTGCCTTTTAAAGGGAAAAAGGAGGGAGGAGAGGGAGAAGGTGAGAAAACATGTGCGACATTACAATGCAGTCTTTCATGGTTTAGTCTTCACGTCTCATCACTGCTGAATATTTTGGCCAGTCAGTGTTTTCACTCACGCCGTCTTCAGCTACTGGATTCACAATTATTCACAACAAGTGACACATGACATAAACCTCCAAGTAACAGTGCTACACGGCTAGTCATCCAAGTTGCCAAGAACAGTACTGATATACAAAATACAATGAATATACATTATATAATTGTAATACAGATACACTGAAAAACACATTTGAACAAAGGGGTAATTTTCCAGGTTGCAAACATGCACTGTATTCACACTACACAGGCATGATCTCATATCACCATGTAGGTAATGTTGCTCCAGGACCATCATTGCAACTAACCAATCATGTTTTTTTTTTAATATCATAGCTATGCGCTTCGGGAAAAAGACTTGAAAAATGGCACGTGGGAGAAGTTATCCTATCAAACACGCGTTAATCGTCATGAAAGAGTCAATTATGACCGACACCATGTACTCCTAAATCGGACCAAGTATATTTGTTGCCTAAATGTCACCAAACTGCTACAGAAAACCAAAATAATAAGTCAACTAAGACCTAAAATAATACTGGCCTGTACTTCTGTGACTTTTTGATGAGAGGAAACGATGACCACATACATGTAGTATCATGCCAACCCTGTCAGAAGACACAATATTGATGATGGACTCGAGATTAAATAAACGGCTGTTTCTGACCATTCAATGCCAGCATTTAAAAAATAAAATATACGATAAGACATTCTCTCAACAGCATTATGTACTTTGTCTGAACTCTAAAAGCATCTTGGTTGGAGTAAAGCATTTTAAACAAATGAGATGGAGTCACCTTTTCGCATTAGTGTGAAAGTTATTGCCATTGTTACTCAACATGAGATCAGTTTGGATTCAAAGGATTTTTGAATTTGTTTCAAATTAACCCGCCTTTTTGCTTCACACACATTTTTAAATGCATAGATTAGTAGATAATAAAAGCTTTCAAAAATCTGGGGGTTGCTTTTTATCTCTCTGTATAGCTGTAAGATCTTTACCATGGTCGAATCTGGCCATTGCACAGTGAGTCTAAATCACCCTTTATCTTTTTCTTGATGATTATTCTGTGTGTGTGTGTGGTCAGGTCCAGCAGCTAAGAAGATGAAGAAAGGTGAGTTTAAGCCAAAGAAGGGCCAGACAGAGGAGGAGCTAACACAGAACAGGCAGCAGAAGAAGAAGGAGCTGAAGAAGACCAGGCAGCTGGCGGAGAGGAAGGACATGTTCCAGATCATCTGTCAGGCCAAACAAGTGTGGGGAGACCTCAGGAGGTACACACACACACACACACACATGCACTCACACACACACTGGTTGGCCTTCTTTATGCATTTGTTCATTTTTATTTTTTTGTTCCTTTTTACCAAAAAATAAAACTTTGTGGAACTACATATCCATTATGTACCACAGAATAAGCCCCACTAAAAGCTGCTGCCTGCTCATTGACAGATGATGGGGGTGTGTGTGTGTGTGTGTGTGTGTGTGTGTGTGTGTGTGTGTGTGTGTGTGTGTGTGTGTGTGTGTGTCAACAGAAAGAAATGCGACAATGACATGAAGAAGAAACTGATGAAGGATCTTCATGATCTCCTCCGTGGGAAGGTCAAACAGGTGAGTCTCTCTCTGCCTGTGTATTGCAAACATAACTCAGAATCCCATTCCCATGTGAAAGATCTCTAGGAAAAATGGAGATCCATATGTTTTGCCTTCTTAAAAATGGAAAACAAACTCACGGACTGTCATTTTCCACTGCTCTCCTGCCTCCAGATGGCGTTTGCTCACGACTCGGTCCGAGTGCTGCAGTGTTTCATCCAGTTCGGCAGCCATGAACAGAGACAGGAAGTGTTTGAGGAGCTCAAAGGTGAGCAGACATGTTTTGCTTCTTTATCTGCTGCCTTTGTAAGTGTTGGTTTCTGTATCTCTCTGTGACTCCAGAAATGTTCTTTATCCTGAGAAGGAAACTTGCCTGTTAGGCGACACTGCTGAATTATCTTTAAGCATCCAGACATCCTGTAAGAGCCCAGGGTTTATATAAGCTTTGTGCTTTTAACCAGTGCTGCCTGCTGGTGGTCTGTGACCAAAGTGTGTGGTAAAGTGTTGTGTACAGTAGAGCAGCTAATTAACTGTCGGTGCTTTGCTGTCTCCCACAGATGATGTTATAGGATTGTGTAAGTCGCAGTACGGAAAACACATTGTGAAGAAACTGCTGATGTACGGGTGAGTCATCTGAGATTGGTTTCATCTTAATATTTAAATGAGATTGCATGTTACACACACAATTATTCATATAGCATTTTAATACACGCAGACATGCATACAAGTACAGTAACCAACCAAAAGCCAGAAAAAATAGAAAGCTAAAGGTGAGTCTCAGCAAACAAAAGGAAAGGAAACCTACAACGTCCTCACCAGTTATAGGTTGTTATATTTTAGTTACATTTCTTAGAACTGGGTATTTGTGATGTCACTTATTTGCATGTCTAATGTGCCAACATCTAAATGGAGATGAGCTTAAAACCCTCTCTTCATCACAGGCACGTTGAGTGTTATCTGTTAACCAACAAACCAGGAGAAAAAGAAATCTAAATACCGCAGAGTAACAATAATCCAGCGTTCAGTTTTTGTCGATCTTTCATTTGGTCCTGTCTTGTTCCAATGGTGTGTGTGTGTGCATGTGTGCTGAGTCCTGTTTATGTCCTCCACAGGAACAAGGAGCTGTTGGCGGCTGTGATGCAAACATTTAAAGGTCACGTGCGGCCGATGCTTCGCCACGCCGCCGCCTCCTCCATCATCGAGTACGCCTACAACGACAAAGCCGTGCTCGCACAGAGACTCATGCTCACTGAGGGGCTGTACGGGAACACATTCACAGTGTGCAAGGTACACACACACACACACACATCTGCATGCAATTATTATATGCCATTACATTATTTCCCTTCTAGTGTTGGATTAATTATGGGTGTGTGTGAAATAATTTTGGTTCTGAGCAATCCTGTGCCTGTGTGTCCAGTCGACAGTGTGTAACACCATCGAGAAAGTGATCGAGGGAAACCCGGACAAGCTGAACAACATCATCGATGAGATGAAGCAGATTCTCACACCCATGGCCCAGAAGTAAGAGGAGAAAAACTAAGAGATACATTCACACCCAGATGAGAACTGAAGTGTGAGCAGCTGAACATACAAAAAATAAAGCAGTCGACAAGGTTGAAATTAGAAAATAATTTTACTAAATATATCATCAATTTGTTAAGATACCAGAGTTAGTGGGGCCACTAACTGGCATTTCTCAATTTTTGCTGACCTTTTCTGATTATATATTTAATCAGACAAATAATGGCAATGTGCAGCCATACATCAGATTAAAGAAAGAATAGAAACATAGAAATAGAGATAAAAAGCAACATGTTCTTTGCTACTAAAATAGCACTGATAATGAAGTTAAATTCGCAAAGATTAAGATTAGATTAAAAAGAAAGTGACAGCTCTAAGTCTTGGATAATAAAGCGGGTCTAGCTGCTACATAAACTGTGGTTCTATTGAAACACTCAATCCAGAGAGCTGATGTCACAGCTATACAGTCCCCTCCCTCAGCCCCGCCCACAGCCCTGCCCACCGTGGGCGGCAGCTGCTCTGGCCTGTGAGAGCTGACCAATCAGAGAAGTCTGGGCTTTTCGAGAGGGCGGCTTAAAGAGGCAGTGAAACAGAGCGCTCAGAGGGTGAATAAAACTGCTGCAGCAATAGACAGTGTGAGAAAATAGAATTCACTTTCTGAACATTAGATGATGTAAATGCTTTGTAGTAGACACAAAAACGGATAAAAAGGATAAAAATATGAAAATCTATACTAGCAGTTTTTTAGTCACTTCTTTAGTCACTTTTCCTTCTCTGATTTAATGTAATTTGAATTCATATCAAATGCATCTTTCCACTCACTTTTGTTTTCGCTGTTGTGTTTCAGAGAACAAGTAATCAAACACTCTCTGGTCCACAAAGTCTTTCTGGACTTCTTCCTGTTTGCACCTGACAAACCGAGAACGGTAAGCAGCTCCCCGACTCCTCACACGGTGCTGTATAATCACTATGTAGCAGTGCATTCCTCTAGCAGTGCTCGTAACAATGGTGCAGTATGATGTGAAATAAAACATACGCAAAAATTAAAACTGAGAGCTTCATACAAGCAAAAAAGACAAGTTAATTTAGCGCTGACTGTAACGTGTTCCTTCTCTTTGTGTTTGTTCTGATGTGAGCAGGAGATGATCGAGTCCATCAGAGAGTCGGTCGTCTACATGGCTCACACGCACGACGGCGCACGGGTGGCAATGCACTGTCTGTGGCACGGGACGGCCAAGGTGAGCACACAAACACACACAGAAAGCAAATTGTGCTTGCTGTGGGCTCAAGTCACCGTCAGCGAAATGAGTGTTAAGGAAAAGGTCTATCCTAAAACTCCTTGACCTGACAGCCTGCTGCCTATTTGGCTCCTCTTTATCCCTCCCCTGGTAATCCTTAACGCGCTAGATGTAGATGACTCTGTATTCATCAGAAATACTTTATTATTGAGTCCAGACATTTGGCCTTTCGATGGCAGCATGTAAAGTGTTAAACTGAAATAAATGTCAGGTGCACACTGTTTTTGTTTTGACCTTTTTTTTTCTTTTTCATGTTCCAGGACAGAAAAGTCATTATCAAAACTATGAAGACGTACATGGTGAAGTTTGCCACGGTGAGTTCTCAGTGCGGTACCATTTATTCATTCATTCATCGGCAAAAACGAGCTGTCCATTCTTAATTGGCTCTTTGATTTTAGAAAAGATCAGAATATGAATGGGGATTATTTACGAGGTGGAAAGCACTGACCCGAGGGTGAATGTTTGGTCTACAGGGGGAGTTTGGTCACCTGGTTCTTCTGGCCATGTTTGACTGTGTGGACGACACCAAGCTGGTCAAACAGGCCGTGCTCTCAGTGAGTCTGATGTCATGTGGTTCAAAAATATTCAATGAGACTTAAAAAGTAAAAATGAGTATGATGTGGAATTAAAAATGTAAAGATGTCGGGTGACAATCATCATTTTGAAGATGTGTGAAATGTTGATGTCACTGTGTTAAACCCTGGTCTCGCCTGATTCCCTCCTGTCCAGGAGATCCTGTCGTCTCTGGAGGAGGTCATCAGTAACAAATATGGCAAGAAGGTTTTGCTGTACCTGCTGAGCCCCAGAGACCCTGCTCACCTGCTGCCGGAGATCATCAAGGTGCTGGAGCAAGGAGACAAAAACGCACACAGGTAACAACGATATGTGTGGACGGACCTGTTTTCCACTGCAATGTTAGACTAAAAATAAGTAGCAAAATCACCAAGTCACAAAATGTTCAATATAAGATGAGTTATCATTTTATTAGAAAGCAAGTGGAAAAACAAACATCACCTCCTTCTTCCTCTCCTCAGTAAAAAGGACATGAAGCTTCGGAGGAAGGAGCTGCTGGAAGTCGTCTCCCCCCCGCTGCTGGAACATCTGCGTGACCATGCTGACACCATGGTGACCGACAAGGCGACCAGCGTCACCGTCAGTGACATCCTGGCGTCAGCCTGCGGGGACCTGCGGCCCGCCATGACGGCCGTGGCTAAGTTAGCCAATCAGGAGTTGGTGCCAGGAGGGACCGGCGGACAGGTAGGGTGAATTGTTTCATGTGTTCGTTGTGTGTGACTGGTTTCATTGTTGATTAATGTAAAGTTACAGTAAAAATGAAACTTCACAGCAGAAGTAATCGTATCAACAGGGTTCCAACCCTGCATAGAAACAACTTTAAGGTGCTAATTAGCGGATTTTTAATATGCTAATAAGCTAGATTAGCATGGAGAACATGTAAACATTACCTGCTAAACTTGTGAGCATGTTAGCATGATAATGTTAGCATTTATCTTAAATTCACCGCTACCATGGCTGTAGATTTTTGTCAGTCATTTATCAAGTAAAACTATTTGCAAGAAAACAATACCTTTATTCCATTTAGTATTGGTACAGTGGTAACCAAAAGAAGCTAGTAGGGCAGTTCTCAAAAACTACTGAAAAAACCAAGTAAAGAGCGTTTTTTCCTGAGATGGTCTGTCGTCTCTCCTGCTGTTCTTCACTCTTCGCTCTACTTGTGCTGCAGCTTCACATGGCCGAGCATCCTGCAGGACACCTGGTGCTGAAGTGGCTCATAGAGCAGGACCTGACGCTGGAGGAGGCTGGCAAAGAAGGTAAAAAGACACATATCACAGTTTTTGAGCTTGTCGAGTAGGTTTTAACATTAGTAGCAGGAAGCTTTTAAGATAACAGAAACCTAACTTCAGCCTTTTCTCTGTAACCTTCTCCCCCCCCCTCCCTCTCCCCTCAGAGCGCTTCAGCAGGATACTGGTGGACACAGTGGGGACGGACAAACTGAAGAGCTGGATCAGAGTTAACAGAGGAGCTATGGTGCTCTGCTGGTCAGTGTGTACACACACACACATAAGAGAATGTGATCTGAAGAATGATAGTTAGTTAAAGGGTCAATTCACCTAAAACACAAGAATACATTTTCTGTCAAGATTTTGTATCTGTATGTACATAAACATCATATTCATGATGCACTGAGTTCAATTTGAACATAAAAATAGTCCAATATGAGGGTGAATTGACCCTTTTAGCTGGGAAAATGAAACTCCTAAGCAATGACATCACACGATAAACCTTTTTCATTACTTGACTGTAGGTAATAAACATGTTTACATGACGTCACAGCCTCTTAAATCCTTCCCCGTGTTTGTGTGTGCAGCCTCCTGAACAGCTGTGACAAGTCTGTGGCTGCGGAGGTGAAGGCAGCGCTCGAGTCCGTCAAATCAGAGCTCAGCAGCATCAGCAACAACAAAGGAGCCGAAATCCTGCTGGAGAATCTGAACAAGTAGAGACTTTTTTTTAATTCTAAATGAACTGGTGGTGTTGAACGCACCACTTCCTGCGCAGCGGACAGGAACGTTTTCAGGAAGTGGACACAACCTGGAACACTGATGCGTCGTTTCAGTCCCTGATGGAAAAATATAAGTGTTTGGAGGACAAAGTGATGCTGCGAGAAAACTGGTTCAACACGAAGATGCCCCTTGTGTGTAGGTGTACATTTGAAAGTTTGTACAACACATGAACAGAACACATAATGTGAAATCTCCAAATGCTTCTGTCGTACTCATTGCATCAGTAAAATCGTTTTTTTTATTTAAACACAAATTCTCTGTTCTTTCCAGTCACTTTTACTTTCATTTTTTACAATCCCTGTTAAGACGCTGTCAATGACCCTCAGCATTTCTTTCACATTTAAAGCCCACTTGGTAAAAGAAAAACTACACCCTTCAAGTTTCTGAAGGCTTTGAAAGTGAAACATGTACAGGAAGTTGGTTTCAGTGACCGTGGCTCAATGCAGGATGAAGAAAAGTGCAAAGTAGACGTTCAGTTTATTAACTCAGAGCAGCCAACTGGTCTAATTAAAACATAAAACAAGAACATTCGAGAAGTTTCTGGTTCCATTTGCAGTTGAGGTAAATACAATGTTTAAAACCATTTGAGAGTTTACAGATTGAAGAGCTGCACTGCGTCTCTCTGCCGTCCTCTTGTGGATCCATCCATGCAGATAGTTTCCGTCTGATTTGTCAGGTTTTGAGACATGGGTCTTTGTGGTTTCTGTCAGAGGTGAATGGAATTTCATTTTGGTGCTCACAGCACTAAAATGTGTAAATTCACTGCCAATATTTATTTTACAGGAACAGTGTCCCTGTTTCTTAATACAAAACAGAAATGGAGAACTTACAACCTGGACAAAACCCATCTGCATGGATACGCACAATAAAGCTTTTACAGTCCAGTACTCCTGTTTGTTGTCATCCTCGGTTTTGGATTGTTTTCATCAGATTTTGTACCATGTGAGTGATAACTGTATCGGCTAGAAAGAAAAGGTGTTTTCAAAATAAAGATTGTAATGATTAATTCATTGTAACTCACACTTTTTTTAACCAGATGGTCTTTCAAAGTCTTTAAGCTTTTAATGATGAACAAATCGCAGTCTCTTGAGTGGAGCTCCACCGCTAAAGAGCTATTGAATTAGTCAGTTCAGCCTGAGGATTCAGTGTTAAACATGTCCTGTACTTTATATTATGATGACTCCATGTCACACACACACACTTATGATGGCAAGATAAAGAGACATCAGTTTATTATTCGAGCCAGAGACACGTGTGGCAGATAAACAGTCTGATATCCATCGCCCAGATGTCGGCTCGTCAACCTTCTGATTATTTCTGTCCTGTTGTCGTTCAATCCTGGATTACTTGTGAGCTTTACAGACTAATGGATGGAGGAAGAGTAGAGGTCAGTGCAGATGGTGGCTGCCATGACTCCCACAGTCACAGGGTCTTAATGGTATACTGGCCTGAATGTCACTGGTTCATTTCCAGTTCAGGCCCTCCATAAACTAGCAGTCTGCTGTCCTTGACTGCCACTCCAGACAAAGCTTAGTGTAAGAAAAAGTCGACAAGTTTGCTCACTGCAGGTGGACCATCCTGGGCTGAATGGCGTCCTCGCAGCACTCAGCCAACTTCTTTGCCGCCCTCCTGGCAAACTGCACCTTCCCACGGGCCCTGGTGACGGCGGTGTACTCGTGGGCCTTGAGCTTGGTGTAGTAGTCGGAGAACTTGTTGTAGAGGATGGAGATGGGCATGCCGTTGAGGATGACGCCGAAGGAGATGCAGGCGAAGGCGAAGATCCGGCCCAGGTTGGTCTCAGGTAACATGTCGCCGTAGCCCACTGTTGATATGCTCACCTGACGGATGAAGAGAAAGCAGTGAATGAAAATGAGATGTAGAGAACACGATCACTTCTGACTTTCAAACACAGACTTGTAATTGATGATAGCCTCGGTCAAATATAGCTTATGGAATTTTCCTTTAACAGTTTTTCATACAGGAATATGAAATACTAAACTTGAAGTGCTTTCATTAAATAAGTATTCTCAGTTTCTTTTTTCAGCAATAGACATTCAGTGTATTTACATTCTCTAATGAACTCTAGTAGTTTTCAGTGCTAGTGGCAGAGTCCCCCATTCTACTCTCCTTCAGTGCTATCTGAGATACACAGGGTGACTTTTATTGTGAAGTAGTCACAGGAAACTGATATATTTATTACCACAGTTGGCGCCCCCACCCATCGCATAATAATAAGTGTTTGGCTGTTATTATAATTAAGGACCTTTTTGATATTATGTTAATGTTCATAAAAGTGCAAAAGTGTAAGAATGTATGTTGACAACATTACCAAATCAAACACAGTTATCAACAGAGTGCAAATAATTTACTGTAGAAGTTATGCTAAAGACATCTACTGATATTAGCACGCTAACTAGCTAGCAATAGCCTGTTCCGGTACAACATTCCTGTGCTGCTGGTGGCGTAAAGCTCCCAGTCTGACCACTAGATGCATGGCTAATCGAGCTAGCAAGCTAACATCATCTACATTTAGTGATAAATATGGTGATATGCTGCCCCCCCCCCCCCCGTTTGAGTATTAATTGGACAGCTTCTGATTTTTACAGACTGCGCCTTTAACTCTATCACTGATACAGTTATTACTTATTCACTATCTTCCTAACCAGTCTCTCTTTTTGTCAGTAAATAATTAATCTATTTTTCTTCGACACTGACTAAACTATATTTCACACATTCACAGAAACTCAAATAACCTGCTTTTATCATCATTAGTTTTTTCTTTTCGATCTTCCCTCCTCTCCTCAGGTAACCTCTCACACATCCATGTTTTCTCCACACATTTTCCTTCTTCTTCTGCATTTATTATTAATACTTTCCCCCTCCCCCCCCTGACCTTGATCTTTCCTTTATCTTTATTTATTTATTTGCCTTCCTCTCCGCCTCACTCTTTTCAATCACACATCCTGGTGTAGGGATAAGACTGCACCTCTGGCTCAGCAGCTGGCCAAAGGACACAGGACTGACTAGGTCACCCTGATTGAGACAAAATGAATACACACAGCACCACAGGCGGCCCGAGGCGGACTATGTAATTGTAACATCGTGGAACCATACAGGGTGACCCTCCGTCCAGGCTGTCTCAGCTGCAGCGGTCACTGTTAAGGGTGGCCATCATCACAGGTGTCCTCAACAGCAAACCCACCCCTCTTTCATATTTTCTTTTCTCCATTCATTTGGTTCAATGTCTTTCTCATTTTGTACACATGCACTCGAACATGTGGACTGTAAAACCACGTTGTTGTCACCCCAGTCAAGAGGATAATTAAGGCATATTGCGGTGGCCTTTATCTGTGAGTGAGTAGAATCTGATGTGGATCCAGACAGAAATGTGGAGTTAAACATTTCATTTGATATTGGACTTAGATCCATTGACGTAAAAAGGAAACTGTTAGGCCTTGGCGGAGGTATGCACTCTATTTGAGCACCATTCTAGTTACTAGTGTAACCGGTACCACGATTATCAACAAAACTCATAATACTATTACTACTGTATATGCTTTGCTCTGACTGTTTTCTGGTCCATTGTTGTATCATAAAACTGAAATCTTGGTTCAAGTTGGCTCTATTTGATAATATTACATTAATTAGATATCACAGATTTTGCAGTGTTTTTACTGTGAAGAACAGGTTGATATATTATTGAATTAAACACTGTGACCTTACACAGTGATGATGAGACGCTGAAGCCCTGTTCAGTCTCTCCGTGGGTGGAGGAGGGACAGTCCCAGATGCATCCTGCTGAAATGTTTAAGGAAGCAGCTGTGCACTGCTCTTAATCAGCTTTTTATAAGCTTCTCTATGGGAAGCATCCAGACGGTCTTCCTTACAGCGGAGGACGCCGTCCCAGATGCGGCGACACAAGTTGTCGCATAAACATGCTTTTAAAGGAGCACTGTGTAGGTTTGGGGAAAGACATTTTAATAATAAAAGAGAAAGATCTTCATTGTTATAACTAAAATAAACTAGCTCGATTTGTTTTTATGACTGCATAAACTAAATAAACAACCTGACTTTAAAAGGACAGCACAACATCATATTGTTTTACTCTGTTTAAATGTGGCGGACCCTGCCGCCTTTCTAGCTTCAAACAGTGTTCTGGGGACCTTATTTTCCTCCGAGAACAGCATATTTCTTCTTAATAAACTACATAGTATCCTTATGTAGGTCAGCAACAGCGACTCTGAATTCAGTTTAATGGAGCTTTTGTAATTTTGCATGATTCCCTTCACCTGATTCTGCTGTGATCTCAACAATAACTGCAGAGTGAGCTCCTTGACTGTTGCTATGTTTAGTTATTTTCATGTTGCACAGAAATCCTAAATTGTCGAGAAGGACACCGGCTGTTGATTCGGCCCTGACTTGCCCTCTCTGTGGACTCACTTTTCAACCTTCCAGGAAAAACACAAGTGACAAGTGTGTGACCGATGCTGCTCACATCAGAGCGTACCGGCTGGAAAAACTCCCTGGCTCAGAGGCAATACAAAGTTTCTGTGCCGAAGGTTTTAGCTCGCTGTTATCAAAAAGTACAACTTCTCCTCATAAACACCGCCAGACGCTGACGGGTGCAGCTGCATCAGAGGGATTGTCATACAGTATGCAGGAGAGCAGGTGGAGGTCATGGAGTGTAGAGTGTTTGTTTGCGTGTCGGTGTGTGCGTGTTTGTGTGTTCGGTCGACTCACAGCGGCCCACCACCACGCGTTCGGCATGGAGGTGAAGTTGGTGTTGTACACGTCGTGCTCCACAGTGTACACCATGGCTGAAAACATGAAGATGCCCATACCGATGAAGAGCAGCAGACAGCCCACCTGCACGCACACACACACACACACAGTTTAGTTTAGATTTTCTCCCTCTGTCTATGTTCTGCTTATGACTAATTAATTCGTCCATTTGGGTCAGATCCAAACAGTGTGAAAATACCAGAAATAAAGTAGAAAGTTCTCCTTCTTATTATTATTAGTTATGTTTTAGATTCAGACAGTCAGACCTGCTGGTAACACTGCCTCAGTGTGAAGCCGAAGGCTCTGAGGCCTGTCGAGTGACGCGCCAGCTTCAAGATCCTGAAGATTCTCATCAGACGCATGATCCTCAGAACCTGACCCAGCTACGGGCAAGAAAAACCACAGAAGAAGAACCAACGAGTGAGTGAGACCAGTAAATTGAATGATGTCATCATCATTATCATCTGTCCCTCCAGCCCCCGTCTTACCTTTCCCACGCGTCCCACCGTCTCGATGTCCCCCGAGTGCAGCTGCACGTCCTCGGCCGAGAAGAACTCCAGGAGCATCTGCAGGTAGTGCGGCAGGATGGCCACCAGGTCGACGGTGTTCAGCACGCTGCTTCCAAACCGCTTGAGGTCAGGGGTGGACATCAGGCGCAGCAGGTACTCCAGGGTGAAGAAGGTGATGCAGAACGACTCCACGTGCTCGCCGTAGGATCTGCCGCTGAGCTGGCCCGACGGAGTCTGGAAGAGGAAATGATGGAATAAATAAATATGTTCAAATACACTGACCCTGTGTATCATATCAATAAAAAGGACACACTTGCTTCCTTTCCAACAACTGTAACATAAATTATCAAGAATTATTAGGTGTTTTGAGCGAGGACTGATTTGTTGGAATATTGAGTGGCTGTTCTGACATCACTTCTTCTCTTCTGTCACAGTTTTTGCACATTTGCTTGTGTTTTTTTCAGCTGATATGCTTACTGATTATTACACACTACTCATGGCTGATACCAGTAAGATTAGGGACTGTGCAGATGCAAATACTGATTATAAGTAATCAAGTGAACATTTTTTTTCCATTTCCATTTGCAGGAAAAATAAAAATCTTTTGAACAACCAGTGATGGAATGTAACTAACTACAATTCCCTCAAGTACTGTATTTAAATACAATTTTGGGGTGCTTAACTTGAGTATTTCCATATTCTGATAGATTATACTTCCGCTCCACTACTTTTCCTTGAAAACCTGAGCTTGTTAAGTCAAAAAAAGCAACGTGGCTTCATATTATCTGCTCTACTTAACAGCCATAATTTCATCATCGCTTGATTGCTAATAAAACACATTTCCCATTATTGGCACAATATAAATGGTGCATTCTTAACTGAGTTATCTCAAAAGCACATGAAGCTATGAACTTAGTGTGCTAATCTGATATTAACTCTACATGATTTATGTGTAAGTGTATATGCATTTAATGGTGTCCCTACAGGTTGACTCACAGATGGAACAACATGTCATCCCAGCTGTTATACATACACACATGTACACCTACTACACGATTTGAAGTCGTTTTAACACGTGCAAAAGAACAAACAACACAGTTAAATTTCACTTCCTCTTCGTTCCCTGTACAGCGCTTCACCTTCACACTGAGGTAAAGCACTATTGGTCGTATTGAAACTAATATTATCCCCTTCCTAATTTGCATCTAAATAATCCAGTTGTGCCAGCAGAGTTCAAACTCTCCTGTTCTCTCCCGGACACACAAACCAGTGTGACAGAATAATCTGCTCAGGTCACATTTGCCTTTTTACCCCTCTCACACACACAAACACAAAGCGAAACACACACCAGGTACTGCATCTCCTCCACAGTGTTGAGCGTCATGGCGACCAGCGAGACCAGCACAAACATGGAGGAGGCGATCCCCATCAGCTTTGCGGGGACCGATGAGAACGGCTTCTCCACCAGGTTCCAGATTTTCCTCCGGGCCGGCCCCAGGGCCATGTCGTCGAACAGCTCCTCGTTCTCCTCCATCTCCACCTGGAGATAAGCAACAAACAGACAAACAGAATGGAGGCAGGAGAAACATTATTGTCATGGTTAGAAATAATAAAAAAAAAACAACAACAGCCAGATGAGAAGTCAAGTGTAGCTTAAACAGAAACCAAACGAAACATTCATTAAATACAATGCATGAAAGTAGATATCCATATAGTAATAAATGAGAGTTTAAGGTATCTAAAAGCATTTTTAAATAAGGACAGAGCAAAACAGGCACAAAAAGAAAACATCCACATCACAAGCTGGAATGAAACTGAATTAAAGATTGAGAAATTAAAGGTCAAGAAAACACGTCAGGAAGACGCCGGCACAACAAACTGTGATGGAAACATCTGTCTACATCTGTGCCAAGAAAAAGCTTATTCTCCAGCTCTCCATCTGTCAAGACGGCAGAGCGCAGCGCTGATTTATAATGTAGGTCAGACAGACGCGGAGCCAGCCAGCAGATTACTGACAAAAATCTCACAGGTGAAAATATATATAAAAAAAAAAACAACTGCTGAACCAATGAAGCTGGGAGGCGACGGCTCCTTGGCATTTTTATTTGTCAGCGCTGGAGCCTCGAGGGCGAAAAACTTCTGAATTCAAAGATATAAATGTTTTTTCAGCGAGTGCCACAAACTCATTCACATTCACCTCCATTTTGTTGGTGTGGATACAAAACTACAGGTATATGTATGATACGTAGCGCTCGAGGGAAGTGAGAAAATTTGTGAGTTTCTTTTTATCCGTATGAACAAAATAGACTGCAACACAAACCGACTTCTCTCCTCCTGCTCCAGTGTTTTTCTAATGAAGACTCCTCGAACAAACAGGCCGGTGTAGAACAAAAACGAGGGGCTCCATCACTGTCACGGCATCCAAACACTTAACTACACCTACATCCACCTGATCCTAGGGGGGAGCGTACCTATGTCCCCCGGTTTGTTCATCAACCGGCAACAGCGGGGAACATAGGACCCTTTTTTTTAAAAAACGGTCCTATGTTCCCCGCTTTCCCTTAACGGGTCCAATAATATTAACCCCCTAACCCTAACCCTAACCCCGGTCACATACAAAGCGGGGAACATAGGACCCTTTTTTTTAAAAAACGGTCCTATGTTCCCCGCTTTTCCTTAACGGGTCCAATAATATTAATCCCCTAACCCTAACCTACCCTGGTCACATACAAAGCGGGGAACATAGGACCCTTTGGGTGAACAGCGGGGAACATAGGACCCTTTGGGTGAACAGCGGGGAACATAGGACCCTTTGGGTGAACAGCAGGGAACATAGGACCCTTTATCAAAAAAATGGTCCCATGTTCTCCGGTTCCATACAAAGCGGGGAACATAGGACCAGGGGAACATAGGGATGATCCCATCCTGGGGGGTGGCCCGTTTCCTTGCTCGGCCAGTCATTCCAACTTGTGTTGCGTTTATGAGCGTAATGCTGATGGTCGTAGCATGTTAATGTTTCCCTATCAGCACACAGCGCAGTCCAGCTCCTCATCATAACCATCTCTATTTCCCCAAGAGGACCATGACTTCCTGTATCACATGACAAAATGAGATTACCATCCATAGTTTAATCTGTGTTTATCCTGCCGCAGGGGAGGATGACCAGTCTGAAGGTTTTCATTTCAGCCACAGAATCCCCCCCGCCGATTAATCATTCTGCTATTAAACTGAGGGGAGGATGGAGGATTATCTTGTTTTCTTCTCCAGTGGTTCAGCAGAACACCTGCAGAGGATCTTCTGTCAGATCTGAAACCGGTCTTCAGCAAGTCTCCAGAAATAAAGTACAGCAGATGCTTCTCTACAACCTCTGACAAGTCCAAAATGCACAGCGCCACCCTACCTCTGCTATCAGCTGTTTCTGGATTTTCAGTTCCTCCGTCAGCTCGTCCTGCCGCTCTTCGAAGGAGATGCGGCAGCAGCGTTGGCTGTTTTTGATCCTGACACCCCAGTAGTTTATCTCCTCCAGGAAGTTGCGGGGACACAGCTCGTGTTTAATGCACAACACTCCGGTTCTGACGGAGAGGACGGGGACAGGGAAACGTGGGTGTTAAATGTGTGTTTACTTAGCCCATGTTGATCTGTAAACCCATTTTGTAGTCTTTCATCGTGTACCTGTAGAAGTGGAAGATGTTGTGGAAGACTTCAGGGTCCCGATCAAAGAAGAACTCGTTGCTGTGGACGACATAGTCGTCACACAGATCCAACCTCCTGCTGTGGTCTGAGCACGTGGCCAAGCGGCCGATCCTCGTCTTTGGATACCTGGCAGCTAACGTGTAGGGCAGGTGGTACACCTGCAGGAGAGGACAACAGAAGACAATGCAATAGGCAAAATCATTTTAATGAAGCTTGGAACACACAAGCACAAGGTCCAGTGTGTTTTGGTTACCTTAGATTGAGCATCTTAAATCTATAGAGGGAGTGGGTCCAATTCCATGGAGTCCGCCATGTTACTACAGTAGCCCAGAATGGACAAGCCAAACAAGCAGTAAAGAGGGCCTTACAAGTTTCTTCACATTCATAGCGACTACCATAGACGAGGGTGAGACGACGGGTGTTCACTTGGATGCAATCTGCAACCACACTGCTACACGCCACTAAGTCCTACACACTGGACCTTTAAAATACTTATCAAGGGGGAAAAGATACGCAACCCATGCAGTTCACTGCTGCTTGTTCAGATATCTGTCATTAATTAGCTCAAAGGCTACAAAATGTTGACACAGAGTGATAGAAGAGAAGTCCTGCAAATTAATCTCCACATTTTGAAAGCTGGATGAAGAAGATGTTTAGCATTTCTTGATAAAAGGTGTCAAATTATGCTCATTTCCAGGTTCATTCCACGGCTGCAAGCACCTCCTGATCACCACAGTTGGCTCTGATTGGTCCACTCTCACAACTCCAGCTATAACAAGCATTGCCAACAGATAGCTAAAGAGTTCAAAGTACAGTAGCTGTTTCTTTCTTTGGAAAGAGAGCTTAGCAGAGTTACCCTTCCTCCGACGTTGATGTTGAGAATGAGGTGTTTGGTTGGAGAGAGCAGCAGCTGCGACGTAGACACCGTGAGTCGATCTTCCTCCTCCTCATCTTCATACTCGGCATATAGGTCGTAGATGTCTCTGCACAGATCCTTCACAAATAAAGCAAAATCTTTACGAGGCTGAGTTCAGCATTTTATGTATACATTCAAGATGAATGAAGAAAACTTGGGGAACACGGAAAAATTATGAGAAATTGAAAGGCAGTTTTTGTACCACTGTATATGTGAAAAAGTAGTAGAAAGCCTTTTGCGGCTCCAGAAGAAGCTGCATGTTTTCTGATGAGCTGCCTCCAGTGAGGAGGCATTACACTCCTATAGCATTATTGGACTCATTATGGACACATTAAAAAATAAACATATATTTTTTTAACGTCACACAATCCTCTTCAAAACCCATTGCCTACATTACCCACAATGCAACTTCAGTGGAGGAACATGCAGCTTCCCCTGGAGCCACAAAAGGCTTTGTACTACTCTTTCCACACATGCAGTGGCACTCCCACCGACCTGAAAACACACTTTAATTTGTAAAATTGGTGGAGTTGCCCTTTAAAACTAAATCAATTATATAATTGTAAATTATTATAAGTAGCAGGTGACTTATTAAAGTACACATCTATTCAAATCTTTGTTTTTTACTCTCAGATTTGAAAAACAAAATCCTGCCGAGTGAAGAGTGAAGAAAGACAAACACATGAAAGAGGAATAAATAGTGTGTCTGACCTGCATGGAGCTCCATGGCTTGATAAAGATCTTGGTGAGGTCCACGTAGTCGGCCGGCTCTCTGACAGCCTGAGTGTGGCTGCAGGGCTTGTAGCTGTGGAACAGACTCCTGCTGCGGGCTCTGAGGTGGCTCAACATGCTCGCCGCTCGATCTGTTTACAACCTCGGAATTAAATCAACTTGTAAGGAGAGACATCCTGACAGCTCTAACACCACCAACCTCTCAAACATACCGTACACACACACACACACACACACACAGCTGGGATCTTGCACATGTGCACAAAACCTTGATCACACACATACACACACACACACACACACATATAAAAGATTACAGCACAAATGAGTAGACAAACATAAAAGGATGGCAAACGATTTCACTTAAACTCAGTAAGAAACCGGGTCACCATACACACAGCCGACACACACAAACACACACACGGAGCGATGAGGTAGGAAGTGACTCTCGTCGTCCAATGCGGTTGGCTGAGATGATGTGGGTGCTTAAAGTTTTAAACGCTATCATCCTCTTTTATCCGTCTCTTGATCTCTCGCTCTCCTCCCACTGACTGTATCTGATCCTGCTGGACGTTGATATTTTCCTACTTGCGGTCAGCTGACGAAGTGAAGGAGCCAGTCTAAGAGTCTACAGCCACGCTGGTGACTCTGTGCTTGGACAGAGTGCTGCTTTACACTAAATGCTGAAAAATGCTAGTGTTAATCGTCTCATGAATTGTATGTAAACACACACAGTAAAGCTGAGTTTGATGGGAATGTTGTGGAAGCACCAGCACAGCTCGAAAGTACAAATAAAAATCTCAAAAGCATCATTTTGGACATCTTTTCACAGGAATTTGGTTTGGGAGATAAAGCTTCCCTTCAAGGCAGACAGTTTGACTTTGTTAAAGCAGAACAAAAAAATACAGGTGGCTCCATTCTATTCAGGTGAACTCCCTCCTGGGCTCTGGCTTTGTGCATGCTCACTCACTGACACGGCTTACTGGGACACTTCATAGAATAGAGTCATTGTTAACGTTGTTGGCAACACCTGTGATATTCCTGCTTTGTCGAGTTAGAATACATTTCAGTCTGTGCCAGTGGTACTGTTATTACAATAATACTCACGTAGAAGTACGGTGTATTCTTCAAACAGTACTCAGAGCACTAGTTATTTCTAAACCATTGATGTTCAATACATTTTCAATAGCAGACATTCAATCAAAGGGGTTTCTGTTTCTCTGAATGTTCAGTCTCAATGACTCCCAACTCCTGCTCCGTCCTGCTCAGTGCTCATGGTCACCTCTCCAGACCTGCGCCTGAAAATGCAGATGAAAGGTTTAGATATTAGTTCGAACAGTACTCAGTACTAAATTATGATTTACATAACTTACTTAGTGTAATGCATACTTAAGTACAAGTACAGAAAAAAATGACTTAATTACAGTAATTTAAGGAGCTGTGATTAGTTGCTTCCGTCCGTGGTTTGTACATACAAAAGGAAATGTTTATAGGGTTATCTTCATTGGAGGGTGAGGTCAATCACTAATGTTAATGTCAGTTAAAAAACCTTGTCGTGGTTTCATCGATGTGAAAAACAGTCTTTGTTGAGTCCACAGGTTCGTAACTTAACATTAAGAGTGTAATATTTGTAAATGACACATTTTCAGATTGTGTTGAAAACATTGATATTTTTCCCTGTTGTGATTGAACTATCTGATACTGCATTTTGTTTATGTAAAGCAATACTACAAAGTCAGCATGAACTGTTTGTATTTTCCATATTGAATTACTATCACCGACTGACTGTATTTGGGTTTGAGAAGAGGGGGAGTTGCGTCGATTGCATTTGGTTGTATTTCATGTTGTCAGTGTGAAAATGAGCAGAATCTGCTGTTGTTCAATGGATTGTTTTTAAAATGCAGATATGCAGCAGGCTGCCACTGAGTCTTTACTTTATATTGAACTTAGTCCTTCACATCCAGCATGTCTGGCTCGAAGGATGTATGTGTGTGTGTGTGTGTGTGTGTGAGAGAGGAGTTTGTCCCATCAAGCGTGGGTCATCATAGGTGGACATTAATCCTTGCAGTAGTTAAACAGGGATAATGAGCGGGTGGAGCCGGACCCGTTCCAAAAGAAAAACGACTTAGCGGCTCTCCCACTTCCTTCACTTCACTAACACCTGTTCATCCCTCAGCTGACGTGATCCGGACAGGACGAGTCAGGAGCAGCGGGTTTTGGACAGATTGAAGCGTGAGCTGGAAGAACTGCGGTGGTTTCATGTTCACATCTGTCTGCCTCTTCCGTCGTTTTGAAAACAGTTTATTGAGGATTCAGTGCATTGTGTTCGCACTTTGAAGTTCTCCATTGACTTGTCCTCCTCTGATCCTCGATTCAAGATCTAAATGAACAAGATTGTTGCAAAAGACGACCTTGATCTTGGAGCAGCAGTTTGACTAAATAGTTCTGAATCAATCGAACTTGTTCATCGAGCGATATTTCAGACTCAGGGCTTGGGAAGGATGTCAAGTCCAAGTTAAGTCACGAGTATGGGAAGTTCAAAGTGAAAAAACAAAACCACACCGTCACCACAGTGAGGAGCTAAAGCAGTAAAATGACACTTTATGGCAGCTTACATTTCAGTAACCTGTATTCTCTAGTGACTTTACAGCTCAGGTTTTTTACATAACAAATTAAGCTCATACATCATATTTTAAAGGTCAAACCGTTGATTCTCAAAGCGTTTTGTTTTTTTTTACTTATGACCCCTCACAATAAGCAGTGTCTTCAGATGTATACGAGACGTTTCACCACTAAGCTCTTGATGGTTTCATTTCTTCTATTCACATTTTCCAATGTTTTACCAAATCTGACAGCTGATTTGTGTAGCAGTCATCATTCCCACCTTATTCATAATCTCAGTGAATGTTTAATTTATATCACGACTCTTTGGATAAGGGCCCTGACCCCTCGGTTGGAAAACACTGCATAAATACGTACATGAGGTGATGCTTTTGGTGCTCGGCAGAACTAGTGTTGATAACAAAGGATCATAGCAGCTTACACAGTGGCTTCACTTGCAAGGCTTCAGAAGTGTTAGCTTTGGTGTGGCAGTAATAAGTGTTAGCAGTGTTTAATAAAGTTGCTGACATGGCTCTTTATTATTCTAGTGTGCAATTTCTTAATGACACAGCAACTGCTCCATGAATGAGGCGTATTACATTCAAATAAGCAGGTTCAGTTTAAGTGACTTGACAAACCCCTCATAATATGTGCAAGGTATCATGGAGTTTAGGAAGACGGTGGATCTAAAATAGATCAAGCTGGAGACGCCAGTAAGCAGACAGTTGTTAAAAATATCACTGCATCCTGTAGCATCAAGATTCCCCTTCAGTGAACTCAAACCAATGAAAAAAAATAAACAGACTATAACTACACTGGTATGTGAACTCATCATAGCACTTCATGTGCAGTGTGGACCAGCGAGATAGTGTTCTTCGAACTGTTAGCGCCAGACAAAGGGAGCAGTTAACCCCAGGAAAGAAAAACAGCATTCCCGCTGGTACAATCGTTGCACATTCCAAAGTGGACCGACCCAGACTCTAGCCTGCTCCGAAGCGCTTCAGTTTAACCTGGTTCAACAATTTGTTGTTTTAAAAAAAGGAACTTAATTATCCCAGGGTCAGTGGATCCTCTCACACAAACACAATAGAAAAGACAGGACACCATGTTTTGAACAACGTTGTGGATTAGATTTTAATTCTCAAGTGATTTGCAAATTGGTTTCTTCACAGATACAGAGCTTTTTAAGTTTTAATAGTGTTCCCCCTCACTGTACAAGGCTAGAAAAAGTTCACAGCAACAGCACACAAACATACAAAATAGTTTTACCAAATTCAGTTGTGTTGTTTTTTTTTTTTCAGATTTTTCTTTCTTGTTAAATACATCTGAACTCTAACCCTGGTGCGATGCCCAACCATAGCAAAAAATTTATTTCAAGTCAAATGTATACAATCTTATTTACACAAGGAACATTTGATCAAAGTGCATTGAAGAGAGAGTCCTGATTGACCGTCATGTCTCTGAGGGATGATGGGTAATTATGTACAATGTTTACAAATGCTGCAACCATGGTGATCCTTGCACAGCTTTGATAATAATAATAATAATAGTAATAATATTAATAACTGACTGAATTAACTGCTTGTAAGAATGTACTCTAGGAAGTACAGTTGGAAAGGAACCTAAAAATAAAAAAAACAAACAACAGAAAACTTACACCTTAGATATAATTGCCCAAACCATGATGGCACATAAATATTCACACATCCCAGCCTGTTTGATCCAAGCAAGTAAGAAATAGTTTGGACCAATTTTCCAGATGAACGCCTCACTCCTGAGTGACCCTTGACCCCTCTCCACTCTGACACTATTAAAATGGAGTCTCACACTGTCTTTAACACGTGTGGCATCTCGTACCGACACGCTCAGATCCAGATTTGCATCCCGTCCCACAGAGTCCCTCTGTTGGATTAGAAAACACTGTCCTCTTGGTAATTTTCAGGTTCCTAAAAACTGAGATTCACTGCGTTTCTCTCGTCTGTTGTGAAAAGATGGCCTCAGGAGGGACAGGAAGCCGTCTGCGGCCCCAAAACAATGAGAACCAAAAGGAAAGAAAAACAATCCAGAATACTTGACCGAGTGAAAACAGTTATGACACATAATTCATTGTAATATTCACATAATAAATAACATTTGTTGCGGTCATCCTCTCCACAGATAATGACATAATGCACTTCAGAAGGCATGTGGTCGTACTGTAAGGGCTGCTGCTGTTGCCACGGACAACCTTTGGCGTAGGAACGAGGAGGCTCCGTTAGACTGCGGGTTGCCGTAAAAAAAGCAAAAAAACCAAGACGATCATGATAAATCGTCATCTGTGCTCACTATCGAAATCTGGAGACAGGGAGGGAGGGAGGGGAGGAGACAGAGAGAAAAATGACTGTTAAACGTTTGACTTGTGTATTTGTTCTGACCTACCAAGCTTGCACAATGTGATCAAGCACAAAATATTTCCAGATCAACATCCCACATGCTTTCCAAAACAAAATCATCCAATCACAGCCCTGTGACATCATTAGTGTGCTGCTCCTGAGAAAATTCTCTGAAAAAAGCCAACTTAACTACAAGTATTTGCATTGAAGAAAGAAAAACTGGTCAGGGTTAACAATTATTAATGCTGACTAAAGCAAAAGTAGTGCTCTTATATCATTTAAGTTGTATAATGTAAGTTAACAATATGCTATCTGAGTGGCAAGCTTGTTAGCATAGCCTAGTTAGCTTGCAAGCCAACTCGCTAAGCCCGCAGTAACTCATGTAGGTACAGCTCGCAGAAGGTACTACTGTATAATGACTAAATATTAATAACTTCATCATGGCATGCAGTTGAGGATTTTGTTGAATTGTACATGTACAATTTGGAAAAGAACAAGTTCATTTCAAAAGTAGTACATAAGCAACACACTGATGAGGGCTCAGATATCCCTCAGAGAGCTCTGATTGGTTGGTCCATAAAGGCAGTGTGGGATGTTGATCCAGGAACATGTGCCTGGCTAAATCATGCTGCGCTGTGACATTCAGTGACAGAGTTGTTATATATGGTCTTAAACATCTGATTGAGAATACATATCTAGATGTTGATTTTGTACCAATAACATGCATGTTACTTACTGACTATATGCCATTATGTTGACAAATTATTGCTATAAGATTGTGGCTGGGTATTGTAACTTGTACAAATCAATTAATACCAAAACCAGACAAGTTCAACACACAGCATTTCATTCAAACTGCAATACTGAAACGGTGCAGTTACTAACTGTATACCTTCGACCCCTACAGTAACAGAAGGGATGTCCATATACACAACTCACCAGGAGACAGACAACGGACTTTGTTTAGCTTTCGGTGCATTCAGTCACACATCATACTCCTTTGCCTTGCTTTTGATAACATCAAGATTGCCCAGGCCTGTGCGCTCTCACACAGCAGTCTACATCATGGCTGCCTGCTGCAAGCACCATGAAAAACACTCTTGCTTGAACGGATTTATTTTTTAAAATTCTAGATTTTATATTTTAGAATATAGCAGCTGTGAGGGTCATGGCAGAGGTCTAAGTCAATCCTGTGACTCTGGTCGGGTATAGGTCAATCTGTTTAATCTGTGTACAGAGAGTTGTGCTCTGTGGACAGCCAATAATGCACTACGGATTACTAAAAACCACAAGGTCAGGGTGAGAGCAGAGGTTATTAACATATCGAGTCCATCCTCTGTGTCTCTCCAGCAGATTATTCATCTTTTTAATAATTGTTTTTCTTTTTTTCTGGGATCAATGCATTAAGCCTCTGAGGTTTGATGTTTTCTTACCCACAATGCCATCTGCTGAGAGGCGTTTTGGTCGTTTACTTACTGCAGGGTAGGTGTGTCCCACGTTGGCGCTGTGCCGGGTGATGTCGATGTTGAGGTCTTCTTCTGTGGTCTTCAGGTAGACGGGGTTGTCAAAGTTCATACTCTTCTGGTTCTTCAGTTGCCAGTTTCTCCACATCAGGTAGCCGCCAGCCGCTGCCATCGCTAGCAGCACTGAAGAGATGGACAACAGGACGCAAACACAGTCAGATAATAGTTCAGTATGAGAGCTGATGGGTCAGGGATTAAGCCACATGCACACGTGTGTAGTACAGTTTCCTCATATTCATGGTTTGTACCCTCAAAATCTTCTGATAAAAATTGTACTACTTCCCAAAATGTGTACCCTTGAACCATCTGTCTATTTTCATATTTGGCTGTCTCTCCTAAAATATTTTGTCACACAGCTCGACACTAATCTGCTGTTTAGGAGGGTAATTAACTGGAGGAAACAGCTGCAGCTCAAAAGTGGAACCGGTTATATCACCATGACCACCTCTTGGACTTTAATGAATAACAACCAGGAGCTAGCTGTGTTTGTAAGACAGTCGTGTGTGTGTGTGTGTGTGTGTGTGTGTGTGTGTGTGTGTGTGTGTGTGTGTGTGTGTGTGTGTGTGAGAGACTCACAGACTGGCAGTATGGCCCAGGCCGCAGCAGACCCTCGGGCTGTGGCGTCCACCTGGATCGATGTGCTCACGTTGGCTTCTGAAAGACAAAAATAAGCCAACAGGTCAACGCTCTGAACCCACACACAAGACACGTCCTCGTTCAGTTTGAGAGAGCAGCACACTTACTTCAACGTGCTGAAGAGGACGATAGTTTAACCAGAGAGAAGCCAACCTTTTGTGCCAATACAGGCCTTTTAATGCACTGAAAGGCATGATATGAAGGCCTGGGAATGGAGTGAAGTGTAGTTGTGTTGTGATCTTCTACAAGCAAACTTCTATGTGATGTGATGGGTTGAACATGAGGGATAATCACAGTGCACGTGGGCTCAATAGAAACCAGAGTCAGAAAGCGCCCAAGCTCACCCCCTGTTCATGAGGAGGTAAGTTGCCACGACACATGCGAGATGACTCAACACTTTCCAAATGCTTCTGTGTCTCCAGCAGTCAAAGAACTGGTCTGTCACCCTTAAAGCTTAAATGGATGACTAATATTTAATGTTTTATTACAAATTAAATTGTCAAAATCTGTTGCTCTGACTCCCTGTTCTGCTATTCTGCATTTTGCAGTGCGTCAACGTTCAAAATTTTTTTGCTACAAAAAAAGTTTCTCAGTACAAACCCTGAATCGTTTCCTTTTAGGAAAATGTTGTATGGAAAAAAGGTCACACTCGAATACATAAACAATTAGCACTTCGAAAATATTCTTTGTCAAATACATAATTATATATAATACAACATGCTGAAACATTTCTCTGCATGTAGGGGATAGTCACTGTGCTTCGCTCAGGGAGCAGCTACAGCTCTAGGACACCGGCAGGAGGCTTGCACAAATACAGGGAAGAAGACGCAAACACCACACAAAATGGACCTTCTTGTTGTGAGGCAACATTGCTAACTGCCAAAATCATCAGCCAGCAAAAAGTCAGTCAAACTTCAGCTGCTTTAAATCCTTCTAAAGATAAATGTAAACCTTTGTTTTCAGCACTTTGTAAAGAAGTAAAGGCGGGGATTTTTTCCCTGGGTTAATATAATCCAGTCTCAGGGTGTTCATGTAGCAGCCCCTTTGTGTCAGCGGCGAGTGAGTGACATGACTGGCAAACAGCTTGGCTGAAAGCAGCGTCAGAGGCTTCAGGACAAAAAGACAAAAAAAAAAAAACAGACAGGGTTTGTTAACCCAAGTCCAGTCAGTCTGCTGTGCTGCTAAGTAATTTGGTGACGTCATCAACATGCATAAGAAAAATGCATGGTTCAATACATTTTAATACAAGATTCAATTCTTAAATTAAAAGGATTAAGAAATAGAGGAGAGACACTTATCTAGTTTAATGTGATTGTACAAAAGAAATGTTGAAATCAACCATCATCAGTTTTCCCTTATTTGTTAGGTTAAACTGTCGACTCATTTTGCTTTTGACTGAAGCTTTGTAAAACTGATCCATCAGTATTTAATTCATAATAGTATCGTAGCTGGCTGAATCGAAATTGAAAGGTGCCTAGAGAAACTCGACCCTAGAACTGACTGGACACAGTGGATGCATTAGAAGTCATTTGGGGTAAAGGCACCTGCTGTGAAATATTTCTATTTTCCATATAACCATTATCATTAAAAGACTGTTGGGATTTAGGAGCAGTGGTAGTTGGGTTATTTCATTTAGTGAAATTTAATGTTGTCAGGTTGAAAACAAACACTTTTTTTTTTTTTTTATAGCTGTTGTTCAGAGTACCCCATAAAGTTATTTTTAAAACGCAGATATGCAGCAGGCTGCCTCTGAGTCTTTCCTTTATATAGAACTTAGTCCATCACATCTGACAAGTCTGCTTTAATCCAAGTGTGTATGTGACGAGTTTGTCCCTTCAAGCGTGGTCATCATAGGTGGAGATTAATCCTTGCTGTAGTTAAACAGGGATAATGAACGGATAGAGCCGGACCCGCTCCAAATAAAATGACTTAATGGGTCTTCCACAGTCTCAATCCACTTCCCTCAATTCAGAAAACCTGTTCATTCCTCAGCTGACATGATCTGGACATGACGAGTCAGGAGCACTGGGTTTTGGGGAGACTGAACTGTGTGCTATATGAACAGTGAGGGCAGAGGTTTCATGTTTCACTTTTGTTTTTTTACTTCCATCTGCTTCGTGGAACAGATCCTCGAGAACTGGCTTTGAATTCTCTTTTGATATCTGACATATACCCTATACATATTTTGAACATTTGAAATTTAACTGACTACAAGTGGGACTTTTTGGTTATTTTGTCGTTTTGGAACACTTTGTCATTTCTGCCACAAGGTGCTGCTCCTGGGCTGTGCTTGCAGACAAACATCTGCCAGTGCAGAGTTAGGGTCCGCATTATTTTGGTCATCAGCTGATTCTACAGTTACAGAGGAGCTGAACATATTAAAGGTTCACACAGTGCAGATGCATCGAAATAACAGCATCACATGTCTAGCAGGGGAAGTGAGTAAACTGAGTTGACTGCTTTATTCCCAACATTGTGGCTTCGATAAAAAGAAAAAAAAAAAAAAACAAGGGGCAAACTAACTAAATAAAAAGTCATGAGAACGAGTGCTATAATAAGAGACAAACAGGAACTCATCAGCAAGCTCAGTGCTCCTGGTGTTGTTGATCAGGTTCCCCGTTTTCTTCGTCAAACTCATTCACCAGCCGCATTTTTCAGAGGATTAGAACATAAGTGAGCAACTCTTTATTCTAGCACAGGTTTTCCAATCTCATTTTAAACCTTGTGAGTGTGAGATGTTTACAGGACTGAGCAATGCGGCCAAAACCACGTACAGCTGAAGTCAAGCCAGAAAACTGACCCAAGAAGGACACAAAGCACACACAGGCACACAGGACACACACGCCTAAAGCAAAGAAAACAAGGGAACAAAATCAAGAAGGATAACACTTGGAAAGCTTGAAGAGTAAGCAAAGACTTGACCCCGACTTCAAACATGTAGTCAACTCACCTGAAGACACAAACGTCTGGAGTTCATGTTTTGTAATGCACCTTCGCACATTATGAGGGAACAAAATTACACATGCCAAGCAAGAGCATTACAGCTATTTAAACTTGACTGTTGATGTGACAGCGCCACCTACACCTACTGGACCTAATGGAACCAAATTAGTTCCAGTCACTCAGACATATCTACACATGTCTGCTAAAAATGGTTGAGGTGGCAAAAAAGTTGACTTAAGTTTGGACTGTTAATGAAAGGCTTGAGGGGACTCTGATTTGCAGCCTAAATCAGCGCACTGAGCACTGGGGGTTTGCATTTTTATCACCTTCAATTCTGAGTGCTCCCTTATGCAGGGCTGGAACACACATCCTGTGAAATGGGCCAAGCATCCTCAGACAAGGTGACTTCCTGACAGTCTCAGTTGGTGAGAAATGGCCTTTCACATAGCTTACAACACTCCATCTTATTTGGCAGTAGCGGATGCCAGGCGACAAGGTGCATACCAGCCGATACCGATGTTAGATTGATAACTCATCAACCACTGTTTATTCAGGAAAAACTTACTGAGAATTAAGCTCTTTCACATCAGCGCCCTAGATTAATACTCATACAAGCTAAGTGAAACAGAAGTGGTAATCTAGTTATAACAATAAAGAAACCACCGAGCCCAAAAAAGAGCAAACAGATCAACAGAATGAGGGGAAAAGAAGAGTAAAGCCACAACAACAAAAACTATTAAATATAGTACAATAAATCGGTGTATGCCTACTATTGTCCCGGAACAAGAAAACTTGTGGCAGACTCACTGATTAGATTCTGGTCTGCCATCAGTGACACAACAGGTGTGAAATAGCTACAGAGACCTGAAGTGTCCTGGTTTCACGACTTTGGCATTTCTCAGCTGTGAGAATATTCTTCAGAACTACGCTCTGATGATCACAGCACAAGGCCTATGTTCATTTGATTGGTGAGTAGATTTAAATTAATTGAGATTAATGAGAAAGCATAATCTGTGAATGGAAATCAAAACAGCAGCAAGACCCAGCTTTTCAAATGTTGAACCAAAGTCTAAAGTGATGCTGCAGATATTATGTGCAGAGACACTGATTTATTGATGGAAAAGACCTCAGAATAAGAGGCAGAATGAGCAGAAGAGCTGCAGGTGGGCTGCACACTTCCAACTTCTCAGTGAGGTAGCAAACTTCTTTTCCTCATCAGGTTGCCCATCAGCATTGCTTTTAGATCTGAAATACTGCTTAATTATATGCTTTTGCTTCCATAAAAATCATCTGCCATCATCTTGTTGGTCTCCTTACTGTTATCACAGTATAAAAAATGTGTGACTCCTGCTACAGTGTGCTGAGACTCTGCAGCTGGTGCTCAGAGAAGATGAGTATGTAATTGTATCATCCGTCATCCGACTAAGTATTGATTGAAAAAAAGAAAAGGAAAAAAAAGCGAGCCAGAGGGACTGTTCTGCGGGCTCAAATTCACCATCCAAAGCCAGACACCTAGCAAAATAAGAAAATACAGGCAGAGCACAGGGTCTCAAAGATAGAGACACTGCCACACCTTCTGGTAGGTCATAACTGCTGACGGAGGGGGATTATTATGTCTGTATATTTTTTAGGATGAGCCAACTCATCCTGCATTGAAGTTGGTGTGCAGACTGGATGACAGCTGGGATGGGGTTGAGTTACCGCTTGGATACCTCAGGCTACTTGACCATGTGTTACAAATTAAGTATAAACAGAATTAAATCAGTCACCTGAAACACATATTCATATGTTTCATACCTCAACAAGAAACACCAAAGCAGACATAAGTCATGATTACATATAAAGCTAGAAAGGAAGAGACATTCTACCTAGGATGGTTAAAATGTACACAGAGCACCGAGTACGCCAGAAGAGATTTCAGCATTTCTTTTCTGGCAAGAGATTAATATGCAGATTCATGGGGGCAAAGAAACTAAACTGCAAATGTGATCACAGCCAAGAACAAGAGACGAACATTCCCCAGTTTTACAATTAAAATGGAAACACCCTCTGAATCCATGGTATGGGAGGAGAACACAATCACTGTTCTTCAATTTTTGAACAAAGCCCAGCATGCTTTAAAGCGAGCCCACCAGAAACAGGCAGTAAAGCAGGCGACAGCTGATGGCGTTACCTGAGTGTGGTTGTATAAGAGCTTTCCCATCATCCTTTGAGAGATCTTTGGTAGTAGGGTCTGTCACAGAGAGAGCCGAGAGTCATGCATTTGACAACAAACTGAAAATAAGGAATCAGGCTGCAGAAGTTGTCCTATTTTTAAACTGCACACATGCATGTAGGCCTTTCTTTGAAAATAGACCAGACCTCAAGAGACTAAACTAGTAAATAAACGCATGATAGATGAAAGCGACCAGGGCCAAGACATCACCAAACAATCAATCATGACACCATCTACAGTGTACAGAAACAGCAGCACCATCACATCTTTGCATGAAGACAATTGTTATAGTTGTCCTGCTTTGATATGACAGTTTACATTCAAGCAAGATGCACACAGAAGCTGGATGGTGAGGGGACGACATTCAAGAAGAAATTTAATGGGTTTCAAGATCCGCCCAGACATTCTGCACAGTAGACTGCATTGATCAGGAAGTCCCTTTCAGCATCTGTGCAGCAAGGACAGACAGCTGCAGTGACAATAAAATTCTTACAGGCTCATCAATACAGACTTGATTAGCAGTCAGGGAGCCGTTAGGTACGCGGTGTAGGAGTTGGAAATGAATGCATATCATGCTTACTGACAAAAAATTGGGTCAACAATTTTGCACAACAATTAATCTTTTATCAAACAAATGGCAAACATTAAGAGAACTCCACCAATTCCTGTCAAACCCTGGTGCCTATGTGGAGATTCAGGTGTTTGAAGATAGAAGCAGCTAATGTAGCCTCAAGCAGAGATAAGGAGCGAGCTACAGAGGTCGGGTTAGCTCAGTGACAGGCGTTTCATCACGCAGCTCAGCTCTGGAGACACTAAAGGCTTTAGTCAACTTTTTTCACATGTGTAGTAGTACTCCTGTAACACCCGTAAATGCACTTTGATGTGTAAATCAATGGAGCTCCCCTTTTAACCATTTTTTTAAAACTGTAAACTGAATACCTTGGGGTTTGAGGGTGCACGTCTTCCAAATGTCAAATAAAAATCCTACTTTTAATCAAGAGTGCTCAATGACCTAATCATTGTCTAACAGCCCATACAAATGCCTTCGTAACAGCAGATCATCGGCCGATCTGAAAACAGATAACTTGTTAACCATGCTCATTGCACCTTTGACCACCAAATTCTAATCAGTTCATCCTCAAGTCTGGATGTCAAGCAATTTCCTAAAGGCGTTCCTGAGTTTTCACAATGACAATGGAGAAGCCAAAAACATAATGTATGAGGCCACGGCTATCACCTATATGGAAACATACAAACCTCACAGGGCACATTTAAGACTGCTGAAAGTTAAAGCTGAAGAAATGCATACAGGGACTGGAGGATTTGTATTTGATAAGCATTTACCTTAGAATTGACCTTGGAGAAAATATTGACAAAGACCAACCGCCGTAAAACATACTCTAAAACCGACTATTTTCGAGACAGGTTGGACTTAATGATGACAGATATCTTAGGAAACAAACTGTGAAACTAAGTGGAGTCCCCACAGTGTCAGAAAATCCCTGAAACATCCTGCATTTCAGCCTGAGATTGTTCAGCCTGAAGGAAAACACTCCCCAGTCGTCTCCAACGGCTGTTATATGCATCCCACAGTAGTAGTTTGCAGGTTCAACCCTGAAGTGCAGAGCATTGCTTATTACTTTCTCTCACTAACAAGATTAGAGCCGGTCAAAGCTGGAACCACACAATACCCTACAGTTCCTTTTTGATTCAGCTGCAAAGGCTGTAAAATGGGATAAATATGTTAGCTGGAGGTTTAGTCAAGAGCAAGAAGGCCTTCCTCTAATTGGCTGCAGTCCAACTAGAGGAAGGTGGAGGAGCATTCAGCGAGTGACAGCCACCTCTTTCTAACCCCTCCCACACTATTTGCACTTTTAAAATAGTACCAGAAACATAGACAGGCGTGTAAACACAGTTGTAGGAACACCCATGCGCACACCATCTCAGATACACACAGAGGACACACTTGAATAAAAAACATTTTGTAGGACCAGTGTGTTTTTGAGCAATATCCATGCAAACACACACTCACTGCAGGGAGACAATCACAAGCTGCATAAAATTGTGCAGAGAAGGAAAAAAAGATTAAAAAAAAAAGACACTGCAAACACACACGCACACACATTCTTGGCATTCTGGGTGGTACATTCAGTCATCACAGCAGCTGTAAAGAGCCTGGAGGCAGCTCCAGGTTCACAAACAGCCCATGAGGTGGTGAGTCAGGCTGCAGGGACGTTCACTATATGATAAAGGCCATTACAAATTCTGTAGACCACGCAGGCTGTAAAACCTGCTACAGAGCTGGCACATTTTCACTGGTGCCTCACATTGAATTTTTCCAATACAGAAAATAGGTCTGACGTCATAACGAAATCAATGTAGTTGATTTTTGATGCATGCATCAAGCTAAAAGGCGTCAGAATGCTTCAGTCTAGGTGCTTGTTGAACAGTGTGTCACCTCTTGTGAGAATTTGATTTGGATAAAATCATATCAAACTAGTGCAGCTCTTAATCATTCAAGTCAACACGGTGTTTTAGTAAAAAAAAAAAAAACACTGATTACTACAGCTTCTGCATGAACAAAAAAAACTTGTTTTAAATCACATTAAGATTTAATATTTGGAAAATGTATTTGAGAACAGACATGTTTTTGTTACCAAAAAAATAAATATATTTATTTCACATCTTTTTTACTTTGGTACCAATGCCCAGGTTTTGGATATTTCTTAATGCTAAGAAACAGTCAACAAAACAACAATGGAAGTTTTTAACAGTCTGTATGCATCACCTTGTGGAAGTATAGAGTAGTAGTAGAGAGACAACCAAAAATGCAACTAATTTCAGAAATATACAACATGAAACACCCCTGAAGTAGATATAAATGGAGTCTACTGCCTAAGATGATATCACAAAAGAGAGTCGGCTTCAAAAACTGTCAAAAAACTCTGTTTCCAAGTGAGAACTAGGAGGCTGTTTCAAGGGGATTGTAAAGAAGTAAAGCCCTTAAGAAAAATGAACAGTCCAAAGAAGCAGACTTTCATTGTAGAGGGCAGGAGGACCGTGGTGCAGAGAGTTGTCAGGGAGATGTTCCAGTACTTTGTGTACACCAGCGTCTCGGTCTACAGTTTGAGTCCAATTAGAAGAGTATGTGCACTGAATTCAGCTGTCAGGTTCCTATCTGCACTGCTTCAGTATGAAAAGGCTAATGTGTCGGAGCGCAGAAAGGAGCTGGACGGTCTAAGACAAAAACAACTGGAGCGGAGTAGTTCAGAGAGAGAGAGAGAGAGGAAAGCATGTTCTAGCAACCCATTTACAGCAAAGGAAAAGAGACCTTTTGGTCGGGGGCAGATTTGAGGTTCATTATTTAAAAGCCTTAAATGCAAGCCTTAATTTGATCAGAATCTGAATTTCGTTATTTGTCCAAAAAACGTGAAATGTCTGTTTGCGGGACAAATAAAGGAATTCTGATCTTACTAACTCTAACATTTGAAGTAATATGATCAAATCCGGATATTGTCACTTTTGACCAAAGTCCTATCCTTGTTTTCAACAACAAACAGTAAGTGGCTAAATAACATTTCAGCAGACAAATTCATCTTATGAGAACACATTTCCATATAAAGTCAATAGAAAGTGATTCAAATTTGCTCCAAGTGAATTTAACTGAAAAACATTTCCACACAAATTGACAATGTAAACTTGAGAAATATTTGAAGCAGTCTGAATACATTTTGTGACTGTACACAGAAAAGAGGAAAAAGGAGAGAAACTGGAGGAATGTTACTGACAAGCTCGAGTTCCTTTTAACTTATAAGCGAATATGACGCAAGTTCCCCAAAGGCCCATTCTTAAGTCTCTTCTCTTTAATGTCAATGTGCATTAAATGATTATGTTGACAAACTATTTGACCAAATCTATGTGGATGGCAAAGATTATATAATATCAAGTGACTATGGCCGCATAGATTCACTAACCAACTGGAAACAAATTAATTGAATCGATGGGCCAGAATTTCCATCAAGTTAATTAAGGATAAAATTAAAATAATTCCTTTGGCTGCCAAAGATGTCAAATTAAGTCAATGCACACTTTGTTTATCTTGGTCCTCACAGTTTGTTGTAGTTTTGGTCTTGGGCTGTTTTTTTTAATGGTTTGGCCTCAGCCCCTTCATTTCACTAACAGGAAATCTTAACAAAAATCTCCATCAAACTTTGTGCTAATCTAGGGGAGGGCCCTTTCCTACTTCAACACAGCAATGTCACTGTAAACAAAACCAGATGCATAAAGAATGGTTTTCCAATTATGTGTGGAAGAATAACCTGCACAGTCCTAACATCCACCTCATCCAATAGCTTTGGGGTGAACTGAAACACAGATTGGAAGCCAAACTGCTACATAGAGCAATCCCTGCAGTTAGGATCCAAATTCTTGTGGAAAGCGTACTTCCCAGAATAGAGGAAGCTGCAGCAGATTATTTACTTTGATTTTTGGAAGGATATATTCAATCACATACATTTGTTCCGCCTCATAATTTCAGCTGCCATGGCACTAACAAAATCACATCCCACTCCAGAGACTCCTGAGGATGGAAGGCTGCTCAGACCAGGACTGAACTCGAAAGGCAAAAATGAACCAGTGCTGAGCAAAGCAGCAACGACGGGAAGAAGAATCAATCTCTGGAACAATTCAGCTGTCAGGATGAGATGACAAGACACTTTCAAACAGTAGAGGGAGGAGACAGAACTGCAGCAGAGATGTGAAGCAGGACGATGTTGAGGCTTGCCACAGAGACACTGAAAAACTGGATCACAACACCAACTGACTCAGCTACTGTTCAGCTGTCAGACTACCAACACAAACAGACAGCCGGGTCTGTGGCTGGCATGGATACAGATAGAAGATAAGATTCGCAGGGGAACACACACCAAGAAAACATGCTTGACTGGCTGAGAAGGGAGGGACTGACACATCAAAGCCAGTTAAACCCAAAGAATTAAACTGAATTGATTTTATTTCTTACAATTGACCCTGTGTTTTGGGGGATCTGTGGTGAAAGCTCAGCTCTCTTTAGCCATTCCCTTTTAATCATTTCTTCAAGAAGAGGCACATTTGAGACAAGCAGCACAGAAAAGGGAAGATGAAGCAGAAAGGACTGCACAGTATAGCCTTTGTGCTAATGTGCATTTCAATTACTGTACACACAATGAGCCAGTACGGTTTGAGCTCTCCCAGCCATACAATTACAAACATTTTCCCATGACGCCATCCACAGTAGCCTGAAGGCATCAGGAGGCAAATTAGCATTATTCAGCTGGATAAGTGTTAATGTTTACCCCAGGGTTCCTTTAAGTTTCAATTTCAAAACTTCTTTCTTTTCTCTGATTATTTCCAGTTTTGCTCGTATCAACTCATAATTCTCTATGGGTTATTAATACCCGCCTGGCAATGTTTAATCAATTCTAAAAATACTTGTCCCCGTTTCTGTAAAAATGCTGTTACTTTGCCAACTATATTTATAAATTAAATCAAGCCTGTAGATTCAGTCTCGTCATTTGGTGATGCAACTTGAGTAATTAGTGCGGCTTGCTATGACACAACAGATCTTCATACCAATGCAGCAGAATCAACATGAGACTATACAAAAATGAATCAATATTAAAACAATTGAGCGGCCCTACAGTCATGCAGGATTCCATTCTGTGTGACATCTCCACAAGCTCTGGGGCCATCACAATCACAAAAGCAATTTGCAAGCCATGCCTGCACGCAGATCAAATGGCAGCTTCCTGCTTCACAAATGATTGTACATAGCAAATTGCAGATATATTTGAGATGGGGGGGGTGTTGCTGATGCTCAAGGATAGGTTGAAAATATGGCATTCATATGATAATAGAAACGTGTCAATGTCAATTAATATCTTGTGTTCATTTTTCTGCTTTAGGTTCAATGAAATTCCAAAAATAAAATGTATAAATCCGTTTCACCACTGTAGTGTTTTGACTCACCAGGTCTGCAGCGTAGGCCGTCAGCAGCCAGCTCCTGTCCCTCCGGACACACACAGGTGTATTTAGGGGAGTGTTTATTGATCTGAGGTGCAGGCAGACACATGTAGCTACAGCCTCCGTTTTCACCCTTCTCTGTGCACCAGTTAGTACCTGCACGCAAGAGTTAACAGTCCTGGTTATTTCGACAAACTTAATAGAAAATCTACACATTTAAAAAAGATCAACAAATTATTCTGATTAATGTTGGATCAACTGAATTTACACAATGTGAAACTGGTGTTAGAGCTGCTGAACCCCCTATAAATCCATCAAGTCATGTGATTAAATCAGAGATCACAGATTCACCCACCTCTTCTCGTCATCATTATACCAAACAAATAGAATAATAAAATCTTATCGGCTATGCTCAAACTGAGAAACTCCAAACATGGATGACTTTGTAATAACTGGTACGCAGAAAAAATGGTTACTCAGAGAGTAAGAAGATGGTATGGAGGCATTGCTTATTGGCTCCTTTCTTCCATAAACCTCAACTTATTTATGTCAGAGGCTGGTAGACCTGTGTAAATTATGACTGCATGATTACAGCTAAAATGCTAAATATCATTAGTAATCTTTGTACATGAATCATGTGTAATTACAGTAATTTTGGATTAACTCTCTTCATTAACCTTTATAAACTCAACGAAGCAGCTACTGTTCATCAAAAGTCTTCAACATCAGCCTAGAACTTGAGGTTGCTGTGATGTCACTGAGCCTGCAGGACTCTGACGAATATGATTTTCTAGCTCAACAACCATTAATGTCCGTCCCGTTCCTCCTGCTTCTCTGTGCCCATTCCCCCTCCTTCCATCCCCTCCCAGCTGGTCCTTACCCGACAGCTGGATCAGCTCATGGTACACTATGATGTCTTGAGGGTCATTTAGGTTGCTGGCCAGCGTCACCACGTCAGAGCCAGTGAACTTGTTTGCACCGTAGATCGCTTCATTTTCACCATCTGTCCAGAAGACTCGATCCTGGAGAGAGGACAGAAACATACAGCTCATTTTTCTTTCAATACTAAAAGCTTTAATAACTAGAACGCTGTCACAAGATAGGAAAATAACGACACACTGCTGTATCAGGATACTCAAGTACTTTATCATGCTTTAACCAAAGGCCACTTAATAAAAAAAGGAAAACAGTAAAAACTGTCAACAGTTGTTGACACTTGGCTTTAATGAGTGCTGCATTTTTAAATCCTGATACAGCCTGCCAGCTTTCAGTGGGCATGGCATTAATATTTATATAAAGTAATACACATTTTCTGCGTCACTATAATCAATTCTTTTTCATTAGTAAATCATTCATGGAAATCCATCTTCTTCACTAAGACAGCCTGGCCATTGCAGTTTGTTTTTCCATCTGAAAAAAGTGATTTCTACAAACATTATCTCAAGGAGATTGAGCAGACGTTCAGCACTATGTTCTTTAAATACGTAACCATTTCAAAAACATGAGATATTTAATTCTTTTCTCCAGACTCAGATGTTCAGATGATTTTCCCTCACAGCTTTTTGAATATACATGTTGTGCAAAATGAGGATGGAGAGATTCTACATCACAAATTCAACCATCTGTGTTCCAAGACCATCTGTGTAGTGGTCTTGCGCTGCACTTTGAAGGGAGCGCCTGTCAATCGAATTCATGTCGTTCTTGAATCTGCGATTTTTTTTGCGTAGCACTTTGTTTTGGTCCCTCCAGCACTGATGGCTTAACTGCCCATGTTAACACGTTCACTCCCCCAAAGAACAGAACTTCCTGTGCAGCAGAGGATTTTCCAGCTGAGGATCTACTAAAAATGTAAGTTATGAGAGCAATGAAAAGGAAACACTATGTGGGCTGGCTATAAAGTAGATTACACTTCTGACAGCCTGAAAAAGGAAGAAGCAAAAAGAAAAATAGCTATAAACTCTTCCTGTTACTATAACAACAAGCGTGAGTGTATGTGTTTAAGCATGCCGTTTAGTTAACATTGTGCACCAGTGTTCAGACATGTGTTGTACCTTCAGCACAGTGCCTACATGTGAATAAATGTGTCATCAGTCTGGGTGAGAGCAAGTTAGCAGTTGTATGAGTGGGTGTAGGTGAGAGGGACAGCCAGAGACACACATGTCCAAGATGCTATGATTTTGAAAGATAGACAACACTGATATACAAAAATTGTAGGTTTAGAATAGTTAGAATTTTTAGTACTTGTTTTAGGACACAGTTTGTCCATTATATAGTTTAGTGACGCACCTGCTTTGTGTTAGTCCATGGCCTGACTAGAATGGTGCTGATTTAAGCTAATCATGTCAGCAGTGTGCTGACTAGAATGCGAATTCTGAGCTACTCTGAATGTTTACCAGACAACAGTCTGTCAAATCTCTACCTGCATCCTTAATTTGCTTTTACTATGAACCATAAAATGAGGCAAATGGCTGCACTGTGTTAAATGTGTCTCCTTGAACTGGCATCACACTTTAAGGTTACTGAAACATATTTTCACCAACATACGTGGTTGGTCTCGACAGTCAGAAAGGGCACACATTGGACAACCGAGTATATGCTGTTGACAACAAAATGAATGACAGGTAGACTATTGGGGCTATTCCATACACATGCTGGCTAAGTTTGAATTTAACCATGAGCACAGGGTGGCCGGGATATGCATCTCTATTACAACAGTACCTCAAAAACAGTCAGAGCGAAGGGATGAGCCAGGTAGTCTGAGGACTGGAGGACTTTCTTCCTGTTGTCTCCATTCAGGTCAACACTACAAAGCATGTGCAGCTTGGAGTCGACCCAGTACAACCTGCCTTTGATCAGATCTGGGGGAGGACAAAAGTGTATGAAGAAACATTAGAGGAGAGGTGGAGAAAATGACAGGGAGGGAGATGGAACACGTAACAGGAGAAGTATCACAACAAAGGGTAGTAAATGTGGAAAAGGAGGGAAGAAAAATGACAGAGCAGAAAAGAAAACATTACACAAAGTGAGCGAGGACAGAAAGGAAAGGTACAAAACGATTGTTAAGCATTGGATAAAAATGTGTTGAAAGAGGAAATGAACCCAGTGAGTTTGAAAAGAGGGATGAAAGAATAGAACAAGAGTGCAGAAAGGAGATGAGGCATAGCGGGCAAAGATGCAGAGAAAAGAAGAAGGAGAAAGAAAATAAAATCAATACAACATTTCATTAACCAGAACAAATCGATGGCTCTTTCATAGTGTTGAGGGTAGACACAGGAAGAGAAAGAGGCCGAACAAAGAGAACAGAGGAGAACACGATGTGATGTGGTCTATTAGAAGCTTTCAATGTCTAATGTATTCAGAGAGCGGAGTTATTTTAAAAACATATGGTTTTATTGATCACCCCAGGGGAAACTCACAACATTTAAGGATGAAGCCGAGGCTGCATTGTTTATTCCAACATCATCATTTTAAAATGTATCTCATGACACTGACAGACAAAAATGCTGCAAGATGTAAATCAAAACTAGAAATGGCTACATTTCCTTATGGTTTTAACTTCCTCTAAAGAAATTGCAGTGAACAGGAGCAATGAAGCTGAGCACTGAAAGAAGTTGAGAAGGCAATTAAAAACCACAACAGTGAACAAAATATGCATGGTAGATTAAAAATAAGCACCAGGGAGTTGAAGATGGAGTTGAGGTTATAGCACTGCAAGTATAAGCACATAAATGTTTTTTCTTGCCTGTACTTCAACTGTCACTTTAACCTCTTTAACTGGCAGATGAAAATCAAATCATTGTGGGGAGTTGAAATGTCAGTACCAGTCTGTTTGTGTGTAAACTGCAAGAAAATGCTGAAAAGGAGAGGGGAGATAATGGAACGGAGTTCCACTGGAGGAAATCACATACATGTAGTAATAAACATGTTAGAGAATTTTTCATTTCCCCATTTCTGGGTACATAATTTCCCAGAAAACGCTTGTCTGAATGTTCCAACATTAGTAATTTAAAAGTTAGCAGATTAAAAAAAGACTGCTCCCACTCACCGTAAAATTACATTTCTTTGTTAAATGGAGGTAATCAATGAAGCAGGAGTGCCTCTTGAATCATTCCACAGAGAATCAACAGATGTGACTAATTTACAGTTATTGGAAGAGTCTCGACACAAATCATTGTAGCTTCATTGCATTCTGCTCATGTTTCCTCATCTATGGGCACTTAAATGTATGTACGACTAGTTAGATAGTGGTTCTCCCTCTTCAGAGTGATGGAGAATCAGAGAGACAGACACCAAAACCTGACATTTTTATGTTGTTGGCTGAAATATTTCATTTGGCTGCTGTTCACTCTTATTTGAGAAGAATGAGCATACACCAAAGGACTTTCAAAACAACACAGACGCAGAGGACCTCACCAGCAGCTTTTCAATAGTGTTCATTTTTGGGTGGATTTCCCTTTTACATTTGATGGATCATCTGTGAAGAAAATGTAAATGTAAAATGTTCCTACCTAGGGTTATTCCATTAGGCCACTGGATGTCCGACGCCACCAAAACGTGTCTGTCAACTCCATTCATACCAGATTTCTCAATCTTGGCCGGCTCGCCCCAGTCAGACCAGTACAGAAACCTAGGAACACACACGCACACACACACGTTTCTATCAAACAGACCCTTCAATGTACATTTCAACTGGAGATAAAATGCCTTCACCTGGCATGAAAAAACAAGCTGTGCACCCACCCAGAAAGTGGATCCACAGCGATGGAGGCTGGTTCTTTGAGTCCTCTGTTTAACAGAACCTTCTGCTTGGTTCCATTGAAGTTGGCAACAGAAATTGTTTTGGTGCCAAGATCAGACCAGTACAAGTTCTTATAGATCCAGTCCACGGCGATTCCCACAGGTGTCTGGACATTGTCTATCACTTTGTTGTGTGTGCCGACTTCTCCCCGTTTGTCCAGCACAGTGCTGTGAGGAACAAAACATAGACAATGTCACCAATATTTGAAGATTTAAATGATCTAATAAAAGTAACCTCAAGTAAAACATCAATTCATGTAATTCTCATATGGCCATGTTAGTTCAAATTTCTCCTGGCTGACCAACACTGACATTCCTAGAGCCACTAACTGACTAAAACGTAATTAGGATTCATCCTGCAGGGACAATGAATGCCTTTACCATCTACCAGCTGTCGAGATATTTCACTCGCCATCTGTGGAGCCACTGACCACAGACCATTTTAAAAACAACAAACAATCATTTTTTCAAAGTAAACAAGTGTCTACAGTGACAATAATGTATGCTTCAATACTTTCTTGTAGCACTGTGTTTCTGTGATGTCACAAAATCAACTCACCTCAACTGTTAAATCAGACATATCTTTGAAAATCTGTTTTGTTGCATTTCTTTTCATGCTGAAGTGTATGTGGCGTTTGTAAACTACCTATAAATGGCCTTTCGGCCCAGGTCGGCCCAGAAAATCATCTGCTGGTTAAAGTCTGCATCCAGAGCCACTGTGTTCCTCTGCTGCTCCACAATCTGAGTGTACTCTTTCCTCTCCAGACCCAGACGACGGATGTCACGGCGGTTGGTGAAGATCAGGCAGGGCTCCTTACCTAAGGACAGAAAAGACTTGGTTAAATAAGAAAAAAAGAACACAACGTCAACCTGACCACTCATCTTTTCAAAAAGTACTTCAGGTTGCTCTGCTGATCTAGAACAATTTTAAAAGACCTGATGAACCTCTGATTGACAATATTTTTGAAACACTCCAAGTGTGTTAGCTTTTTCTATCCTATACAGTCATATCAGCCAGAATGTCTGAACAGAGGAACCCAATGACCATTTTGCTGGTAATAATCATAAATTTGTATTTCTAAAAAGAAAAGATTCTAATAAGTGACGATTAAGATTGTGAAGACTATCTTGGTGTACAGGTTTATAGGATCTGATGATAAATTGTTTTGAGAAAGGAAAAAAATAAAACACCACCACCACCATCCCGCTGAACGACACAGTGATAGTCTTTGTCAAAAAGTAACACAATAAGGGGCTTTATACTGAAGAAACACTCAAAGCATGTGATCGCCAGATGAGGATGACATTTGCATCTCCAGCTGAAAGACAACTCCAGAGCCTTTCTGATGAGATTTAATGAAATGTACTTAATTTAATATTTGAGGTTTATTTCTACCACTTATTATCATGTCCACAGATAGATTTTCAAAGCTTTTAAGATTAAACTCTTCAAGTTAAACACTTAAGTGTGCATGAGCACAGTGATTCTCCAGACTGAAGAAAAAAGGATATATCTACCACACAAAGGATTTGTACCTTTCTGCATTGCTCAATATTTTCCTTATTCTTCTAACAAAACAATTTTGCCTATGCGTCCTTTAATAGTTGTTCACATTTTCTTCAGCCTGGAAACACATTTTTTTGTATTAATTGAGTGTTATTTAAAGAGTCATAAATTGGGTCACTCTGCTCACATTAGGACCTGTGGGATATCCAAGAAAAAGTGGCTCAAGAAATCCTCCACCGAATCCAGAATTTTGGCAGAAGAGCAGCATTTTTTAAAAAGCTGAGCAGTATGCTGAAAATATGATCCAACACAATTTAAACTTGTTAAAACGTTGCTAGTTTAATATCTCTACAACTGTGCACTGCAAGACAGCACATTGAGTACTATTTTATGACAGCCTATCATTTGCATGATATTTTGGGTAATTTAGTCATTTCCAGGACTAGAAGGCGGCATTATACACTCAGGTGCTAAGATCACCCATCTGAAGATTAAGCAATCCAATACACCCGTCAAGTGAGAAATGCTACCGTTGTGAAGGTCTAAATATTCAGTTTTTATGTTGGAAAATGTTTTGTTTTATCTCCCTGTATTAATAAATAGGTTAACAAAAGATGTCACTCAGTTTGGGGGGTTGCTGTGTTGTATTGTGCTATACTATGGCCTCCAAAATGACCACAAAATAAAATCACCACCTCTTTAAATCATTCAGTCTGATGTGTTGAGGTTCACTGCAAAAATGTATTTTTGTGCTAGAATTCTATTCCATTTCTACTTTTGAGCTGAAATCAAGTGGAAAAACCCCGAGACAAGAAGGCCGGAAAGAACAGATAAAAAAAAAAAAAAAAGGGTGTCATACTTCACCCACTGTACAACTGAAGGTTGAGAGCTGCTTCACTTTTTCCAGGGGGTTCGACTGTATTCTCACCCAGATGTTCACTCACCAACAGCCTTGCATACTCCGGTGGTTGGATCCATCTGGTAGCCGTTGTGGCATTCGCACTTGTACCCTCCCTTCAGGTTGATGCAGATCTGACTGCAGATGCCTGGGTTCAGACACTCATTGATGTCTGCACACAGCGAGAGGAGGGGGGTGAGGAAGAGAAAACAGAGGGGATACAGCTGGTATCTGACATGTTTAATTAATCAAGTCGGCTGAATACTTCAATCGGGGTAATCAGATGATGCACACGACTTGGCTACAAAAACTACTGATATCTAGGCTAGACCAAAGGTCTTTGAATGAAATTATACGTAGCTCTTTTGAATACAATCACTTTTCTGAAACATTCCCTTGATTCCGACTGCACAATGATGTGAGCACAAAATGAAAATTAAACTTGACTATAATTGCTGTTGATGTTTTGCCAGAATGCTCTTTAGCAACAGCTGCTCATCAGAATTAAATGTAAATATACAAATGTTTTCAGGAGTTTAGTGGTTATTTTACACCAGGGAGCAGATTAAGCGCCTCTGTGCAACCAGTGGGGTTCATTCCAGATTGGATTATACACATTTCCCAATATCCGTAGCACTGTTTGAGGCCAAGATTGGCTCAATAACAAGACTGTGTCGAATCAGTGCCTCCTGAACGCAGACAAAAAATTACAACACATCCAATCACATTACACAGTGAGCCCTTCAGAGGCCAGAAGTATACAATGAGAACATGTACAAGCCGTAAGTGAAATGGCTCCAGGTCACGCCAGCATACACGTCTGACCCAGTCTATTGCATTAGAGATTTCCAAGAAAGACAAATAAAACATTTTTAGCATGACAGTCTCTCCAGTCTGGATGCTTTCTTTTCAAACCAAGAAAAAAAACATCCCAAGGATGTTCTTGATTTTGGTTTCATTTGACTGCTGTGATGTGTGACAGTTCTGTCTCATCCATTGACAACTTCTAAAATTGAGGTTTGCTACTGCCGAGAGACAAAAGCACGTCAGTGAACAAAAATGAGCAATGGTTGATTTTTCTGGACTCACATTTACTTACACCAACCTGGGTTCACTAAAAATCAGTTATTTTCAAACTGATAAACAACAGGAAACATCGCAAAAAAATAAAAGCAAAGACACAACTGGGCTGAACATTGTTTCAATCAATTACCAGTTACCAGAGTCGGAGATATGTTATATGTATCTGAGTAAACTGGGAAGTACGACTGACATAAAATACATTTTTCACTGTCTGTTGCCAAGTGAAGATTCTGGGCGTTTATCGACAAGGATTATGAGAAAAGGAGTTCAATACTTCATAGATCATGGGTCCACTTAGTTCCTACTTACTGAGACACAACCAGACCTCCAACTACATCTCAATTAGAACACATCAGGCATCATTATAAGAGGAGCAGAATGTTTTTCTTTTTAGCAAATGTAAAGGAAAAATGACATGGTAGAGCATCATCATCATAGGGCATCTTATTTTCAGATATCCTTTTGAGGTGAAAATGTTTAGCTCCGAATTTGATGTCTGGGAAATGGCTCCAACCATTAGGTAATGTTAAAATGTATTTAAAGTCTGTGTCAAGCAAATTCAGCCATTTTCTTCTAAACACATTAAATGGGTCATAAATGCATTTCCTGAAAACACGTAAAAAGCCATTCAACCATTTAGAATATAATTGTGGAGCTAGGCTCACTAACTGTTTCAAAATTTCTGTGTTCAGAATTTAATGGGCAGGTCAGAAATCATAGCCGCGTTACTTGCATAAACCCGGCCCTGCTGCGGAAGCGGTATAAATACATTCAGCGCATTAACTTTGCAGCTAGCTAACCAGTCAACCAGTCAGCTAACCAGTCATGTCGCTTGTGCATCTTTCCTGGATGCCACAGTGTGTCTTTAGCTTAAGTTTCCTAAGGACGACAATGTAAGGAAACAGTGGATCGATTTTTTCAAGAGGAGCTACTGTGGAGAGTTCCACAATCACCACCAATCACGGCCACCGGCATTATGTGCCCGCCACCGGCTTGCATCCTCCCGGCCCGCCGACAGTGCCGACAGCAGGTGCCACCATCACGGCCACCGGCATTATGTACCCGCCACCGACCCTCTCCGTCCGGCCGACAACAGGTGCTTTCATCTCCGCCACCAGTATTACGTGCCCGCCAGAGAGTGTAAGTGTGTGCTTATGTTATAAATATTGTACATTTGGGCAATTAAATGCATTTTGCTGAAGGTGCAAATCGTGAAAGTGATTTTACATCGTGCATCCTGTCATGCCCATGTAATGTTAGCCAATGTTAGTGCATTTAATCATGACATGATTTGGCCTCATTCCCTGAGTGGAGTCCATCTGACAGCACAATGATTATCTACAGGTAATATAGCTATGACAAGGAATTATATGTAGACTGGGGTTTTACGTTTGTGTGTAATGTAAAACATAGACTGTGAGGAACGAGGCTGAGCACTATCAGCGTCTGACTCAGAGTCAGTTTCTGGCTCTGATGGCTCTAACAGGTCGGGCTGGGTCCGTCCGATGATGCTGCTAGCTTCCATTGTTACTGTAGGTTATGTCCTTGTACAGTACACGGAGGCGGCTCCCCTCCCGCACGTGGGCGTGGTTCCAGCATCTCTATCTGACACGCCCCCGTTTCACAGCAGAGAGAAGTGCTTGATTTTCCATGATATTGAGACCTAATTTTATATACTTAACAATTTTTTTAATCTTTCAAATTTGGTTCAGTGGTCAATGAAACGTGTTTCTGTGGCTTGACAAACTCATAACACAAATGTATTGCTGCTTTACACGGACTTTAAGATCGCTACCTTTAACAACAAAATCTAGAAAAAAGTGTTTTGAAAAACCAAATCAAAAACCTCGGCAGTGCAGTGTGGGTCTAATGTAAAGGTCCCCTACCTCCACAGGTCTTGTGGTCTATGAGCTGAAGTCCAGGTGTGCAGTCACACTCGAAGCCAATCACCATGTCTTTGCAGATGTGAGAGCAGCCGCCATTGTTCAGGAGACACTCATTAAGATCTGAAGCACAAAGAAAAACAGGGCTGTGATGTAGAAATAATATCTAACATGACAGTTATAATGCAAGCAGGACACAACAACTGTACCACTGTAAATAATTCTGCTACACTCATGATCAGTAAAAATGCAGCATCTGGTCAATCAGTTAAAAGGCTGTTGACAGGTGAAACCAATCCTGGTCATAGGATTTCAAAGCCACCGCACAAAGACTGATGCACATTTACTGTTGCATTTGTGAGTTAAGGTGGCAAAAGTAACCAAGATGGATCCAACATGATTATTTAGATTCACATTTCACTTGATTAACTTTCACAAGGTCACAGGAGGGCTTCTTCTATGTATTGGAAAAAGGTGCAAAAGACACCATTCTTCTTTGAACTGGACGCTAAAAACTTCAACTCGCCATGTAATTTGATAAAAACAGAAACAAAAGAAGTTCTGCTCTCTTAATTCAACAGCAGGCAGAGCACTAATACATGAAACCAGATTATTTAGCTCATCGCCCACTGTGCACACTTGACAATAAATAGGATGATCAGGTTTTTGGAGTTCTACGATCCCTTAAATTGATCATATACATTTCATAACAGTTGTAGAACAATTCAGACTCAGATATTTAGTATTTAGATTGTAAAAAGCATAATAACTTTTGGAAGAGTTCTTTGGTCCATGAAAGAGAATTATTAAGAAGCACAAGTCGTTCTCTCGCAGTGAACTGCAGACACATTAAAGCTGCATACAGTGTGACTTGTGTAAAAAATCCACATATTATCAGCCTAAATCAATGTGCAACAGAGAGGAGAGTCATTTTCCTGCTCAGAGGATAAGACATCTAAACCTACTGAAAAGCAATTTGTTCGTGAACAATGACTGAGTGACCTTTCCTGAGAATCTAAAATTGTTGGATCTTCTTTTTCTTTCTTCGCTATAGTTTAGTTTGGTGTAAAGCATCACTGTACAGAATCAGCATTCTGGGAACTCAAGTTCAAAATATCCCTAATTTGCAGATTACTATAGACAAACAAAATGTGGGTCAATCACAGCTCAGCTACAAGATTATTCATATTTACACAGATTATACTGCAAATAGTCACACAGAATGAATATACAAAAAATACACATGATTAATCCTCATATGTTCTGCCACTCAGAGGGAGTGTCAATATTCTTGTAATCCTCTGTTTAAAGAACAGATGCAGATGACATTTCAAAGTTTTCCTATGAAGGCGCTCAGCTCTTCATCTCTTCAGTTATTGCCTCATTTACATCGTTATTTATGTAAGCGGCAGTGAAATATCCTAATTAATTAACTGTAGTCAGAAAATCAATATCAATCGGCCTGTCAGGCACAATGAGACTAAACCTGGCAACCTCTCTGTGACTGCAAGACTGCAGGCAGCTGTGCGCGCACACACACAGGCACACACACACCTTAAGACTGCCATTTACCACAAAATAGTTCCACCACATTCACTGTAGCATGTCTAACTAATATAGTACAGTAGTTTTAATTTAAAATAATTTTGCACTTGAATTGCAGCTACAGCTCAAAGATATTGGTGAAAAGTTTGAACGGATTAACTCCTCATTGACATGTGAGTGTGATCTTATTTCAGCATTAAGTAAAGTTGAATAGAGAATTTAATGTTTTTCTTTCACTTACTGCATTCCTTGATGGGTTCGTCGCTCCAGTCAGGACAGTCTCGGGCCTTGTTGCACACTTTGCTCATCTCGATACACTCCCCGCTGCGACACTTGAACTTTTCTGGCCCATTACACTGAGTCACTGTGAAAAGATTAAAGGATACTACATGTCAAGAGCAGTCAATGCTTACACACAACATTCTTTAACATTTACTAAGCTTTTTTTGAAAATCTAAATGAAAAGCCACCTATGTTTCATATCAGAATGGCACTTTTCCTTTACAGAGCCGGGCTAGCTGTTTACCCCTGCATCCAGTCTTAACGCTAAACTAAGCTAATCACCTCCCAGATTCAAAGATGTGAAAGTTATAAATGGTCTTGCATTTTTTTGGCACTTTTCCAGTCTACTGACCTCTCCAAGCGCTTTACAATACATGCCACATTCACCCATTCATACACTGATGGCGAAGGCTGCCATGCAAGGCGCCAACTGCTCATCAGGAGCAATTTGGGGTTCAGTATCTTGCTCAAGGACACTTCGACATGCAGCTGGGGGGAGCCAACCTTCCGATAGACGACCTGCTCTACCTACTGAGCCACAGCCGCCCCAAGTTATATCCACCTTGTCATCTGACTCAAAGAAATTTGCTTCTTGCAAATAACTTTTTCAAAATGTCCTACAGGCTTGATTCTGTGACAAAAAGTTACTGTAACTAAGAAAAACACTTCCAAACCTTTTCAGAAAGGTTTAATACAACAGTTAAAGGTTTATCTGATCCCTTAGTTTGGCTTAAAAACTGAAGTCACTCAAAAGAGAAGCTGAATCTTCAACATCTGAATGACAATCTGCCAAATATAACACTTCATCAAGTCTGTTTTCTAAGCCATTCTTAATGCTTCTGAAGCAGAAGCACATGTGACCAAGATAACTGGAGGTTTTTTTTCGGGTTCTCTTTGGCACATTTATCTTCTACATGCGCACACTGAAATAAAATGGAAATCCTGAAGTAGATTGTGACAGCATTAGATTGTTGTTTGTAAAAATGCATTAAGAACATTTGTATGCCCACAGCATCTACACTGAAAACACACACACATTCGTGCAGCTTCTAAACCTCAGGACAGCCTGAGGTAGAGTGTAAAAATAGAAGATACACAAAAGACAAAAAAATGAGAAAAATAATTCTTCTACATCTGATTATGCCCTCAGGATAATTAAAGAAAGTCATTTGTAAAGCTGTATACACACAGAGCACATACTGTTTTTGCAGTTGACTTCGTCTGATCCGTCTGTGCAGTCTCTGAGGCCGTTACACTGTCTGCTGCCCAGGATACAGTTTCCATCATCACATTTGAACTGATCCGGTCCACAGGTACGTACAGCTGCCACGAACAAACACACACATGTAAGTCATTCTTGTAGTGTATATGTAATCCGTTTGTGTTTTGGACTGTTGGTCAGAAGTAAACAAATTGAAGTCATAACCCTAATACTACTCAGTGAATGGATTAGTTGAGAAATTACTGGACAAGTGGATAAACCTAGATAGTTTGCCAAGTAACTGAGGTCAAATTACTGAATGAGTACAACACATAATGGATGTGATTCTGCTCAAGGTGTGTGTTATTTTTTCTTCTTTTTTCTTCTTTTTTTTTTTTTCATATCAACTGCAGATCTTCAGCTGAAATGATTCCAAAGTTAACATACAGTATCAGACTGAAACACTTGAATGACTTTTTCTTTACGGACTATTCTGGATTTTTCCAAGTTTCATCTGATTTATGACAAATTATCTACACATGATGATACTGGAAACTCATGTGGATAATGCTGTAGCTAAACTAAACTAAACTATTAATCCATTCTACATATCTTGATTCCAGGCCCACATCACATCTAAAACTCCTGAACTCGTATCCCTCACTCAGTCATTTCATTAAGCCATCTTGGCAAACTAATTTATTACCCTTAAATAGGATAATACACATGCTGACACAATCCTATAGAACATGGTTTAAACTCAAATGGTGTGCTGTGGTAACAGATAACATGGATTTGGTATTGATCTTAAAATAATTGATTTTTAAATGTTTCTGACAGCTGGTTGTACATACGACAGTTGGCTTCATCGCTGCCATCCTTGCAGTCGGGGTCTCCATCACACCTCCACTTTTTGTGAATACACTCTCCTGAGCGGCACTGCATCTCACTGGATGAACACTTGGCTGGTGGCGTTGGGTGACGGCCACAACGAGTTGGAGACTCATCTGATTGGTCCTGCAGGGGACAGAGATCAGATGTTTCAGCGAGAGGGGGATAAATCAGACCTCGCCAGAAAACTACAATAAGATTTCCTGTTTTTAAATGGAGAAATGATGCTGCTTGAAAAGATCATGTAAATAAAAATGCTAGTTTTGGTCCACTGTGTTTGAGCAAACATTCAGTTGTGAAAGCTTTTCCATTTGCTGTTCCCTTGCTGGCATAAACACTCGCTCTCTTGAAACCATCTCCTGCCAGGGAGCCTGCAATTTAACTTGAGACCTAAAAAGACCAGTTGGAATGAAAAACAACACTTTGAAACTCAGAAAGCGAGCCATGTTTTGATCTGGTTTAAAAAACATTTATAAAAACTTAAACATAGTAATAGTAGGGCTCATTATTTTGAGTTTTTTATTTTTCACACAAGTCTGAATAACATATCCCCTGTAAAACCAGACTTCTCATTGTTAGTCTTGGGTCATTCCATGCAAACCAACCCCAAATCCTTTTTCCAGTTCACGTCATGGACTTTCTCAAAATAAAATTGATGTTGAAACTTTTATCAAATTCATGTGACCTTGTAAATTCCTACAGCTGTACTCCAAATATTTAAGTAAGTACATAAGTTTGGTCCTTTGGGCTAAATTTCAGCATTTTTGTGATTCTTTGAATGCGTTTTCTAAACTTCACTATTTAGAGTACAGCTATAAGATTTTATATGGTGTTATGACTTTAACAGTTCCAACATGAATTTCAAGAAAATCCATGATGTAAACTGGGAAAAGTTAAAAGCAGTATGCATCTTGTATTTTGGTCATTTATTTTGACATGAATTTTTCTTCCAGAAAAGTTGACAGGCCTGGTGGCATATCGCAGGATTGCAGCAGAGTTTCTTTTTTTTTAATGGGGGCTTCCTATCCATGAGTTGTATGTATTCCAGACAAGTGTGCCAACTGTAGCTGTAGTTTTCCTTATTTTACTTATCTCACGATTTGAAACTATCTCAACACTTATATCTCAACTCAAAAATGATCCTGGATTCAATGAATAATAAAAATAAAAAAGGGGTCAGTCTTTCCATTCTTTATGCTCCAGTACACTGTGCTAAACTCAGCCCATAGTCCACAAAAAAAAACAGTACAAAACATCACTGACAGATGAGATAAATTGTCTGCAGCCTTTTTTCCATAAAATGATAATTACTTGAGAGCAAAGACAATATTCTCTTGCCCGTTTGCCTTCGCTTATTTTCATACTCTCAGAGTGCTCTGTCTGGTTTTAAACTCATGTCTCCAGCAGTGAAGAGCAGCCTCTCTGCTGCACAGTCAGCTCCAGGAACAGGAGCAGTGTTTTTGAAATGAAAGACTAAGCACTGACTTATGTTTACCACTTTAATATATTGGTTTAAATTCAAAAAGTTCAGCAGTATTTGTTGGTCAGCCATTCTCATCTGCAACTGCTCGAGTCCACGGCTTCACTATGTGTGATAAACACAACACACCTCTTGTTTATCTTGCAATGGTAAATGCCAATTATTGAGTCACTAAACAAGAACAAGCTTGCAACAGCCTTTTTGAGGATAAATTACAAGTGCTGTAGATTATTGCAGCACATTTGCGCAAGGGCAAATTTACCTGAAATGTCCGATACTAAGGCCCTGCAAATGGTCAATTTAACACTGGCAGGCCGCCTGACTCCTTAACTGGTAGAAACCCTGTTAAGTTGCAGATGCATACAACCTCCTCACATTTGCCATCACCTCTTTAGCATACAGAAAAGCTAACAAACCGGCATGCGCGCAAGGATAACAATAGGTAAGTCTGTCAACAAGTTGACGAGGAAGTGGATCGACAGTGTTGTGCTGCAGTGTGTAATTAGGTAAAGCACCAACAACTTTCCAGGCAACTGCTTTTTGTTTGCCTTTGGTCGTTTCCAAGAGCTGGAGATTATTTAATTTTCCTGAAGACTGTTTCCCAAATGTTTACAAGAAAGGTGTCGAGTTCAATCTTATGGCAAACTGACACAATAGACTCAAGTATGAGAACATCCAAGATGACGCATATCTAAATTTTCTTCAAGACAAAGGACTTTAAAACTATTGAAATATCTAATATTTTGGCTACAAAGGCTTTGCTCAGATATCAACCATAAGAGTCTCCAAACAAAGACACACCATCACCTACCCGTGTTGTTGAATTGACAGGTGATCTGGGGGACGACTGTGCAGAATTGACATGGCAGAGAGCTTTTAGGACTCAGATCTCACAGATGATTGACACTTTAATTATAACTTAAACTGGGCAATCAGACAGAATGGGATCAAGAGGAGCAGCAGGAAGTGTTTCTCACACTTTCATCATCTTAGAAAGTCACTGACTCATGTGGGAGCAGATTAATGGAGTGTGAGAATGTGTGTGTGAAGCTCCATAACTGTTAACACTGACGCAGGACTGGCTGGGTGTGAGAGAGGGAATAACAATGACCTTCCCATTAAAGGGAGCACTTTAAATATTTGAGGGTGTGAGTGTTTGCATCAGTTTTTTTCATTTTCCTGTGAGGCCGTCACAGTGATAACCACACAGCCAATTAACAGGTATGCAGCAAATCGCAGACTCAGTGGAACTTGTGCTGTCGTGTGTGAAAAACGTGTTAGGAGTGTCAAAGTCAGTGTGTGTACGTGAGATTGTGTGTACGTGTACGAGGCAGGTCAATAACCACAGGGTGTTGTGAAAATTGAACTTGCAGAACCAGTGTGTGTGCCTGTCTGTGTGTGTGCCCTGGGGAGATCATACTCTGCAGTTTATTATAGTGAGGCAGCATCTACTTAGAAATGAGAAGGTGTGTGCTCGTGTGGTTGTGTGTGCTTTTGAGTGGGAAAAAACCCAACCACAAAGGTATCATGAAACTTCCTTATTCCTACAGAACATGTTTATAAAAGATGTTTATGAAGACTTTAGCCTCAGTTTTATCATTTGGTTTTGTATGTCATAATCTATAGCTTTGACATTGTAAATCAATGGAGTAGGAGTAATATTTATAATGTATATGTTGCAACAAAATTCTTCCCCCCCTCTTTAAACTAAACTTTCAGCAAAACTATCCATAGCCCTTTTTTGTTTGGTTCTGCTGGGTTATTTGCATCTACTTCAAATAAGTACTAGCAATGTTAAAAATTTACAAATCACATAGACAAAGACAATAAAAGACACAATTATGCTGGTTAATATAACGGCACCACATTGCTAGTAGGGCTGTAGCGATACACTAATCTCACGATACGATATACGATATACGATATAGGTAGATATAGAATTACTTTAATGATTCCAGACTGGGAAATTATTTAACAGTATATTCAGCTCACGATATGATATATATATCACGATATTCAGCCAACGATACGATTCGATACACTTACATCATTTTCTGAAAGATTTTAAAAAGGGACAGTGTGATATATCGTAGTATCGATATTTTGGCACACCCCTAATTGCTAGGACTGGATTTGGTTTAAATTAGTTCCTCAAAGGCTCAAATGTTGATTGTGAGATTTTATTTCAGAAATTCCCTGTTTGTGCAATTTCAATACATGCATATGTAAATGTGGACTCCCAAAAGAATGTTGCCAGTCTGCACTGATCACTGGGCAGGTTTACTGACGAGAACATCCTGAAAAGCCCCTTTTTTTTTTTTTTTTTTTTTTTTAGAGGAGAGGAGCAATACTTTGGACTGCAGCCTTCTACATAAAATATATGGTATACCAGGGGCCTTCAACATTTTTCAGGCCAAGCAGTTAGCATCCTAGTTTGCTGTTATGCACATGTACAATTAGATTAGCTGGTTCACATAATTGAATCATGGGTAATATTGCGTAAATTAAATGTTTTGTTTTTTCATAAAATGTATGTTTGCTATTGATATGCTGGATCCATGTTAATGTCAGACACATTTTTGAAAGAATAAAAACATTGAAAATATTACCAAACAGGCCCACCTGTAGCAACTCTGAGGACCACCTGTGGGTCACAGACCACCGGTTGAAGACCCAGGTAGTACCTTAAATCAGTTGACTCGACACTCATCGCGTCCACATCCTCTTGCCATTTTAGTGTAATCCGGACTTTCAACCATCTAATCAAACCTTGCCAAATTCCTGTTTTTGCCAATCTCAGATGGTGCAACAATGTAATTATCCTTTATTTTTGTCTACAAGTTTTAATCCTGCTTTTAAGAGTTTGTGTATATTTCATAAAGTGTGACAGTGTATTAGTGTGTGTGTATGTGTGTATTTTTTACATTTTCTATTGTGTTAATGCGCTTCTGTCTTACCTGGCAGTCGACATCATCGTCGCACACCCAGCTGGCTGGGATGCATGAGGTGTTCCCGCATTGGAACTCACTGGGACCACAGGAGGACGGAGCGCACTCCACCTCATCAGAGCCATCGCCACAGTCATCCTCGCTGTTGCACACAAAGTTCCGAGAGATGCAGCGGCCACTGGCACATGTGAACTCGTTTGGAGCACAGGTGATGTTACCTGGGGTCAGTTAGGAGAAGAGAGCAAGATGATGCAAAGCACACTGTCCACATCCTTTTTGCAGCATGAACATAGCTTTATTGCTACACTGCACAGGTTATTGTAATTTTCTCAATAAAACATGACTCCTGTGCCGCAGAAGGCATTGGGAGTCTTACATGACAGAGGGATGACAGAATGTGTGAGGCTGGTCGTAACATTTGATTTCCATGAGTCTGTGGTGAGGTTATGGTCTCTGAAAGTGTGCATCACTGCAGTATGATATCCTGCGACAGAGTTCAAGGACAACAGGGGCGCGGATTTAATGTAAGCAAACAAGACAATCACTAAATGTCTTCTTTTAAGCAGGACGTTTCTCTGATTAGCATCTTAGCAGCCAGAGAGGACGAAACTAATATAATCTGCTGTTATAGTGTAGGTTCAAAAATACATAGTGATGGACATAACACCTACAGCACTGGTATCAGCTGATAAACTCTTGAAGCCAAACTTTTCTTCAGTTCAACCCTAGAATACATTGCTGGGGACAGGGACACCTGGACTACCTTGCTTAGCCTGCTGCCAATGTGACTCAGCCCCAGATAAGTGTCAGGAAAATGGACGGAGGATATAGGAAATTTACCAATATGCTTCAGGCTGTGTGTTCTGTCAGATCCAATTATTTTAGTTTATATTTTGTCTAGAAAGAGCTTCATGCTCTTTGCAAAAGTCTGTTAGTTTGTTTTTGCTGCACAGCTCCACAGGATAAACAGCTGCAGGATGAGAAGTAATTGATGCACAGCAACTGTCTCATGGATGTGTGTAAGACATCAGCTGTTACACATAATTAGTAGTTCTTGGATCACTTCAGAAGAACAATCAGTGTACTTCTTAAGGCTGTAACAGTCTTGTGTATTCCACAAAAACTGAAAAACCCCCTGCACAATATGAATCAGGCAGAAGGGCATAAGAGCACAGCTGCAAGGAGGCGGATAATCTAAAAGAATCAGGTGCAACAGTCAAGTTAGGCTGCTGCAACAACTTGGTGTCTACATTCAAATTCAGAGGCATCTCAAGAAGTCTGCATTTTGGGAGCAAAGACACCATCATATTCTCCAATGCAAGACAGAATTAAGTGCCAAGACAGAATTCACCTCATTTGTAAGACAGAATGTTGGCATCCCTCTCCATGGTGCCAACAGGCAAGTCAGTGGTTTAAAGATGCTTTAAATCAATTCTTGTAAACACAAGGCCACAAAGTATCTTGTGAGACATATGTTTTTGTGCTAATCAATCGATGGCAAATACATGACATCTTTAGATAAAGGGAAAAAAACACAGCAGGATGTAAATAATGGGAGGCAGGATAACCTCCATTAGCAGTTTTTGACAGCAACTTTGACATATTCATCACGGGGAATTTCATGCAAATCAAAGTTGGAGGGATAAGAACCGTAAGTGACACAACCTTTAATGTTAATATGACAAAAAAATATTACTTATGAGTCTTTGCCATTTTGTCACTTGACCAAAACTGCTTGGCAGTAAACAGAGAATTTAGTGACTGCACCAAAAAGTGCATTAAGCAGAGCCCAACCAATAGGTTTAAAGATCAGCCATACTTTAGAATTATAATGCAGGAAAGAAAGCTTGACATAATTACAGAGTTTACTGGTGTCATTTTATACATGAATTTTAAAATATCCTGCCCATCAAAATGTTTAATGTAATAACTACATTTGAGGGATCCTTGGAGAATGTGTATATATTTATATAATCAGCAGATATATTGATATCTGAATTTTCTACTTTCCAATACCAGCATCAACATTGAGGCCAAAAATCAAGTTTCAGTTCAGCTCTGGCATTAAGGTTTGTATTGACTTGTGAAGTTGGACCATCAGAGGCAATGGCAAAGGTTCAGCCTGGCCTCTGAAAAACACACCTACATTCCATGGACGATTAAGTAAGAGTTGCTGCCAGCAGTTCACATAGTTCTTTCAGCCAAAAGAAATTAAATATTCCATAATCACTTCCTGTGCTATACTACAAAAAAATTATATACACTACTCACAATAAGTTAGGGATATTGTGAGAGACTCAGTGGATTTCATACATACGGTGTTTGTTTCACTTCAGAGAGTTTGGGATAGGGAGGCAATTGTATTGTGGTTATGGACACACCTCATTTTGTGTTTTCCACGTAATGGTCTCACTGTGTACAGTGTGCCTTACATATTGGGGCCAATACCAAAAAACTAAAAGACAACCCTTTTCAATGTGGCATCAATTTCAACATTCTGTGGGTATAAAAAGCTGGTATTGTCAGTAAGTCATTCCAAGTTCATCATTCAAACAGCCATGAACACACGACGTCACTTAACGGACGAGCAGTGCCACCTGGCCATAGCGCGCCTTCGGGTCGGTGGCAGGCAGTCAGATGTTGCTCGTGAACTTGGTGTGTCTCAAAGTGTCATCAGCAGACTTGCATCAAGACACAGAACTACTGGCAGAGTTCATGACAGACCCAGGAGTGGAGCCCCACGAGTGACAGACCGCAACGATGACCAGTACCTAAGGACCTACGCACTCAGACATCGTTGTGCAACTGCCACACAGCTGCAGGCCCAGTTACGAGATGTGAGGGGTACTAGGGTTTCCAGACAAACCATTCGAAACCGGCTCCACCGCTTTGGCTTGAATGCCAGACGACCGTTGCAGGTGACTCCACTGACACCAAGACACCGCTGTGAACGTTTGCAGTGGGCACAAGACCATGTGACCTGGACAATGCAGCAGTGGTCTACCGTCCAGTTCACTGATGAGTGTCGGGTCACCTTGCACAGAAATGATGGTCGTCAGCGTTGCTGGAGAAGGCGAGGTGAGCGATACGCCGAGGTCAACATGGTCCCCAGGGTTCCCTTTGGTGTAGGAGGTGCAACAGTCTGGGCAGGCATCACCAGTCAGCGCAAAACAGATTTGGTTATTGTAGATGGCTCAGTCACTGCACGTTCTTACCTCAGAGACATCATAGAACCCATCATCATCCCCCAATTCCGCCAGCACACCCCCAACTTTCTGTTCATGGATGATAATGCTCCACCACATCGTGCCAGAATTGTCACAGCTCGACTTCAGGAAGTCGGAGTGCCTCATATGGTATGGCCAGCAATGTCCCCTGACCTGAACCCAATAGAGCACGTCTGGGACCAGCTGAAGCAGAGACTGGATGATCGTACCCCACCCCCACGTGACCTGGCAGAACTGCGTGTAGCACTTGTGGAGGAGTGGAACGCATTGCCTCAGAACAACATCATGAGGCTAGTGATGAGCATGAGGCATCGCTGTCAAGCTGTCATTGCGGCAAATGGTGGAAACACCCGCTACTGACATTGTCAATTTTTGTTATTTGGGGCTATCCTAATTTTTGGGGTAATAAATATTAAACTAATGAAAATGGTGTTTCTTCTCATTCATTATTAGTAATATCAAAAGGGAACTTTCATTACATTTTCATTTCATTAAAATTCAGACCAAATAGGAAAAGCACTCATGTAAATAACAATGTGCCTAACTTATTGTGAGTTGTGAGTAGTGTATGTTTAAGTATAAATCCACAAATTAACTACAGGGGTTTATAAAAGTAAAACTGTAACTGAAAATCATGTGGGCAACCATCTCTGCATGTTAAAGTGGGTTTTTTCCACCTACCACAGTTGACCTCGTCTTCTCCGTTGTCACAGTCCTTCTCTCCGTCACATTTCCAGAAGATGGGTATGCACTGTGTGGAGCCCGCTCCGCAGCTAAACTCGTTCACACGACACGTCCGCATGTCTGCATGGACAACACAAAAATACACCGTCACTGTACTGTTATATTTGCCTTCTTTTTTTCTATTTATACAGTTTTTTAAATCCATTTGTGTAGCTTTGCATTTTGAGAAAACTAACCTGTCACTGTTGCTTTGAGCAAAAGAAAATGCACTTCAGGCACAAGTGATACAGAATTATGGAATGATTTATTAGAGAAGACCGGAGCAGAGTGGACTTTATGTTGAAGCCAAAGAGCTGGCAAAAAATAAATAATTGCCCATAACATTTTCTGGTCCATGCTGGTCCTTTTCCTTTCACATCTTTGCAAGGACTGAAGAAGTCTGCTGCCGAGAGACCACTTTATTTAAAATACAAACTTCACTGTGACAATCAGAGGATAGCAAATGGTGCACAATAGTGTGATCGTTTGAGATTATTTCAAAAGGACAGCTAATCTGCATATTTGGAACATCAAGGCCACATTCAATCCTTCACTTCTCATTACCAATTCTGATTTACTGCCAAGACAAAGCCTAAGAATTTCAGTTCATATGGCCTTAAAAAACTTACATGAAATGGTTAAATGTGTAATGCTTATGCAGAAGGATATAAAAAAAAATTAAAAAGCAGCAACATGTTCAAGTGTTATCTGTCATGACACAGCTGCAGTGTCTCCACTTGTTGTCTTTTGAGGGCACAATGCTGTTATGACAGCAGAGCCCAAAAAAACAAAAAAAACCCAAAACATAAACAGAACGGGACATAACAAGGTCACTGCATAACTAACTTCTAAGTTGGAGATAGTGAACAGCTTTTGGCAGATTAAGGATGACATTGAGCTACAAGGTATATGTCAGAAGAGAAGAATTTTACTAAACAGTGTTGATAAACAGATTTCTGTTCACTCAATGCTCCGACAGCCAGACAGCTGTGAGCTGTTACATACTGTAATCCAGTTTGCTGGAACATTAACAGCCAAGGTCTGGAAAACTGTAGAACAATGCTGAGAATTCTTATAAATAATGGGAATACATTTTTCTCTTGATATTGAAGCACTGTAAATTCATCTGAATATTAAATTCAATGAAATTATTCATGAAAATGTTTTAATGTGATTTTGCATCTGACGTATTGTAATGTAGATCACTATTAATAAGTCTTCCTATTGAGTTTCAGTCAAAATATGTCAGGGTAAAAGGGCTTTGAGGACTCAAACAGGGTATGTTTGAAGTGCTCTTTGGATAGGGATACATGTAGACTCCAGGTCACTGTCTTTTAAACTATTAGAATGCCTTCATCTGGGAATTTGACTCCATGACAAAGACTTGAAACTTGTCAGTTTGGTTTTTAAGGTCTAGCAATTAGGAAATCCAAACGTTTAAAAAGACAATGCAAAAGTTTCCTTTTGATTTACTATCATGCATATTTGTTTTCTTTGTTTCATTCCTTTGTTTTGAATATCAGTCACCTGCATATTAAACTCCAGCTGAATGACAGACAGCTGAAGAACCACTTCACCACAGTACATATTCACTCAACAGTACATGTTTCCAATAAACACTCTTATCCCTGCAATCTTCCATTGTGGAGGCTGATAACAAGTATTGTTGTACATAAAAATGGACTGAACGCTGATAAGAGCTGCTCAGTGAAACAGGAGATGAATGTGAATTGAAAAGGGACTCTTACAGATGTAGAAATTATTGACAAGGGTTATGTAGTTTTTGTTGAGCCAGGTGACGATATGAGGCCATATTTCAAAAATCCAGTTCCTTTCTCTACTCGATACATGGTTAGACATAGGTTACATACCATTTGAAAATAGTTTCAATATAAAATAAAAAAAATAAAACATGTCTTAACCTTTTATTTCAACTCAACATAAATAAATCATAGGTCACCAACACTGGGTGGTGGTAAAGCCCCAAGAATCATAAAAGTACTAGAGCTGCAATCTTGAATTGATCAGTTGTTAATCACTACATTTATCACCAACTATTTTGCTAATCGATCTTTGTCCCCCTCTGTGACAGTAACTGAATGTCTTTGGGTTGTGGACAAAAACAAAACACTTAAGTTTTCTGACATTTTATAGACAATAAAACTTGTTAGTTGCAGCCCTATAATGCACCAGCATGGGGCACAGAATATAACTGCTAGCCAGTGTTAATTTGATGTACTCTAAACCATCCAGATTTGAAAATATCAAAGCAGAAATCCAATCGCAAAATGTCTTACAAAAGGACAGATGCAGACAACACATTTGTAAGGGTTAAAAAAAAACACAAAACAATGTCTTGTCATCCTTCCTAAAATCCATTTGATGAACTTTACACTGAGGTCTATTTGAAACCAAAGCTACTTTTAGTCCCATTAAAGCTGACACTGAAGACAAAGATGTTTACCTGACAGAAACAGTGTGAACTTGTGTAAACAAAAACACAGATGGCCAACTAAAACCGGGCTGTAACCAGAGTACAAATGGAGGACTGACATCCTGGTAGTCTTTTTAAATCGACTTAGTGACCAGAAACTGCAGCTCACTTCCTTATTCAAAACTGATGCAAAAAAATTTGCATTAACACAACTACTGCACCTTCACACAGAAAGAGCTGAGACGTGCACAAGCACACACACACACACACAGTAGATTCCATTCCCTGTTGCCAAGCCATGTGCAACAGCTGCTCAAACAGTACACTGATATAACAGCTATAGTAGCTGGGTTGACCTGCACGTACACCACTGTAGCTATGAATGGAACTTTAACACAAACTCTCACACACCCACACACGACTACCAACTGGAATGCTGTTCAGGACCTTCAGTTGACCGACAGACTTTTCCAAGTGTAAGAGGAAATGGGTCGTAGCAATCAACCAACAAGGAATGATCAAATGGCACAGCAGAACAATTAGTCATTTAAGTTCTCAGCAGGAAACTAGAATTTCAAAAATGTGGATTACAAAAGGTACTGTTGGTTTTAAGAAAATGATCTCAGGATAGGCAATAATTCACTGTTAAAAGAATTGCATTGTTGTCCATCAGTGTATTGTTGATATGGTCACTGGAGGTTGACAAAGTCAGAAATATTTAAATCTTTCACATGGTAGCTGTATTCCACAAAAAATTAACTTAAACTTTTAAATAAATTACAAAAAATGGCAGACCAGTCATCCAAATAATAAAAGTTAAAACAAATCCCTCTAAAATATAAAATAAAATATTTATGTCTTCAAACTTGTAGAGCACAAAACTTTCAGTTCTACCAGGAAAGTTTTGGCAGTACACCAGCTGCTATCTAAACAGACAAATCAGAGACCAGAGATGGAGGATTTTTTCATCCACAGTATGGGAGCATTACAGTTTGTTTCAGCAAAATGAACAAAGACTGATTTCAAACTCTGTGGCCTCATGCAGCTCAGTCTTGTGTGACAAATGGTCGAGGATAGGATGATCAATTCAAACATTAACAGGTTGAAAAAGTAAAAAAAACAAACATTAAAATCAAGGTGACAGAAACAGGAAAGATGGGAACAGAGCCTTCAACAATAATACCTAGTACCTCCACAATGTTTTGAAGCGTGAATACTGGGAACAACCAAAGCTTGCTTCATTGTCTGGGATATTTATGTCACGTTAGAATGCTTTACATCTGTATTTTCCACTCCATCCAACACTGCAGAATCTTGGGAAGGTCTTGGCAACACCTAACAGCCAACAGCTTTGAATAACTCTGGTGCTTTAACAACTCCCAAACTACACCGCTCCTATTTTGGCAGCACTGCACCACAGATCCCCATCCAAGAGGGATTTGCCCCGACTAAGATGTAGTGTTGTTGTTTTTTCTGCCAGGGGTAAAGAATTTATTCTTGCATTGTTTCCAGGTTAGTGCATTCAAGCTGCAGCGTTGACACACTGCAGCAAAAACCAGAGAGGACTGCACTGTGAACAATCAGAGCTGGAGTCAATCTTGTCATGCACACCTGAAAACCTCTGCTGCCCCAGCAAATATCACTTCACAAACACTGATATGAAGCCTGGATCATGCGCAGATTGAACAAATACAGAGCTAATGGAACCTATTCTTGAGACAGATGCTTCACGACAATAAAAAGTCAAAGTCGTGTTTGATGTCACAACAAAACTCCTGCTAGAGTGCCCCTAAGAATAACCGTCAATATTGGGAAATATTCCTCACCATTATGTTTGGAAGCAGTTCTCTCATAATTTGGTACATCTGTTCGATGTACGAATGTCCGAATTCAAACTGCCAGCCAAGAGTTTAGAAAAATATGTTTTATCATTTGTGACATTTGTGACTAAATAAAATTTAAAATCCCAAAAGTTTAAAGTCGAGAGCATTAAATTACATGTTATGCACCAAAAAGATGTACTGTGTCTCCACTGCTTGATTTATTTACTCCGTTATGAAAGTCAGGCCTTCTGCTGATCCTTTGACAGTGCTTGGGGGAATTTCTATTTTTGTATTTTGTATTATCATGTATCTGTATCTTATTTGCTCAGCTTCACTTGTTAAATGTATGAATAAACACCAGTTGAAGGCGTTTGGACTGAAACCATTTTATACATTTGATGAGTGATGGATTTTTTCCTGTTTAAACTCCCTCACCTTTACGTAAACATGTGTGAAGAGATTACTTTTCTTTGAAATAAAATAAATACCTGCTGTTTGAACAAACTGGCATCATCTCATACAGTTAGAGATTTACAGATAATGTATGTTGCATTGGCACACAGTTGACCTTTAGCATCAAGTAAATAACATTTTTATTAATGAAATGGCTTTGGTGAAGAGCTGCTGAAAATTGTAGTCAGAAAGAAAGAAAGAAAGAAAGAAAGAAAGAAAGAAAGAAAGAAAGAAAGAAAGAAAGAAAGAAAGAAAGAAGAAAGAAAGAAAGAAAGAAAGAAAGAAAGAAAGAAAGAAAGAAAGAAAGAAAGAAAGAAAGAAAGAAAGAAAGAAAGAAAGAAAGAAAGAAAGAAAGAAAGAACTTCCTGTACCATGGATAAGGAGACACATTCTATCTTTCTTTGCATGACTTATAAAAATGCTTTAAGCATTCAGGAAGATTTCAGGAAGCACAGTAAATATCCATCGAGCAAGTGTTTGTTCAAGTACTTTCATCTTCCCTCTGATGTTTATCTCTGTACCTGAGGAGATGCCAAAGTCCATTAGTCTTTACAACAGTAGGCAGCACACACCAGAGATTCTCATTAAAAGGCGACTTCAGTGTAAATAGTTTCTGTCATCACTTATCTATGAGCACCTCAGCAAAAGCGAACATCAGTTATTCAGTCTAAAGCTCAGCAGCTCTCCTTAGTTTCATTTAAACAACTTATTTATTTGACAGGGCTGCTCACTGGGGACCCCCCCTCACTACTTTTAAGTGCCTCACTGCATTTTTGCAACAGTGAGAGGTTTTATAGACACAGCAGGAAATCAACTACGCTCTCTGAAAAAAATGTTTTTAAAACTTTGCAGTTGGATGAAAATGCAACTCAACAGCTAATTAGCTGTATGTCTGACATGGTTTATGGACCTCAAGGAAAAATGTTCACATTGTATTATCCCAGTGTTGGAAGAGGTATTTAGAAACTACAACCCGAAATTACCACATTACATCAGGCCATCAGAACTTACTATTTGTACAAATCTAAACCTAAAGAGACACATGACATTATGTATTAACATAATGGCCACAACTACAGTAGTTCGAGTGTGGTGGCCTCTGTGTCAAGGATCCTTGTGTTCCTTGTATTTTTGCCATCCAATAAGCACAGCAGGCAAAGAGCTTCTAACTGGTTGGATAAACTGTTTTTAGGTAAGTTTGTCCTCTGTGTTTATTGCTTTAACCTGAACCTGTCACATACACATACACAAGTTCTGGGTCCCGCCGTCACCTGCGCTCCAACTGTATACTGCATTAACAAATGTGGGTTACAGAACCTCTTAACAATCGACCACTGTGTCCATTTTACAGGTTACTTACTCAAACCATGTTTGATCGATGCCTTAGATACATAAAAGCCCTCAATAAATAAATAAATAAATTAATAAATAAATAAGCTGGTGATGATGGACTCGTACCATCTCCGAACCGAAAAGCACACCTCCAATTTTTGCATTGCTTTCTGTCCATATCAGAGGTATGGAATATTTGTAAAAAAAAAAAATTAATTAAACCAACCTTGTTGATTCATTCAAGTGTTCATTTTGCAGATGTTGGCTGCTAAAAATGACTGAATTCCAAAGCTAAGTTGTTGAGAAATAAATCAGTGAAGAATAGTAAGGCTGTTTGATAATGTCACATATTAACAAGGTCCCTTTTTGTCAGCTGAGGTTAGACATAAACACACATCACACTTGCGCTTTAACCAAAATCAAGTATGAAGACATAATGTCCTGGAATAACTTCTTCAGGCAGTCATGGATTTTTTTTTTTTTTTAAACTGCCTGAAGATGAATGTTGCTTTGATGTGGATTTCCTACCTTTCACTCAGAGAGCTGTGATATAAACATTGGGATTTTCAGTAGTTGCAATTTGAACTGTAACATCAGTGTGGTTCTTTAGATATACTTCTTGCTGCCATATTTCTGAAATGGGTTGTAGTAAATACGTTTCTATCATTGCTCAACCTGGCAGACCATCAGAGAAAAAAAGCATCTACTCACGGCAGATTTCTAAACTCTCGTCAGTCCCATCCTCGCAGTCCGGCTCCCCGTCACAGTGCCATCGCTTCGGGACACATTGGCCATTTTGACACACGAAGTCCGCCTCCGCACATGTTTTTCTAACTGCAGTGGGAGAGAAAAGGGTATGATTCATTAAAACAGAAGAGGAGAGAGAGAGAGAGAGATGTGTTTCTGTTTCTTTAATTTGAGATGGTTTCATGAAGCCTAAATAAAGACAGAAAGGGGGAAAAGAACAATGGAATGCCTGCACCCCTCATGAATAGTAATTGCATTACAACCAACATCACCGCCTCATTATTTATCACATGAAAAGGTCAGAAGTTTACAATTTGTTGCCTCCTGTCTAAGCAAAGCCCACAATCTACATTTGCATCGAGAATGCACTTGAGATTTGACTGCTGCATTTATTTTCTATCAAAGGATGAAGATAGAAAACACATCTAGAAAATGTGTCAGTCTTAAACATGCTGTAGATGTAGAAATTCTTGCTTTTCATTATGGACACGGCACATGAACACAGGATTAAGAAAAACACTGATGACCTCAACAAGCAACTAATGGTCTCAATCAATCATATAAAATAGGCAGTTGGATTATGAACTTCTTCCACTCTTTTTCAATTTCAAAGTTAAATATAGACAGATTGCCCAATTTAGCCATTACTGTATATTGATGGTATACTTAACATTAATCAGTAATACGGTAATGCCAATAATGTAATCATGGCAACACATATTGCAAACAGCTACATTAAAGTTAGCTTCACAGACTGACAGGTCAAGCTGCTACAGAGCTATGAATCCAAGAAGTTAAGATTAAAAACTTTAAAAAGTTCAACTTAAAAGTTTAATGGGAGATTCCAACAACTCTGTTCTCCAACTGGCTGTCATTTTGACTCAAATGGTTTCCTGTCTAAAACTGACATGATACAACCTCTGACATTCTTATTTAGAGCAACATCCACCATCCTTGGTGTTTTAAAAAAGGCATAGCCCTGTCCATTTTTTTTTTAAAAACATCAAAGTTACACAGTGGGAGCAGTGACTCTCCTTTGAGCAGAGTTGCTTTGTTGTTGTTCTGCCAACTCGCAAAATTAAATTACAGTGGAGCAAAGGCATCTGCGACAGAAAGAAAGCTGAAAAATTGATGGTTTGCAACTGAAACCTTTCATCTCTTACTGCTTAAGACAACGTTAATTATGAAAGCTCTGATTAAAACCAAGGATCTTGCAGTACAAATTTTATGCAACCGCGATTTTGGCAGAAAATAATTAATCATTCAGCCCCATCTCCAGGTTATGCTGGTCTGGTACTAGTCAAGGGAATTAGAAAAAAAACAAACAAGAAGACAGGGAGACACAAAGCTGACAATAAAAATGTATAAATGGTTTATTGGAAACTTGAGTATTCTATAGTATTCCTGATGGTCTGATAGGAAATGAGATGGAGTGGTTTAAGAGATTTCAAAACTGTCAACACAACCCAATCCCCACTACTTCAACACCTCCATGTCCACTCTCTGCGAGGCCTTTCCTCAGACTCTCTGACCAGAATACAAATATGTGCCTCAGAAACAACCAACTCCAATTTCGAGCCACAACAGCAGCAAGTCGCAGTGGGCCTCATTAACAACTGTGTGTTTTATGAATTAATATTGGATTCTACTGTTTCACATGTCAGTGTGCCTCAGTTCTGCCTGGGTCGAGCATTAAAGCAGCCCTGATCTCTGAACAACAGACAGATGCACAACTGCAACAAAATGTCAGCGAATGTGAGAGGATGAAAGTGAAACTGATTGTAGACAGAAGGGCACAATCTGTTTTAGTCCATCAGTTTACCGTCACTATGAGTAAAGTCGCTGGTATGCTCATGTTTGTATGGCTGTTGATGCAAACCCATGTTTACCCATTTAATGCAATTTTGTGAGTAAAACCACTGTCATATTGTATTCACCACTCTTTTGTTCTGAGTTTGTCGAACCACAAATCATTTTCAGTGGTCATCCAATTAGCCATTTCTGATGTTAAGTAAAGAAGTTATAAATCTTCAATTAAGCAACACTTCCTGCAGCTGTTTCACATTAAAAGTCTTCCAGCAGCTCAAAGAGAACTATCACTCCCGTTGCTGGTGGGTTTTGATTTTAAAAACAAGTACATTCCCATAGCAGATATTGAAATGAAATGTATCTAATTTAATATGTGAGCCGTTAAAATTAAAGTAATTAATCTTTTACCATCTTTGCCAATTCAATTTCCTGCAAAAAAATCCTTTATACTTTTATCTGAAGGGGCTCTTCTTGTCATGATTTTTCCCTCCATAAATGCCTTGCAGTACAATCATCTGTTCTTTTCTCCCACTCCATCGCTTGCCTTCTTACTTTACTTGTTCTTTCCTCCCTCATTTCTAGTTTCATGACCCAGATAGATGAGGGAGAAAAAAAGAAAATGGAAAGATCTGAAATGTATCACACACACACACACACACACACACACACACACCCCTCTGTCATATCCATATTTAGCTCCGCTCTATCTGCTACCTTCCTATCACCAGGTCATTCTGTCCCAAGGGATGCTGGGAAGGCTCCTGGTGGGGCCAAGCCAACATGGAGGGTTTTGAATGTCATGTGACATCTGTGTGTGTAAATGCGAAGTAGTGAGAACATGTGTCATGTGTTCTGTACTGTCTTAGGGCACTCTCTATACTGAATTAACCAAAAGAAAACCTTACTGTCAGTCAATCAACATACTGTATCTGATAGTTTTCAGAAGGTTTGTTAATAATGTAATTCACTAAACGCCACACTGAAAGGGTTCAGTAGTGTGTGTGATCGTATTTTCATATGCGTCTTGTGTGTTTGGTGTAACCGCTCTGCTTTTGTGCTGCCGTCTTGGCCAGGTCACTCTTGGAAAAGAGGTTTTAAATCTCAATGAGTTTTTTACCTGGTTAAATATAGGATATTGTTCAAGGTCATACTCAGAGCTGCTGTAGCAAACTATGTAGCAAAACTAAATAGTTTAGGGGCTGTTCTAGGGTTGATACTGAGATTGATCAATTGTAATCTAGGAGATTAATAACTGGAAAATATTTACATATACAGAAAAATACAAATGTAAGTCTCAAAGTTGAGAATAGCCATTGATTGAATGAAACCAACAACAATTTTCCTAACTTGGAGGCACTTTGTTTCAGTATTTCCATTTTCTGCTATTTAATACTTTCAATCCACTTTCATAACTTTTGCTAGCCAATTCAGATTATTCAGTGCTTATCAGCTATTACTCGTGACATCATTTTGTGTTGTGGACACTGAGACCAGAGCGGTGACCACTAGAAATGCAACGGTACAGTTTTCCCACAGTTCGGTATGCATCACGGTTTTTGGGCCACGGTAACAGTACGTTTTCAATATCTTAATATAAAACTACTCAGACTAGCAAAGGCAATATTGCATTGTAAAAATAATTGCACAATTCTTTGTGCATTGAAGAGATGGTCGTTATCGCCGTCAGCAGGTGTGACGAGCGTCCGTTCGTCCCCGGGCTCCTCGCCGTCAGCCGGGGGACCGACGGACGCTCGTAACCGTCAGCCGGGGGGCGCTTTTTTTACGAGAAGACCGCGGCAGCCCACTAAGACCCGCTATAAAGCAGCTAACATTGAAAATGAGTATAGCGGCGCAGTGCTGTTCACGGGAGGTCCAGCTATCGGTCCGCTGCGCTGTGTATCAGCTCCGGCAGTCGGCATACGCAGGACTTCTATATCTGGCGGATGCCGGAGCACGACGCAGCAATTCAGCTGAATTTTTCCCCCCGAGCAGACCGGAAGTCAAGCGCTGAAATAACAACATCTGGTTATTTTTCAAAATAAAACACTCCGTGTTGACACCAGCACACAGATCTCAAAAAAGAACACAAACACAAGCTCTTCTGCTTATCCTTCAGTTGGGAACTATGGGGCAGGAAATATAACGATGCCTACATAGCTCTTGGGTTTACTGTGAACACGGTCGGAAATTATGAAAGACCTGTTTGTGTTTTATGCCTAAAAACTCTGGCAGCGGACAGCATGAAACCATTTTGATAATCAGGTGATTGTATGCAGAATGCTGCAACTCATACAGTGGTTTATATGGATAAATAAATAAATAAATATTATCAGGTTCTCAATAGTATTTCAATTCGGGGGGGGGGGGGTTTGTGAACACATTTCTGTCCTCTAGGGGGGGCATGACAAAAAAATAATTGAGAACCACTGCTCTAGGTCAACTCCAAACTCCGCTTTCCAACTATTTCCACCGTTGTCTCCTTGCAATGCTTTAGAGAGATTTCAGAGCAAGATTTTCCATAAGCAAGACTTGTTACTCGTTACAAAAAGGATCTTATTGTTTAACATAAAAAGGTCTATATCCATAGGAATCGTTTTCCATAATGTTGTCAGGCACATAAAAAAAAACAACTTCAACAGCTTGAACACCCTGACAGTGCCTAAAACAAGCACTTTTAGTGGATGTAGCTGTACTGGTCGGAGTTGCCCCAAAGGACTATGTTGCAGCCCTGTTGCACCTGCCAGCTGAGACAATATAATGGACCTATTCTAAAACAATTGGCAAGTATGAAACATTTACACACCACAACATGGTAATATAGGGCCAAGGTTTACAAATACTGAAATTCCCCTTCAATGTTTCTGACAAACACCAGAGCACTATGTAACACAGAGTTGCATGCATCTATATTTATGTACCGACATCAGGTTGAATTTGGGAGAAGGCGAGAAGCAGATTACCTCATGAAAATGCCTTGAATTGTTCGTTCAAATTCTTTGCCGCCTACTTTCCATCCAATTTGGGTAAAGGCAAAGCTGATGGTGAGGAAAGGCAGTTTTCAGAGTTAAACAACCTATTCTTTGGTGCTCCATTAAGCCTGGGGTGCATCCAAATGTAGTGCCAGAGCTGGTAACTGGAATGAAAAACTACTGGCACCAGCCAATGTGAAAAGTTAATCTGGCACCCTGTGAGGTGACCTTTTAAGATGCGACTTAGACTCCATTTCCAGCTTAATTTACATATTGTTCACTTTGGCAGGAACGTGTACTTAATTGTATCCAAGGATTGTCATCCATTCGCCCACACTCCATCAAAGGCCACATTAACAGTGTAAATAGAACACAATTTCAGCCCACACAACTAATAGGAGCAATAGAAATGGCAACTGATCCACACAGAAATATTAGCACAGACATTAACATCCTAACACATGTGGACTGTGAACTTTTTGGAGTTAGATTTACAATCAGTGTTAAAAGATAAGGCTGGTGCCAAAAATTGTGGTTCTCTCCATCTTAATACTTTGACTTGCCCCGTCTGTGGCTCTCAGCCAATTAGTTCCTACTGAAAAAGTAAATCTTTTGAATGAATGAATGAATGAATGAATGAATGAATGATCTCATCCGACCACTGAAATTTTTGACAAACAGGTACACGGGGCATTGTGAATTTTAGTTTGTTGTGGATTAATCCAAATTTGATGTTTTGGCAAGCATATACAGAAAATGGGCAGTGTTTGTGGAATTTATCCACAATAAACTAAAGATTGTGTTCAATTTGGGAACATTTACCTTAGGGATGCACCGATCCGACTTTTTCAGTCCCGATACCAATACCGATGTCTGAACTTTGTGTATCTGTCGATACCCAATACCGATCCAATACCATTGTTGAATTAATAATAAACTGTATACCCCTTCCACCTTATACCTTCCTTCCACCATGTGGAAGAGACTAAAGGCACCTGACTTTCCTAACATTACTTTCTTAACTAAGACAAAATAATCAAACAGTTACCAAACATTGTAAACATGTGTAACAATAATAATAATAATAAATATAATAATAATACTACATTTAATTTATATAGCGCCTGTCAGGGTACCCAAGGACACTTAACAAAGTGGAACAAACAAAACAAAGAATAAACGGAGCGCCTGTCAGTCAGCATGGAGGGAACACTAGCGATGAAATCAGTAGCACCGTCTGTATACAAACTAGCATCTGGAGGCTCCGTGCACACAGCGGGGTCGACGCAGGAGACCAAGAGATCCAATCCAAGCGATGGAGCCTGGGGTGAAGTGACAGCAGAGGTCCAGGTGCTCCTGTGCTGAACACCTGAAGACCCCGCCAGCAACGGCGGAGTAGCGACCATCCAACGTCGCTGCGAGCCGGGGAGACCGCAGCAGCAGAGGAGAGCGACAAAGGAGCCAAACGGTGAAGAACTCAGAGGTTGTGTACGTCGCTTTCAAAGTTAGCATTGCTAGGCTAACAGCTGATCGGCGAGGCTAAAAGCTAATCAGCGGAGAAATGTGACATGAGTAAGTGCAAAGTCCTGCAAACAGGAATCCAAAATAAAACATAGCAGCTGAACCTGGGAATACACTAATAAAAAGTTGGTCAAACAACAACTTGTGCTCTTCCAGCATGCGACACACTGACGAATGACGTAGGATGTGCTGCGACGAAGAAAAGAAAAAACTGAAAAAAACGTTTTGTCAATGTCGGGGCCGATATCCGATCTTAATATCGGATCGGTGCACCCCTAATTTACCTATTTAAACAGGGTACTGAATGATAGTAATAATAATACTCTATAGCACAGAGAAAGAAGATATATCCACGTTGGCTACACAGACACTATTTGTTAGGATTTATCTAATGTTGATATGTTGGAGTCTTTTCATGACATTAAAAAGAAATAATATCACTAGCCTTATCAACAAAAAGGATAAAACTACAACCAAAGTGGTGTGTGTTACTGTCTGGTGAGTGAACAGTGACATTTGAGACAGAAGAGACTCAGTCTAAAGTTCAGACTGTAATTACAGTGTTACAGTAAGCTGCATTTGGACTCAAGCTGGCTATGACTACTCAGTCAGTGATTGCCTAACAGAACACAAACACTCCCTCGCAGTAATCTCCTGTTCTGTTTTAAATGTATTATTATTCATGTATGAGTGTTTCCTATACCAACATTCATGTTGTGTGCAGTATGTGTGCTGTGTGACAGTAGTGTGTGCTTCGTGTCTCACCACAGGAGCCCTCGTCGCTGCCATCGGTGCAGTCCTCGTCTCCATCACACTGCCAGACGGAGGGGATACAGCGACCGTTTCCACACTGGAACTGGCTGGCCTCACATTCTGTCTTAGTACCTACGGAGGAAGACCGACACAAAGGAGGTATGATTATAATAGTAGGAGTAACGGAGTCCCAAATGTTTCATAATTATCATTAACTGTTTGTTTAGATGTAATCTGCTTTGTGTCTGGTCCTTGCAGGGCCCCCTGCAGTGCTGTAATTTCAAAACAAATTGTTTAAAACAGAGCTCTCTAGCATTCAGAGCAGATCGGAGCTACTGTGAAGAGACGCCAGCTCCACATGTTGGATTTCATTTCTCCCTGCCTGACTTCTTTCACATTTTCCAAACTTAATCTCTGCTAACGACATCCCAACAGCGAACCCCTCACAGTACTTTGCGGTGAGTACTGTGTGTCACACACACACACACATTTCTGAAATTATATGGTGTTTGAACACATAGAAATACACTCACATTCCTGTGTTTGTGTTTGCAACTGAAGATGATGCAACATCAATATTTTAGTAGAGAACCAAACCTCAGTGTCCTTAAAACATCTACTTGGTACCATCGGTTTAACTGACGACTCAAGACATCAGATACAAGAACTGATGCAGAGGAAAAAAAAGAACTGGGCAGGGAATCTCGCTATCCAAACAATCACACTGTTAAGTTGCGAAGGAGACAATTTCAAGTGTATTCCAGTGTAAAATCAGATTTGATTCACATTTCAAACCACCTGTGGTTGGATCCGATAAGCAAACAGGGATGGACTATATGGATTTTTTTCAGCAGATGCGATAACCACTGAGTACCTGCTACTCATGGCCGATACCAATAAGATGTTCACAATTCTGTATTTAACAAAAAATAGTTCCAAACTGAGGTTCATGGAAACCTGAGGATAAGAAAAGGCTAACAGTGTTGTCAAATCATGTCTGAATTAAATTCCCAGTTTGGTTGACAGTGAAACAGTTGCTGCTGACAGAAGTAAACCTCCAATAGGAAGGATACATTTCCCTTCACAGAAGACTCTGTACTCAAAAATGTCTTTGCAGTACATCTTGCAGTCTGTCGTACTGGAGGGAGTGACAACTCCAGGTCTTCAAATAACACCGTCTGACCTTGACGCTCTCTTCGGTCTCGACTGCGTCTCTGTCCAGGTGCATAAATGGAGCCCAGAGTAGTAGTGGAGTCAAGATGGAAAAGTCCCCTGCTGATCTGATTTGAACCTGATGCGCTGCAGGCCTTTAACTGAAGTAGCAACACATGACTAAAGAGCTGCATGAATTAAATTGTGCCTATGTCATAATATCTATGGCTCTGCAGATGAACTATGTAGCTGTGGTGAGTTAGGAATTGGAGTCACATCCAGCAACATGCTTGGCTTGTATCCGATTTAGACACTCACAAATAGCAACTGCAACCATCTTAAAATAATCTTTAATTGATCAAGCAAAAGTGTCAAGTGTCCATTTTCTCAAATGTAAGGATTTGCTGCTTTTCTGAGTTGAGGTTAGTGCTCAGCAATATATTGATATTAGCAAAATATCACATTATAGGCAGAAAAATATCACTATTATTTTAAGGCCATATCGCCCAGCCCCAGCAGTGGTTGTAAGGCACTCTGACCTAGACCATGATCAATTTAGTTTGTAGGCAATTGTATAAACAATAGTCACACCCACTAAATATACTTAATTTATTGCATGGAACTGCAACTGAACAAGTGTTTTATTTCTTATAAGTTTGCTAATTTTTCTGTATGTTAGCAGAGCTGATGTTGACTTCAATTGAGGTGGCTCACATTCACTATAAAAAAGAAGCACTGCAAGGAAAGCTCTACAGTATTTGAAAACCATCATTAACATGCAGCAGCATTCACATAAGAAAATGTCTTATCAGTTAGATTTTCCGCCATTTCATTTTGTTGAAGGGCCACTCAATTCATCAACCATGCAAAAAATGTTTAAAAAAATGTTAAAATCTAAATCTGAACCGGAGAGGTTCATGAAAGTATTTCCATTTGTGGCTACGCCCAGTACGGGACCACTCACTTCACAGTACAGGAGGAGGTAAATACCCAGCCAACCGTGCCAACAGCCTGCAGACTTCCGATGAACCAAGACCACACCAACTGTACCTCCACCACAGTCATGTTACAGAATAGTAACGCGCTGACTTTGTGCGCTTACTTTTCATCAACATTACCATTTCAATCACCTCAATCAAAGCATAATGAATCACAACATGCCTACATGCATTTTTATCAAAGCAAATGGAGCACATCAACCCATCTAACAACCAGTGACATACACATTTTTGGGCAAAAACGCAAAAAAAATTAAATCAAGCACCTCCACAGTTAAGGAAAACCTTCCTCCTCAGAGAAATTAGCCATGTTACCTCCTGACCAGTGAGATACAGCCAGCCGTTGGCAGGCATCAATAGCAGCCTATGCTTATTTTTATTACTATTTTTCTATTAGTTGAATGATTCTTTTAAATAAATGCCATAAATACCTGAAGCAAAGGGTGCCATCATCCAAATGCTTATTTTTTTCTTCAAAACAGTGGTGTAAAGTTCACAGAAATGAACTTTCGCACATTGTTTCATCTCAGTCTCAGATTCTATTAAATGACATCACAATGCAGTGAATGAAAGCACAATTCCAGCACTTTGCCTTTTAAGGGATATTTTTTATTCTTCAGTTTGACGGATGATCATTAGATGACTGTCTTGCAATGGATCAATTATTACAGCAGTGCAATTTATTGTATCACATCATGAGTAAGTCAAAATTCTACACAAAATACATATTTAAAATTGGTAACGCATGTTGATGGAGCTGTTGCAATAAGCAACAAGAGGATTTGGAACTGTAACTACAATGAACCAACAATGAACAGAGCAGTCAGTTATTACCAAAGACAAGTATGTTGTGTCAAACAGGGCTACACAGGGAATTACAGGCCAAACCAGCATTTACAAGTTTAAATATAGTCACAGAGTACAGAGTATAATGCAATGTTTAGTAGACTTGCTTAGTTTCCTTAAAATCTGAGGGGGAAAAAAGCAGGAAGAGTTCTACTAAGGTATAAAGTAACAATTTTTGGACAATACTACTGAAGTCTTTTGTCCACACAGCACACTTCGTTCTAGACCCCATGTTAACACATGAAGATAGGCAAGGACACTTGGCTTAATATACAGAGACAGGGGCATAAAGCAACTGAACCTGGATATGTCACTGATTTATACAGTGTTAGCAGCCATATTCTGCTGAGATTACCTTGTGAACAAAATAAGCCAAAAACACAGAACCCTCCAACTACAAGACTTCCTGAACTTAAATGATGTCAAGATGTTTCTTTGGAACAGCTTAGGAAGATAAAACTAACCATGACATTTCCTGGAAAAAGAGGAAATGCACAAATGAGTCACGGAATGGCATAAGCACCCCCCACCCTTTTTTTAAGATGACATTCTTTAGGAACACTTCTCACTGAAGCAACATACAGATGCTTTGTCCTCGCTGCAGTGGTTCGAATCCGATCTGTGGCACTTTGCTGCATGTCATCCTCCCACTCTCTCATCCCAGTTCCTGTTAATCTAAAGCTGTCTTGACATAAAGCCATGAAAAGCCAAACATACATTTCAAAAAAGGCCAAATTCATTCATTAGAGACAGAACTTTTAGGGGGCTCAGTGGCACTGTGGTAATTCACTGAAATGTTAAAAAATCCATGCCAAGCAAAACATTTTCATAAATTGTATTGAGGTACAGTTTGCAAGCTTTTGACCAGAGTTTCCCCCGTTGATGTAATTTGGGCCTTGTCCAGCACTTTGTTATGCTTGCACAGCGATCGAAAATTCAGAACACACTGGGACAATTTAAAGATTTGGTCAGCCAGCTGATCTACAAAAGCAGTCTATATTTCACCCATTTGCCACAACACAGCCAATAAAATCTGGGGAATACAAAAATGAACTCCATGTACAATAACCTTTGAGAACTTAACATTAAGACACGCTTGGCCTGGTACTTTCAGATGTGTTACTCTTCCAGTAACGTTGGGGTGTGGCCAGCAGTCCTTTTCACATTAAGTAGGAATTCATGCATCTTTCTCAGAGCATGAAGTGATGACTTAAACTTACTTATTTGGGGCATTTTTGGATAAGTGAGTTCAGCGATTAACCAGATATCAAAATTTTAAATATTTACTGTCTGAATAATCTTTCAGCTACTAATTTCTTCTATTTTATAGACTGAAGCTGAACTTATGCTTTTTATGGCTAGGCTATGCCACTGTAGACATAAATCTACTCTAAACGTACTGTGCCTACATATTAAAAGGATTGTTTTGTCTGACACAAGGTCCAAAACTTAAGATATTTATACTACAATAATCAAAAATTGGATAAGCATTCATGGGCTGATCACACTGTTGGCTTCTTGAATCATACATAAACAAGAGAGAGAGATGCCAGCCTGCATCCTTAACCAATCGTTGATCATCTGTTCAGTTGCAGATATAACATCCAATTTCCAAAAGGCACGGTTCTACGAGGGATAAAATACAGGTAAATCACACTAAGCACACCAGTATAAGGCCCTGGCAATTGGTTGTGTTGGAAGAACATAATTTAACATTTTGTGACTATACTTGAAATTATACTGTCATGAAAATGTTTGGAATAGAGGTTGACTGCATTGTTGCATAACTGGGCATAAACTTGTGGCACACGAATATTTTGCTTAAATCTTTTAGGAAATCAGCAACAAAGTCTGTTAATGGTGGCTACAAGGCATGTCTAATTTCGTGTCCTTCCTTTTGACATGCACAAGGAGAGCAGAATGATCTAATGGTATAATGCAGTAAAGACTCCAGTACAACATCTTGACCAACAAGGCTGAAGTAACACCTCTCAACAGTAATGGAAATTAGCAAATGTAGGATTTATGGAAATAAAAGTTTGTATTATATTGCATTCCACTGTACAGGTTTACTTATTTAAGTGACCAGTGAATTCAAGTTCCTATAAAATGGACCCCTTTACATGTACAATGAGAGAAAGCTCCTGTTCAATTATCAGGTTGCCCATGTCAAACCCATGCACTCACTTTGTTTTTTGTTTTTTTCAAGCAAACACCTGGAAAACAAGCATGTCAAGCCGAATGATCTTTTTGGCCCCAACTCTTACTTATATCCGGTGGAAAATTTGATTTTTCATGCTTTACATGTTTATTCCTACATTAATGCGACCTGTATCATAAAGATTCATACCATTTCATAACAACTAGTCTTATTTCAGTGGTGTGACCTTTCACAGGATTTATCTTTAACTTTTAAACTACACACTCCAGTTGTGCTGCAAAAGCATAGAAATCTACAATGCATTAGAAAAGCCAGACATACACAAACACTAGTCATCATGAGTTGTCACAACAGTTTAACTGACTCATCACATCAGTCTGACCTACTGCTCACTGCTGACGTATATTTAATGTTGAGGGAGAGAGAGGGCGCCTGTGTGTGTGTGACTGTGTGCGTGTGTGTGAATGTCGTGTTGATAAAAAAAACAAATCACCATGTGAACCAGAGAGATTTCATGTGGGTACAGCAGGGTTTTCAGAAGAAAAAAAAAATCTCAAGTCAGCTTTTCTTGCATTTCATTTAGCTGAGTTTGCAATCCATCAGTGTCCACCAATGTTTGTTTTCGTAATTTACAAGATCAGCTATAGTGTTGTGTTAGGTTTTTGTACCAATCCCAATATTTTGACATCTTTCGCAAAACCTTTTTTCCCCCATATAACTTTTTCGATCACCAGTTCTGAAATTTGATAATTTTTCATTTGTCCACACAAAATGGCAAACATAGTTGCATACCATGCAATGGTAGAAACACTTTGCTGTACATGGGGCTGACTATAAAGCATATCAGGGCTGGATTCTTCTGTTATCGCTCAAATCCAGCTGCCTCACAAGCTAATGTGGAAGCAAAACAACTTGTGTTTTTAACACAATGTGAGAGCAGCAGTTGTTGCTGTTAATGTGAAGAGAAAATTACAGATTCTCAAATATTAAAGACATAAAACACTAAAAACTGATTATATTATAAAACACTATTGGAATAAACACCTATTGTAGCCCACTGATATACAGCGAACTACTGAACATTTGTGGCTGTAGAGCTGCACATTATTGGATGAATTTTTCACACGTATCCCTGCAGCCACTGGTTTCCATTTAACAGAAGAAAAAAATATTGAACAGGCTTTTGAACGTTGATAATGCAGTACAATCCATTCAATTTTACATAAATTCTGCAGTCATTTCTGCCAAAATTACACTGCTGCTGGATAAAATGCAGAATAAGTGCAGACTGAATTTAAAAGTCTGTTCAGCATTACCTAATAATGTTAATGTAACTTAGGCACTTTGAGAGCACTCCTCTGCTAACCAATTTCCTGGGGGACACCCTGTACTGAACTGAGGAGAAGCTAACAGATGCCTCCACGTTATAACAGCATGGTTTTCAAAAATGGCTTGTTGTGAAGTAAATGTGAGATGGAGTGAATGGGGTGCAACATACAGTCCTTGTAACCAAGAACGCAAGTAGCAGAGAATTAATGTATATATTCCAGTATTTTGTTTCTTTAAGGGTGCATTCTCTTGAGATACTATACCCATGTCGGTACAGAAACCCATTGACTTGCTGTCTTAAACTGCCGCCCTGCACTTTGACCAATCAGTACAATAACAGACTTCAATAGCAGTCAGCGGTAGGCTTACACAGACCTGTATGAGAGTATTCTCCTTTTCCCTGCAGTGTCAGAAAATTTTGCTGACATTTAAAGTCTGAACTCTCCAAACTGTACACTGCTGCCACATTATTAGACAGAGGGAGCTTTCACCACTGTCTTGTCAAATTTATGAAAACTATCACTGCAGCTATCCCTTCAAAACCCTTCTGCGTGCATTTTCTGTCATTGCTTTGCATACATCATCGTAGTTCATGATGATGAAATTTGACACACAACTGAGGATTTCCAAGAGCCAAGGGCAGCAACATATCTCCTCGGACTGCAGGGTAATACTTGGAAAGAAAAAATAATAAAAAATTAAAAAATTACAAAAAATAATTTGATGAATTCAGTGCCATATATGAGAAAGGTTTGTATAAATACTGAAAAGATGTTTGGGCCTGTTTACGCTCCTATTTATATTGCCCTTTTTGCGCAGTTTGTCAAACAGCCACAAGATTTCCTTGAAAAATGTGACAATATTCTTTTTTAGCTGGTTAAAATATTAGGAATTTCTTGTTATGTTGTTGCTTTTGCGAACCTTCATTTCCCATGATTCAAAGTGCTCTCAACTTTGTCATGAAACCTCTTCTTTTCCCCTGTCAGTGGCCCTGGTGCAGCTTTTAAGTCGCTTTTATGTATGCAAATGTGTCGACTAAAAGATCTATTGTAACTTGAAGACCCAATTGTCTTGATACAGCCATTAACCAAAAGGCAGGAGCTTGAAATTACAGATTATATCACATGATCATCATTCATTCAACTGCTACAACTCCCTGTGGGTTTGAAGCTGCAGACTCAACAGGCATGGAGCTGCAATGAACCGTCTACCTCACAAAATTGTAGATCATTGTGAGCTATATAAAAACGCTGTCACACTGGAGGTCATGGTAATGCAATTTTCCCCAGTAACAGAAATGGTTGCAGTGTACTGCTCCTCCTCCTCCCTCTGTCCACCACCCCGCCCACTTCAAGAACCAAGTGCACCCCCACAAAGCCCCCCCTCATGTAGCTGAGGATCTAGGTCTAGCGCATGGTATCACAGTAACCGTGGAGGAAAAATACATCCATTTTAATCAGGCCAGCGTAGCTCGCTGCTGCTGCTCTTGTCGCCATCTAATTTGCGTGACGTCTTGTTCAAATAGGCTCACACAATCTCGATCTGTGTGCGCGTGCATGTCTGTTTGGGTTTAGTTTGGAGCTGAGAATGAGAAGGAGGTGGTGGTTGTAGCGGTGGGTGAATGCTATATGGAGTGTGTGCACATTACAAGCACTAGTTTTGATCTACCGTTTTCCCCAAAGGCCATTTTCCACAGTAGGTAGGCATTCAACAGCCTGAAATCTGTGCTAGACACAAGCAGCCAAACACAGCTCAGTATGCCTCTCTGAGCTGTTTTATAATTTAGCCCGCATGCAAACTAGCACTGCTGAATTGATTAGTAACTGTATTAATAAAATCATGCTAAAGCTATGTAAATATTTGACGTACCTGGGGCCCGAAAGGAACCTCCACAACGTCAGCAAATTATCTATCTATCTATCTATCTATCTATCCATCCATCTATCTATCTATCTATCTATCTATCTATCCATCCATCTATCTAGGCTCAAAAATGAATACCAGCGACCAGAGAAATGCTGGTAAATTAAGCAAGTGGCTGGTAGCTTTGCTGCAATCCCAAGCTAAAAAAAAAAACAATATGGTAATCTATTGAATGGCTGGTAGAGGGTTTAACAAGATATTTAGAAGGTCGAAAAAATGAGTACATTTTGCACTTACTTACATTTTATTCACTGAAAAACCAAAGGAATTAGTTATGCAATTAACACAAATAGCTTGTTGCAGATCTTGTTTCCAACCTATGGAAAGCAATAATATGCAATTGTTATAGTTATTAAAAGTTCACATAGTAGGTGTGACTATTCACTGGCCTTGTGTATTGATTACAAGTCACCTGTCAACAACACGAATACATGATTCTCAATGTGTTTTATTGTATCTCAATACACCTCATCGATTTTCTATATTGCACATGGCTGTTTTTCATCAATCAATACCAGCAAAAACTCTGCACTCCATGTATTTTACTTACATCATCACACGATACAAGTCTAGTATATTCCTGCTTTTAAAGACCGCATTATGGAAAAGCGATGTGATTTTCTGAATTCCAACTGTACTACTTTTGTCAAATATAGATTAAAATCTTTTAAAGAAATTAAGGCTATAAAAGTACAAGGATGTGAACTCATACGAAAACAATTAGACAATCAATCGCTTAATATCTTATACTTGGATCCACTGATTTTAATAAATGACTTTAAGTATCAAACCACCCAAGCTTAAAACACTAAACATCTGCTGGGTCCACCACTGGCTCAGAACCAACAGACATTAAATAAGCAATGATATAAAACAGAAGAAGAAAATCTGCACATTTTGAGAGGCTGGACATTTTTTCCAGTAAATTAATCCATTATCAAACTGGCTAATGATTAAATCCAAGTCATTCAGCGCTTATTTTATGGTTGTCTCCGGTTTGTACCATTACCTTAAAAGCTATATGTTTACGATTGTTGGTCAAGCAAAATAAGAATGTGAAGAGGACACTCTGGGCAACATCTTCTGGACCTAATAACAATGGATAAAAACAAAAGATCATGGAAATAAGTGCAAACTACTCTACAGGTAAGTTGGTAATAGTGACTTAACCATGGCCACTCCGCTCGTCATTAGGCTCTCATTGGGATCACCTGCGGTCGGTAATTGGCCGGGTCACCTCTCTCCCTTCATGCCCTCAGCTGCTGCTGCCCTGCAGGGACTGCGGTGCTGCTGACAACCCCCCTGTTGTCAGTGTTATCGCTCTGCATCAATCCACTGTAACCCCCTTTTCTTCTCCCTGCCATCACTCTCCCTCTGTCGGCTTCCACTTCAGGAATAAATAAATAAATTACCAGCCTCGCTGGGGGTGGTGATGGCAGAGGAGAATCCCACAGTGGGAGTGAATGAGAAAATCAGGACATGAATAGACATCAACACGGTATAAGAAGCAGGGGTTGTATTTGGGAAAGGGCTGCCGGTTTTCAGGGTGAAATTAATTGACCGCAGGGCTAATTGGCCATGAATGAGCAGCGACACGCAAATGCTGTACAGCAGGCAACACAAACTACACGGGCCTCTCCATCCCCCCTTTTCTCTCTCATTTCAAAGAAACGGAGATATTGAGCTAAGAAAAAAAAAACACCCCCAGCTGAATCAATGACCAATTTAGACGAACCCGCTCCTCGGATACATTTCAAAACACACACAAAGCAGCGGCTGTCTCGTTTTCAGCCCTCAAAAGACGTTTTCTCTGGGGTTTCTTTTTTCCCCCCTCCTGAGTAGGAGCGCAAGGTTGACTAGCCCAAGGTGTAGCCGAGCACGGTCACTCCTTCAAGGAGCAGCCAAGACAGGTGTAGCGCTCGGTAATATTAGCTAACCCTCACCGCACACGGTGCGTGTTTCCCAGCGCCGTGATTCCCAACACGCACCGGAACACCGAAGATACACGTACACACAAGACACGGACACGGACTCGACACTTACCGTGGACGTTAATGCAGTGCTGGAGACATATTAGCATCGGCAGCAGAAGGATCCCCGGTGTGGACGTGACCATCTCTCGCAGCGTACAGTGCGGTTGCTAGCTGAGCGCTCGCGGGCTGCCTCTGTGCCCCTGCCTGCCTGCGTGCGTGCGTTCCTCGCTGGCTCGCGCTGGCCTGCTTGCTCTTTGATTTTCGCCGGTTCACGCGCAAACCACACATACACACAGCAGGTATGCGCGCTCATACACACACACACACATACACAGAGCAGAGCAGAGCAGTGGGGAACAGATCGGCCGCTCCTGCCGACGCCACCGACCGGACCAGCAGCAGCACGCTCTGCAGAGAGGAGCAGTGAGAATGAACGGAGGTGGCCGCCGCGCCGACCACGCGCCTTTTTGATCTCGTCCTACAACCACGCGCCGCGGGGGCCGTTCGGGCTCCCGTCCCCTCCTCTCGAGTTGAAATCCATTTTTCCCAAAACTGAAAGGTGACGGACCGCCTCGGTGACCTGATCGGTGGTGGTGCTACGAGAGAGACCGTCACAGCTGAGCCGAGGAGGATTTTTTTTTTTTTTCCTCCTTCAGTACGTCTTTAGCCGAGTGTTAACCCTTCGCTCTCCACATGAAATAATAAAATAATAAAGCCGCCTAGGTTTGATATCCATATAATATATCCATATTTTATGGACAGGAGAGATCTCACAGGGAAAAAACAGCAATTATGGGAAATAGATAGACTAATGTATTGGACAACAATTAATCAATGATCAAAGCTGTCATTGATCAACTTCCTCTTAACTTATTGATTACTTGTCAATTGTCCACTCAAACCATACAGGCCACACGAACCTGCGTCTACCCATTTCACTGTCATTTTTACCAAAACAGTCCAGAAAACAAACAGGGAGTGGATCAGTGCTATAGTGTGTATAAGTCTCTAACAGCAGGTAATACTTGACACTAATTGCACACTACAGCTCCACCGGGACTGAGAGTAGTATTCTAGGCCTGCAGAACCTGTACTTTTTAATGACCCCTGTTTTATTCTGAACTGAAAAGCCTAACATTTTAAAAGTGAGCCTATTTTTTTTTTGCTTTTGTTTTTTTGCTAAACAGTGGCCACTGTGAACCCAAGTGGTAATTACAGGATGAATGGCAAATTCAATTTCCATATATTACAACGAGTCTATGGAAGCCCAATTCTGCTGGGTAAAGAAAAAAAACAAAACATAAAAACCTAGACTTGAAAAAGAATTAAAATGAAATCTTCCCCATTAATTATGTTCAAGTTAAAAAGTCCAAAATATGAGATTATAACTAACCATGGGAATATTTTTTTTTAATCAAGATTACTTTGCTTTTTTTTTTTTTTTTAACTGGCAGAAATAGGCTTTTGCAAAGGGAAAACCAGGCTCTATCCCTTTTTTAAGAGGTATTAAGTTCTTTATCTGAATACGACAAGTCACATCACGTGAAGCTCATTATTCAGTATATAGAAGATCAAATATGCGGTAATTTTGGCAATGAAGGCACCTACCGCTTCAAGAGCACCATATGTTTAGTTTTAGTCTGATTTCCGGTCATTTTGTAAGAGCAGATGTCTCATGTTTCAAACAGTGAATACCAAATCTCGAAACCAAACTCAGCTCTCACAGTTTTCTTCCCTCTGTCTGATGCTATTTCTCCCCATTTTGATCAGCAGGCCTTCCAGAGAGCCGCGTGCTGCCAGGTTTCATAGGCTCTCAGAGTCCTTATCAGAGGATTGAACCTCATCCTCAGTGATGGCTGATGGCTGCTGATACACCCCAAGGCTCGTTATGTCCCAGATTTTTTATATTCCCCTAAACACACACACACACGCACACGCGCACACACACACACACGCACACACACACACACGCACACACACACACACACACACACACACACACACACACACAAACCACTGTACAATCTATATGAGGGAGTGTCTTTGTGTCCTTTTGACAGTCAGTATCTCTTTCTTCCAGTCACCTCTGAACACACACACACCCACACACACACACACACACACACCGACTGAAGATCTTACGGCACAAAATCCATTCTCTTGTGAAATACGATTGTGGAAAATCATTATTTGCAGGCTCACAAGCAGGGATAATCAGCTCTTTAACCGGTGCAGCTTGAACAATCATTTTTGTTTCTTTTTAAATTTCCTAAAAAACAGCTCACAGTGTATTTGCAGGGGCGATGGGGTTGTTAATCAGCACCACACAGTAAACCCTGAATCCAAGAAAATCTGGGACGCTGTGTTCAATGTTTACAAAACGAGAGTGACAATGATTTATAGTTTGGGATCTATTAATAGTTTAATTAATAGTTGTTTGCACAGAGACGAGATATTTAATGTTACGAAACAGATGAACTTAATATTTTTTTTTTTGCAAAAGAACACTAATTGGGATGTTGATGCTGCAGAGGCATGTTTGCTGCTGTGCCACATCACTTTTTCTTTTTTATAACTTCAGCATTTGGGAACGGAGGATACTATTTGTTACGTTTTTGAAAGCGAAGTTCTCTCCCACTTGTCCTTGATGCACGACTTAGGTTGCGCAGCAGTCTGAGGGTGTCCTTGGCATGTTTTACACTTAAGAATGCACAACAAAATGTGAACGGGAAACAGGTGTCTATGAGCCAAAGCCATTCTGCTGTGCCAAATGTGGCTTGGTATTGTCTTGCAGCAGTAAGCAGGGACGGCCCTGAAAAAGAAGTCATCTGCATGGAAGCATGCGTTGCTCCAAAACCTGTATGTGACCCTCAGTATTGATGGTGACTTTACCGTTGTGCAGGTAAGCCATGCCATGGGCACTAACACACCCCATACCAACCCGGAGGCTGGCCTCTGGCTGTAGCAACCTGGTTGGTCCCTTTTTCCTCGTTAGCCCTGAGAACAGGACGACCATGATTTCCTAAAAACTATTTTGAAATGTGGACACATTTCAACACAGAGCACTTTTACACTGTGCGTCAGTCCATCTCAGAGAAGTTGGCCGCATTTCCCGACGTTGTTGATATGTGTCTTTTGCTTTGCATAGCGTAGGCCTCTGTCACCTGAACCCTGACCTTTTACCCTGCATGTCTGCCTGACAGTCTGCCTATCTATATCTATAAGTTACTGCTGCCTATTTTGTCTGCATTTGGTTCTCCTGAGCTGGAAAGTACAAACTGGCCGGTCATGGAGCCAGTAGACGCCCAATTTCATGAAGCATACGACCTTTCGACCCTTCTGTGCCTGAAATATTTGTGATGGCGGCCTCCGGTCATGAACACAGAGAGGCAGCTCTGTCTGTGGAACGCGGGGAGCTGTCCTCTGTAAGCCCTGGGTGAGGAGTTTGTCAACTGTGTGGTTCACAGGCTTCCTCAACACTTCTGCACCTCAGTCTGCTTCCCAGCTAGCTAGCTTCCAGCATGTTAGCGCCCAGCCTGCCCGTTCCCAGCATGCTGGCCTGCAGCATTCACTTTGGCCTGCTTGCATCCATCCAATCTGTTTCCTTGTTCGCAGTTGGTGGCCTGACCGACCCCAGTTCCAGGCCCAAGTCGGCAGCCCAGCTGACTTCTCCTCCTGGTTCCCCGTAGCCAGTCGGGTCGACTCTTGTTCCTGGTCCCCATTTGGAGATCTGGCCCACTTGTGTTACTGGTCCCCGGTCTGCAGTCCAGGCAACACATGCTGCTGGTCCATAGTTGGCAATCAGTTCCAGTATTTCAGCGGTCCTCAGTTCCTGTGCTGTATCATAATTCAGTGGCAGCCTCCTGTTTCCATGTCTCCACAGACTTCCCTGCTGGCCTCCAGTCCTCCAGCCCTGTTGCCAGCCTCCAACTCAGATCACCCATCAGCCTCTAGTCCCGCATTCTTGCCGCCAGACTGTAGTCCTGAACTGATGTCACCGGCCTCCAGAGTGGTCCAGCCCACAACACCGTCCACCAGATCGTCCTCAGGAGGGACTCCCTACGTTCAGTCGTCCTCATACCCATCCTCCAGCTGCTCCACCCTACTTGTAATCCCTCTGCCCTCCAACCAGGAAGCAGGGCTCAAGGATGCTACAGGATGACTAAACCGGTGGAGCTGCGCTGGAGGAAGTCCTGGAGGCCGGCGATGTAGCATGGACCACTCAGGAGGCATGTTTTTTCTCTTCTCTTCTCTTTTTAGCCCAGGTGTCTGAAACCTAACCATGCACATGAACCTGTGTTTAATAGAGGTGCCGCAAGATCTGTTACACACAGGTTCATGAGTATGTTGAGGTTTTAGACACCTAGGCTAAAAAGGGAGAAGAGAAAAAAACTGCTACTGCAAGCTGACCGGTTGCTTTTTCAAAGCTAATGATTTTCGTATGTTGTCGAAAATCTGTAATCAAACATGGCAGACAGATGTCACCGCGTAGTGTCGACCAGCACGAGCCCAAGGTGAACATTTACACTGCCAGATGGCCGCCGTCACGCCACTTTCCCCACGTGCATGTTAATGTAGTGGCAGTTTTCCAGTTTCAGTGTCATGGGGGAACGGTGGAGAAGGAGTCGGTGTTCCATTAGACTCGCACGCAGTTTACTTCCTTACAGTTCCAGCGATCTGCCACCATAAAAAAAAAAGAGTCACAGTAATAGTGTGACTGTCTCATGCAGGTACCAAGGCAATTCTGTCTAGGATTAGATCAGGATTCAAGGCCCTCCACGTATGCAATTACTTTGATATATTTGATTTAGCTCGTTCACCCAGTGGCTCACAGCTGGACAGCAGAGATAACTGTTAAATAAGTGTCCCGCAGTGCAATGAAACAGCAGCTTTGCGCTTGGTTACAGAGGCAACTAACAAGACAAAACTGCTGAAAAAAGCAACAACAACTCAGCTAAAGATGGTTCATAAAACAAGACCCCAGGTAAGTTTTAAGTTTTTCATTTTGATCTCATCATAGAAAAAAAAAGAAAAGAAGAAAAATCCAGCAGAGAAGAGACATTAAAAGGCGAAGAACTGCACACAGCCATTAGATATCAACACTTCCTCAGACCAAACAGCTTTACCCTCACCCCGCCAGGAAGCTGCGGGGATCCTCACCGCTGGCTGAGAGCAGATATTTAATCATGCCCAGATCTGGGCCAGGTTTCTGAAGATGTTTGTAGCCAAAAGGGGGGGTTGTCTTTATCTCTCTGTGAAGGAGAGCTGCTAGTCCACTCTCTTTAGGATTTTTTTTTTAATTTTCTCCCTCAGAGAAAGCAGCAGAGGAGGAAGAGGACGTTTTCATGTCACACCAGAATCATCCATCCGGTCCAAAAATGTGCTAAAGGGTTACCGTGATTGGTACGGCATGAGACAAATAGATAAAAGTGATGAAATTGAGAAAGAAACCGCAGACTTGCGATCCCTCGAAGCATCCGTTTTCCATGTGGACCAAACCAGATGGAAGGTGGCGGTGGTTCAGCCTTCCACACCGATGCGTCTCGTTTACTTTAAACAGAGAGGACACCCAGAAAGAGCAGTGACAGTGGATTAAGACAAGACTCCGAATGAAAATGTCAGACAAAAATGCAAAGCTGTGAAGATATCCGTGAGGATTAATTAGCGGATGGGTGGGTCCCAGCCATTCATTTTCATTGAACCTTTTAGTGATCAGTTCGGAAAAAATGCTGCGATCTCATTGGACCGCGAGTGCTGTTCAGCACCACAGACAGCGGCAGTCAAAGCTGCCGCACTCATTCACATTGTTCACATGTCCTCTTTTGCAATGCAATTGTAGACTTGTAACATTCTCAAGATTATGCAATGAAAACTGTATTGCCCCATCCAGCACTGTGCTTAAATAATATCAGATATTAAAGACAAAGCGTTATACACGATAGCAAGAGGAGGGAATATATACAGGCAGTATATCAGCAATAGATCAGAATAATGTGCGAATGTTAGATAAGGTGCAAATACTGGACATGGTACAGATATGAAATGGATGCAGGGGAAAGGTGGAGGTAAGCTGTCAGCAACGTCAGAGCTGCACTCTGTCAGGAAGCCTGGCAGCAGCCTCATTCAGGATTCTGATGGCCTGAGGGAAGAGGCTCCAGTTTAGCCTCTCTGTTCTGACCCTGTGGATGAGTTAGCACTTCACTGACTGCACCAGTTCGAAGAGGCCACGCAACAGTTTGGATGGGCCTGGTCCGGTTGGGCCCCTTAGTACGTCCTTTACGGTAATTTTTTTTTTTTCAGTCATGAAAATTAAGAGATTTTGTTTAAGTAGACATGAAAAACAGCCAATGAAGATCTTTCTCCTCTGGTTAAAAACCTGAAAAAACTGCATAGTGCACCTTTAAGCCTTTTCTCTTTCGAACCCAAACACACTGTTGGAAAACATTTATATGGCATAAATGGCATGTTTTTGTTTTTGAATTGGGATTACTGAGTGCGCACAAGAAGAAGCCAAAAAGGAGTTTTTTATTTTTACTTTTTTTTTTACTTAAAAAAAAGTCGCATCTTCTTCCGTTGACCAAGTTTTGGTGTGATAAAAGAAAATTCCTCCAGGATGAGATGTTGCGTGATTTGTTTGCTTCCAGTCTTCATCCTAAAATGTCCCTGTTGTTTCATGGATAGTTCCTGAGTCCAAAGTCCATACTACTGTAGGCTACATTATAATTGTATGCATTTGGTAGTATACAAAATTAATGATGTATGTATATATGTATATCTTTGAAAAAACTGTTAATGCAATACTAAGTCCCTCTGCAGTGTTGCCCTCTGTCCATATGACAATGATCACTTTGAATCTTGAATCTGTAATCTCTGACATGCTGTTGCAGGCAGAGAGTGAAAACTAAACGAAGCCCCATCATCTGACATGTAAGAGTTGGCTGCTGAACATCGAACATTTGAAAGCAGGATCTGACCCAGATTCTCAGATTAACTTATTTCCTGCATCTACGTTTGTTTTCAGGCTTCTGACAACAGAACCAGACAATCAGGAAATCAACAGGATATTTGCTTGCTAACTAGTTTGACAGACAGTCAGTTGTTCCAGTCATTTATTCAAGCAAGAAATTCTCTGGTTTCATCTTCCTAAATGTGAGGATTGTACATTTGTAAACACTGTATCTTTGTGTTTAGGACTTATTTTGAAATTTACCACCTGGGCTCCGGGAATTTTGTTAGTAATTCTATAGACTAAAACAATAAAAAAAAAAAATACATTTGTATTTTATTTATTTTTTGTTTAATCATTTATCAAAATCATCTATTTATCCATCCCTATGATAATGGGTGCTCTACTATTGACAACCGGTAGTCTGTAACCTTTTTCTTGTCAGGAAGCGGCAACCTCAAACTTTAAAGAGGATGACAAAACAACAGGAAGCTTTAAGTAATCCTTTATGCATCAATACATAAATCTCAACATATATTTCTGTAGAAAACAATATATTTACATTTTGGTTTTTTTTACAGTACATACAGCATTTACATATAATATAAATATAGAGTGATACACAGCAGTAAAGTCAGTGCTGTACATTTTTGCAGTTAAGGACAAATTGTTCAGTTTGATGTGCAGCACCGGCTGGTCTGGTTTCATTTTTAAGCCCCCAAAAAAAGCTGATGAAAAGCCAGTCTGAGCTGGAAATGCTTGGGAGATGCGTGCGTCTTTGCACGTTAAATTACACCGACATGATAGGAGAAGAAAGTCTGGAGGGTGGGCTGAAGGTTTGCGAGTCATCTGAAGGCGTTGCTGCACTCTCATTCAAATAAAGAGCTGTTTGAGATTAAACGTCTTATGTAATTTGGCCCTGAAACAAGCCAAGTTGGAACGGTCCCGGGTCACTAATGACAGGATTAAGACACAGCAGATCCGTCCCTGAGCACACTGGTCTTTAACGCTCACCGAGTGCCCGTCATGCACCACCAGGTAGCAGGTCAGTGTGTTCCAGGTGTCAAAAACTAAATAGAATGAAAATACCTACACACAGTTCACTTAAACCACACTTGCACACTGTTCTAGCGGACTATTCAGTGGTCAGTGTTTTCCCACAATTCACCACTGTCTAACACCAGTCCAGTTGTTGGCAGCAACACCGACTTAAGTTTGTTGCAAGACTGACAATCATCGGTGTAAAGAGTCCAAATTATGCACAGTTACGGTTGAACCCTCCAGAGACGGTTTTGAATTGAATCATCTTGATGAGACTAATAAATAACGTATATACAACAATGTATATCTGACTGCAGAGCTGCAACGACTGGCTGATTAATCTTCAGCTTTTTTCACAATCAATAGTTTAAGTCACGTTTCAAACGCTTGCCGGTTTCCGGGCCTCTTAAACGCGAGGACTCGCCGCGTGTCTTTGTCAATTCATGACGGTAAACTAAGAGTCTTTGGTTTTTGGACTTTGGAAATCGGGATGACCATTTTCGCAAAGATTCAACGTTTTATAGACTGAACAGCTAATCGTGACAATAACCGGCAGATTAATCAATAATAAAAGAATTGTCTGTTGAGGCCCTGTCTGAAGTTGTATCAGAAATATCAAATATATACTCGTGGCTGGTCATCTGAATGTAACTGTAATGCTGTATGGCTGAGTCCACCTAGTCGTCCTGTATAAAGCCAGCCTGATGTGTATTGTGATGAGTGACAGGGCGGTCCCTTACACACAAGTACAACACACATGCAGGGACCTGGCTTCACACAGAGAGGTTGAGCGACGGGACAAAGGACTTCCCAGGATCCCACATGGACCTGGAAATGAAGCTCGACTAAATCCCTTTTTTAAGCTGTCATCTGGAGCCACAGCGCCCCTCTGTGGACGGTGTACGTCAAACCCGTTTGATTGCGCTCCGTCACGGTTATTTCACACTTTTCCTGCCCACACAGATTGTTCAGTTTGCATAAAGCGGCAAGAATCTGTCAAATGCAAGAGCAGGTGTCTGATTCTTTCAGGGCTCTGGTCTGTTAGAGAGTTTGCTAGATTTTCATAACTGGTTTATATATGGACAATAATAATAATAATAATAATAATAATAATAATAATAATAATAATAACTGACATGTCTTCAGTGCACAATAGATGATAACGAGAGCGTGCTGAGTTAAGTAAGGAGTCTAGTTTGTCTTAGAGTAAGTTCGATAATGTTCCACTAAATGTCTATCACTAATGGATTTGGTTTGATATAAGACAAAATAGCAGTCTTCATGGAGCATTCTGGTGCAGCCACAGTTTTCCTTCCCACAGCGAGAGGCGCGGTCTGTCCCAGTTTGGCGGCGACAGCCATTCGACCTGCGTGCGTGGGTTCATCTCCACTCGTCTTGGACGGAGGTGGATTTCAGTTGCAGAAACCGTCCCCGGCTCTCTGTTCCCCTTTGCTTCCAGTTTGTGTTTGCGTGCGTCGACGGCGGCGATCAGGAGCTCAGTGGGTTGGTGTAGGGCTTCTGCAGGCAGAGCGAGCCGTGGTGAGGGAGAGGGTGGTCGTGGTAGTGTTCGATCAGAGCTGACAGGGTGGGGAAGGTCACTTCACTGTCCAGGAAAATGTGGTCCTCCTGCCAAGGTGAATGGCACATGTCACAGTTGCATCTTTTGCATGATTTGAACACACAGATAATTGAACCTCATTCATATATAGTCAAAATTCAACGGAGAGCAGCCGGTTTCTCACCTCTTGAAACAATCTGTAGTTTCTGGCTTTGCTTATACCTATATCCCACACCACCAGCACCTGCAAAACACACCACCAATACTTTATTAGGCTATTCTTTTTTTATTATCATTAAATCTAATACTTCATTTCTCAATTATTTAAATTATTTTTTGGCTTGTGTAAAAATCTAAAAATAGTGAGAAATGCACATCAAACTTAGAGCGCAAATAACACATTCAGAACACTTTGGGAAGATCCTTGGTGTTCTTACAGGAAATAAAAACACAACAGCAAGCAATTATCAAAATAGGTGCCAATTCATTTTCTGTCAATCATCTCATCGACTTATTGCATCAGCAGTTCTTTGATATCGTTGAGCTGTGTCTATTCTGACAAAGCATCATGTTTCATCAGCACTTCATATGAAAAAAAATCCATTTGTAAACTGGTAACTACAGCTGTCAAACAGTCCTAGTGAAGTAAAAAAGCCTGTTTCTCTCTTAGCTGTGGTGGAGTAGAAATACAAACAGGCATGAAAACAAAATACTCAAGTACTAGCATCTGAAAATGTGTATTTAAGTACATTCCCTTGGTAAATATAAATGTGTGAATGTTAGCAACTCTACTTCCTGTCTGCTAACGTCATTTGGAAGTCACTGAGCGCAGCAGCTTTTTCGCTCTTTACCTTTGAGGTTTTGGTTCCTGAGTTTCGGATACAGTACAGTCCGTCTTGTGGAGGGACCGGGCTCTCTTTGAATAACCTGCAGGTGCAAACATCACAGGTTACAGGCCGTCTTTTATCACAGACGAGCTGAATACTGGTATCTAATGTAGTGACCGACTGCTCCGAATAAGAAAGACATATAACAGATATGTTTTTCTCTTTTTCCCCAGTGTATTAAATTTGGGTTTGAACTGGTGTAAGAGAAACTAGTTTGTGAAAGAAAGGAAATAACAAAGACAACGTCAATAAATAACTGTATGAAATAAAGCGGAGAGAGAGAGGGGGCAGTTATCTTTGCTGCCACCAGAGGGCAGAGACGCTGTGCAGAGCAGCGTGGCTGTGGCCAGCTGAAGGAATATCTGACTTTACAGCACCATCGCTCTATAAAAATGCGTCTTACTTTTCCACAAAGCTGGTTTCAGTCGTGTCAATGTACACAGATTCAGGCAGCTGCACCTGCGGAGAGAAACACCTGGTTAGACAGAATCCGAACAACGTGCTCATTCAAGCACTCGTGTGTAAGTTGGTTAACGTTGCTTAAAGGTTTGTGGCTGGAGGAAAGATGGAGAAAGACAAGATCATGACCTTAAGTGTGAATGACATAGGGGCGTATTTACAGACATAGTCCCACAAGATTAAAATACTCATTTTAGAAAGTGTTTTTTGTCTTTTTTTTTTAAATATGTTTCCTTATCTTCATGATTTACCATCTGGATTTATCTCGTTGTTCCATCCTCTACACGGGAGAGTACTGTGTTGACAACTTTTTTTGATGCAAACACGCACGGAGATGTCCGATTTAGCTGCCTTTCTACAATTGATGAAGGATGGGATGAGGTTCATGAAGGCAGATATACAAATGGGTTAAATCTTCTGAGCAGACTCACGTTATGTCTGATTCTATGCATATTCTCATAAATAAAAGTTAATTCATGTTTTTAGTCTATTTATAGGTACTGTTGTATGCAGTATACATACAACTGGGATACACTGCTTCATCATGACAGAGCTGACTGTAGTGCACATTTTTAAGCAAAAGAAAAAGTATGCGATTTGGAGTTCAGCTGGACTTGTCCTCCGCTGAGCAGAGGATTGTGGGTAAGCAGCCAGACAAGCTTGCTGGCTTTGCACACTGCAAAATGTAACTGGATGCGTGAGGACATCCTGGTATTTCAGGCGCACTGCGTTTGACATGCTATGCTTTGGGTCACGTCGGGCTCTCTTACGTTCTCATAGTCGTCGTCAGAGTCGCCGTCTTCGCTGCGTTTGTCCCGTTTCCTCCTGAAGTCTGCGGGCGTCTCCTCTCCCAGCGAACGGAAGCTCTGGCCGTCTGGAGATGCTCTTCTGGGAGGAAAACACTTCTTAGTGAGGGCAACTTGAACCAGATTCATAGTGTATTTTTCTTCAGAGGACACGTTTCTGCTGTTGCTTTAAGTATTTTGTGTTGAATGTTTTGTGTGCGTGTGTCCAACTTACTGGAGCGGGGCTCCTGGCTTGGGCTTGGCTGCAGGCATTGGTGGTTTGGCTGACGGCGGAGGAGGTTTGGGCATTGCAGGCTTATTGTGTAGTCCAGCTCTGAGTAGAGGAGAGTGCGGAGGGTGACCAGGCAGTGGTGGGTGACTTGAGAGCGTCGGGGCGAGGGACAGGGTGTTTGACACCACAGGTCTGTGGGGGGGCCCCCCAATATTCACAGGATGAGGAGGCGGTAGGCTCGGCTTGATGCGATGGTTGCCCATCACCCCGTGGTTGTTGCCCAGTGACTGGGTCCCTCCAGTATTAAGGGAGCAATGGGTGGGGCCATTTAGCACCATCCTAGACTCTAATTGGTCACAGATGGGCAGAGTGGCGGGGGAATGGATCGACATGGCCGGTACGATCCTCCTGTCGTTCCCCAGCACCCCCACGGATGTCGCCCTGCTCTGAAGAGTTTTCTTTGCGCTGGGGGGAGGAGGAAGTGGAGGGGTGGAGGAGAAGGACTTGTGCAGATGAGGGGCGAAGGGGATAGGTGGAGGCGGTCCTTTGCTGAGGTCCTTCAGTATGGAGGGAGGAGGGAAAGAGGGCGGAGGTTTCTTGGGGAGAGCGCTGTTTGGGTTTCTGTGTTGCGGCGGGGCGGGAGGAGCTGGACCCTTGTGGAAACCTGAACTGGAGTCCTGGCGGAGCTGGAACACTGCCGGCACTGGTGGAGGAGGGTAGGAGGGGGGCGGCCCAGGTTGTCGAACTGAAAAAAAAAAAAAGGAAATTAGACCGGCGTCTAGTTTTGTTTCCTGATATGTTTCGATGCACTTTAAAGGGATGGTTCACCCAAAAAGCCAAAATGTATCATTACATTTATGAGCTGTAGAGATGTGTGCCTTCTCTTGAATATAATGGAACTAGATGACACTTGGCTTGTGCTGCTCAAAGTGCAAATAGAGTACAATTAAAAAAAAATCAAGCAATGTCTCTTTACTCAGTGTTATCCACAGACCCTGTTGTGAGCAGTTTCATGTAGGAACTATGTTCTTACTACCTTCCACCAACATATCAATGCACAGAATGAGGCGTGCCTCTGTTCATGGATGAGACACCCGTGCTTGTGACAGCGTGAGATGTAAACATTAATGGCGACCCCCTCGACTGAGCTGTAACATCAGCTATAGCTTGAGAAGATGCACGCTTCCTTCCGCCCAGTGGTAGGGTTGGCCCGTGTAGTTGTTTTTTAGGAGGAAAATAGTGCTCTGCTGTGTGTGTGTGTGTGTGTGTGTGTGTGTGTGTGTGTGTGTGGTGGCTTCACCTGCTTCACCGTCCGGCTTCAGATAGTCTTCCTCGTCTTCGTCATCATCATCGTCACCATAATCTACACACAGAACGTAGAGATGCCACGAATTAATAACACGCTGCTCTGACGTGTGTGTCACCTGTGTGCATTCACCGAGATGTTCTTACCATCCTCTGTGTTATCGATGGGGTGTTTGATGTCCATGGGCTTCTCAATCGTGCCATAGAAACTTTCTGTGTCTGAATCTGAGTCACTATAACAACAACAACAACAACAAAATCTCATCATGATTCCAAAATGGCATATTTTAAGTCGTAACTATTGAAATGTTTTCGTATGACAGTAACAGCTTCCAAATTTTGAATGAAGTTGAAAGGAAGTCAATAGCTAATGCGTCATCTGAAAACCTTTTAGCCACTAGCCTGTCTGCCAGAAGCCGTTATTGCTGTAAGCTAACCAACTAGCTTTTAAGCTAGTTAGTTAGCTGAGCTTCCACTATCATGAGTGCCGCCGTCATGAATTAATGTACAGAAAGAGACCACCGTAACTTTGTATTCTATATTATGCTGGTCATCATATTATTTGCTAGCCCATTTATTAGCTTTTGGCTAGCTCCCAGCTACATGTAGCCTAATCTAAATACTTTTGGGTTCCTTTAGCTCTGACATCAAGGTTTAACTCAACAAATGAGACTCACAGACATTAATGTTAGTTTTCGCCTACAAAAATTATTTGTTTCACTAATACAACATGTTTGGACTTTCTGGCTTTTGAGACTGACTTAGTTTTCATATGAGTACATCCATTTCCGGTGAGTTTAAGTGCTCCAAGCAGTGTAGACATTTGCCATGTCCCAATAGCATCATGTGATCTGAATAAAAATAAACTATGAGGTAGTAGAAAACTAATCAAAAACAAGAGGCTGTGTTAATTGCCTACATAAATTATGAATAAGCTTGTAGAATTAGTTTCTGGAGGGAAAAAAACTGCTATTAGTCTGCTGAGAAAACCGCAATCATGAGTCTGTAAGTTCTCAGACAGAATTTAAAGGTGACAAAGTCACGGTGATAAAGGAAGTCGGCTGTCTGTGAGAGTGTACATGTACACAACGGCAGAACGTGACAGAGCTCTTACGTAAACATCTTCGATTGCATTTCACCTCTCAGTTTGTTTGTGCTTCGTGTTTTGTTTCAAATATAGTTCCTTTTCACCATTTTTTATACTTTCAACATAACTATAATTCGTATATTAAAGATACAGTGTATCACAAACTATGTGAGTCTACATTTTGTCATGAATATGATGTGATTTGCTGACGTTACCTTGGAATGTGGCTGTCTTTTCTGTCGTTATAGTGATCTATCTCCCTCCGCAGGTATCGCATCCATTTCTGTAAAAAAATATTTATATATGGTTGGTGAGTGTGTATACTTGGGCAATTTCAGTGCTATTTGATTGAAGGCATAAAAGCTAATATGTGTGAGTATATTTGTTCGTGTGTGTGTGTGTCATTCTCACCCTCCTCTCGTCCTCGCTGGCTGCAGAGAAAAACCATGTCCTGTGTTTCTTGCTGAAGTGGACGATCTTAAAAGGAAATACGTTACTGGACGTCGTCTCCTCGGCTGCTCTCATCACTCTGTGGAAGAGCCGAAATGTGTTAATGTGTTATAAAATATCTGTAAAGGCATACGAACAGATTTCAACTATGAGTTAATTTAAATGAGCCATGCAGTCATCCCTGTGATAATAAGGCAAGAATTTTGAACCTATGCTGATGACTTTATGTCCTGTAGAGCTACTGACACCTGTGAGTGACATGATTACGTTACATTACATTACACATACATTAATGTGCTGTTCATGCGTACAGACTCAAATGCTGCAAATGCTACAACATGCCCAGCGTTGGGGAAGCTAGCTTTGTATGCTACAAATTACTTCACAATAGCAGATGTTACAATAGAGCAAAGGTCCCCTCGGAGAAATCTAGTTTAGTTAACTTAAACTACTTAGAAAAAGTAGTTCAAAGTACTTGGAAAAAAAAAACACCCAAAACACCCCAACTGTTTATGGGAAAGTACAAGGAACGTTAGCGTCAGTTTCGTATGCGATGTCCGTCAGTCAGGCACCTGCCTTCCAGAAACTAGAGTCCAGGTGGGGGTAATGCACCAAGCAGGATTACTCATCTGGCAAGATTACTTCTCTATTAATAGATAGCAATCATCAATACTTATGAGTTTGTCTAGTGGACACCTATTATATTCAAGTTTTCTTTTATTTTTATGGCCCCAAATTGTAGTTTCAGCTGACAACATATGCCAATGAATGTGAATATGAACGTAGTTGAACTATCAGCAAGCCACTGCAAATTGCTGTTCAGCTACTAGTTAATTTACGTAAAGTTCACAACCCCGCAACACTAAAGATGAGTGGCACTAATGACTCCGAAACTTACAGCTCACACGTGTCCTTAACGACTCTCTAAGGACACTCCCACACAGGGTTTAAACACCTGTAACTCCCCTCCAGTTAGTTAGAACTGAAGGAGCCTCTTGGATGAGAGGCAAAACATCGTCAAGAAACTGAAACAAGTCCAGATGCCTACGATACAGCACCTAGATTTACCATGACCTGGATGGCTGACAACATTCATCAACACTGAAGATGTAATTTATGTTGTAGTGTTGCCCGCCATTACTGAAAGGCTTAAGAGATGCAAAGCAGCGTGAAGTCAGGATGTTGAAAAAAATCAACTATATATAGATGTCCTCTGATGTACTTGATTGCAACCTGGTAGCAACAAACACTTGTTTTGCAAATAATAAAATATTGCATGGTAACACATCGCTGTAGATACGAGCGATGTGTTTCAGTAGTAAGCACAGTATAAACTGTGTAAGCATACCGTGAGTCTGGAAGTATGCTAGAAACAATATTACTTATTGAGGACAGTTGAAGAATCGTCACTGACCTGTTGTAGCCGTTGAGAGAAAACGCCCCCTGTGGTGCTGGAGAGGTACTGCTCTTAAAGTAGTACACACAGCCCTTGTGGATGATGGTGTACCTCAGAGGCCCTGGACGACAGGAAACAGATATTAATAATGGTTTCATCCATCCACCTGTATTGTGGAACTGAGCATGGGCAGAAGTACAATTGGGTGCAATATCCTCATGACCTTGTTTGGCTGTGACCCGTTCAAGTTTCTGGATCAATAAGGACAACCTATTTAGGGATTACAGTGTACTGTAAGACATTTATTCTGCCCAGCCACACCTAATCTTTCAGTTATGAACTCACATTTCAAGAGGCTGAACTGGCTGCCTCCCTTCTTATGGAGGTATCCTGAGATGGAAACTCCTCCTGGCATGGTGAGGAGGTTCTGGGCCCCAATGGCTCGCATCGGCACCGGCCAGCACACCTCTGGTGACGACATGGTTCTACCAGGAGAGGAGAGGAAAAGATGTCATTATAATTCCTCACTAAAAAAAATGTTCTTGTTAAGACTCCCTGTGATGAATTTAGTTCTGGTTGTACCTGTAGGGATCAAAGAAGACAAACAAGATCTTTGAAGATCCGGAAATGTTTTATACCCAGAACCTGTCTGTGCTGAGCTACATCAGCTCTCACACAGAGAACTACAAGGCACTCGGTGAGCCTTCAGTAGTACCTTAAGAAAGGCTACTTACTTTCACTTTACGCTTCTTTACAGGCCCCTGTGCAGCTGTATACGGTATACTTATTCTGGGCTGTCCCACACGGAATTATAGCGTAATTGAAACTTGGTGAAAACGTTGGTTCCCAATCCGAAGTCCTTGGTCCAAGATCACACAGTGCAACACATCCACTGACGGCCAAAACCGAACCAAACAATTCAAAAAATCCGTCAGTGCTGCTTCGAGCTGCAGCTGCTCCGACCGTGACCACACAATCTCTCACCCCCTCTCTCTCATGAGACAAAAACACACACAAAACTGACTTCAGTGAAGTTTTTGAAAAGAGACGAAATGTCAGAAATCCAGCATAGATGATACACTCATCAGGTGTTTGCAGTGTATGGTTGGTGTATTCCCTCTATGCTGACAATGACCACTTAGTTGAAGCAGCAGCTTTTCCATATTTCCAGCTGTTCTTTGCAGGCATGTGCACAATTAGTCATCTAGTTGATTAAATGCTACCCTTACTTGTTGCCGACATAGATACTTGTTGGTTAGGCTTATTAGTGGTATTTTAATAATGTACTGAAATGAAACGTCACGCTTCCATAGTTAAATGTTACTTTATAAAAATGAGCATCCACTACTAATGCTAACAACACGGAATAAGCAATAGTTTAAAAGTGTTTAACCTTATAGACTTAATCGTGCTCAAATTTGACTGTTTTCTGAATGTTTGACAAGCCGAATGGTCTAAATGTCAGCTTACGTTTAAATGTCATGGACGAAGTCGTTCTGAACATCCCTCGTTCTTTCACAGGGACCAGCTACATTTCCACTGATACAGCAGGTGATATTATTGACAGAGAGAGTAAACAAAAAAAATGACCCTACAGGTGCAAGCAGGCTACTACAACTCATATTTACATTGCTAGTGTAGCAGCGACCTCTAGTGACTTTAGTAATTAGGGCGGCAAAGGAGGAAGTCAGGTGACGGACTACAGAAGAGGGACAATGTCCACATAGGGAGGAGGATGGAGTGGGTGATCTGATCAACAAACGCAGGAGACTTTCACCCAGGAGAATGCTGGCCGAGTCTTGTGCGAAACAAAAAAAAGTCCAAGGTGAGTTTAGGCTTCTTAACCTTGCGTACATAACATAACATAGCTTAAGCTGTGTTAAGTAACATACTTACATTAACCCAAACCACAGTGTTTTCCTAAACCTACCCAAGTTCTTCTGCTGCCTAAACCTCTCTGTGAGTGTACGACAAAGGTCTGGTCCACCTGTTGCTGGTATGCTCCATCGGTCCATTGTAACTCACTGGAAATAGACCCACTCATTCGTTTAGCATGAGGATGTGGCGGTATTACCAGTTCATGTTCATGTGCACACAAGAACTACAGGAGTGTTGCCCATGAGCAAAAATCATCATCTAGCACTCAAGTTAGTAAGTATGTAAAACTTCGCACCTTATTTTTTTTTTTCTTAAAACATCAGGACAGAAAAAGAAGAAAACCACAAACACCAGCACAGAGTACATACAAGAGAAAACACTCACAAATACATACAGCTGCCCGTCAGCACTCAGAGCAACCCTTGGAATGATGATGAAACAACTCAAAGAAGTGGGTTTTGATGTTTTTTTGAACCAGCCAACGGACTCAGCTCGTGTAATGTGTGGGGAGAGATTGCAGCATTTGCCTTTGGTGTTAAGTTTCGGTAACGCCGACAGGTTGTGGTTGGGTGACCTCAGTGACCTCTCAGTGGTGTAAAGGCTTTAGTGGCTTACAAAAGTGGGATAAACTTAATTTCAACCCCAGTCTGCCCGGTTGTGTTTCCTACCTCCTCCTAAGCCTCCTGTTGATGCTCTGAACCGCGGCGCTCTCCCTCAGCCGGCTGACTGTGGAGGCTAACACTGTGGACGTCAGCGCCGGCAGCAGGTCCATGACGGAGACGCCGAACAGACAGCCGACCGGACCCGGGCTTGTTTTCTCTCTGTCCTCAGTGGGTTCACTGTTGCGTCTCATCAGATCCAAACTGAGAGGGATTTGTCTGCCTGCTCTGTGCCTCCTCTGATCACACTCTGGTCTCATTTCACTCTCTGATGCTCCCCTCAGCCTCTGCTGATCTCTCTGTCTATCTCCCTCACCCTCCCTCGCACATAAACACACTCAGACTGAGATAGTGCACTTACGCGAACACGTTCACACACATTTCTACGCGAACGCACAGACAGGAAACACATTATGTCCTGAGTCATTTTGATGGAGCTCAAGGCTTCATGTAATTGGCGTGTGTGTGTGTGTGTGTGTGTGTGTGTGTGTGTGAGAGAGAGAGAGAGGGCAGTAGTCAAAATAAACATCACAAATGAAGTTCTTCATCCTCTAATGTGTTTATGTGTAACTTCCAGTCTATCACCAGCATCTTGTGACCTCAGAGGGAGAGATAGGGTGTGTGTGTGTGTGTGTGTGTGTGTGTGTTAAGGAATGAAAATCTCACTTCTCGACAATTTCCACTCCCTTTGTCTCGATAAAAAACCTGCAGGAGTGGCTGTTTGTCCACTCAGTGGACTGAAACCAATCTGCCTCCACACCTGTTCCGCACGTGCGGTGACTCTGCAGTAAAAGGCAAATCTACTTCTAATGCCTCATGTCAAATTCAGTTCACCGGCTTTGCCCTCGGTATACTTCAGACCAACTAGATTGTCTAAAGGCGAACAGCTATTCCGAACGGCCACGCTTGAAGGCAAGGCATCGTGACGGAGGTGAGATACGACGACTTGTACAAGTCGGGATAGCAGTGAACACTTTTGGACGGTTCGTCCTTGAAGGCTTCGCGTTGTTGCGATTGGCTATACTCACAAAAAGTGGTGGAAGTCGAGGGAAAAAGCTGGAGGGATGACTCCACTGTTTGAAAAGTGTTTTTCTTTTTTTTCAGATGCTGTTAGAAGATCGGACGAGCGCTTCAGGAAATCTTGGCCTACGCCGCCTCAAACTTTGACAATCCTTCTTTTAACCTGCTTCTTGCAAGTCCCCCAAGTAGAAGGGCCAAGGTTCATCTGATGGTCTTTGAACAACGCGGGATTGTACAAGAGTGCATGCTGCTTATGGTGGCATGCAGGGGATGAATTGAGGAGTCTCAGAGCCTGAAGAAAGTAGCTGCTGTAAGGGGTGGAGTAGAGTGTGTCGCTGTTCTAATCATCGTTGACCTATAGCAAACGGATTTGACAATGCTGACATTTCGGGGGAACAGAGAGCCAGAGAATGTGTTGGCTTGTCAGAGGAGTTTGGAGATCAGCCCTGTTGCTACTCAAAGGATGCATGGAAGAACTTTACAAGGCTTAATACTAATTTGCCAGTGTACTCACAGCAGTTCCATGTACATTATACGGTATTTTGTACCAATGGGTCCATTAGCTTTTCATAATTCTTGTGTACAAGGTCAAAGGAGTCACACAATAACTGATATTCCAGCCCAGTTTCTATTAAAAAAAAAATGTTGGCATTGTACGTTTCTTCAAACCATGAATATGTTGAATTTCTACATTTCACTGGTTTCATGTGCACATTTCTTCAATAAGGACATCACAAGCAGGTTACATGTCACCTTCAAGGAGAGATGGTTGCACTTGCAGATTATATTTGTAAGCGTGAAACTGCTGGATGTTTTGTATAACAGGATGTTGGGACATTTTTTCAGCCATATCAGTGCTGACAGAAGCAGGCAGCCCAAATATGAACTCTACCGAACCCTACCAAATTGTTTTTTGAGCCTAAACCTAACCAGACCATAAACCAAGCATTGCCAACGTTTATTCTGTTTGCTGGTTTGGACAATCACAACTAATTAAATGGGAATCTCCTCACTAACTTCTGAAATGTCTCGGAACAAATTGTTGGTAAAGAAGGACATTCTGGCCAGACTCATCTTCGAGTTGAACCTTCAGTTTTGCCCTTTTGGCAAAAAGAGCGATGTTGAGTCAGGCTCCAAGAATCGAAAAGGGGAGAAAAACACAAGAATCCTGGGTGTGTGGACAGAGGGAGGGAGTGGGAACGGAAAGCTGATTAAAAAATTGGAGGCAAAAAACCTGCCTGAGACACGAGCAGCCAGGGTGGAGCTGCTGCTTGTTCCTGACCTCTGAGTGCACTGCTGTGTGTGAGAGGACTTCAAGAGGACCTACAAAGGCTATCATGGGGCTTGTTTGTCCAGTTGTTCAACATGATGTTTTCTGATAATCAGTGGAAACACACACACACACACACACACACACACACACAGAGTTGACAAAACCTCATCTCAGTCTGAGTGAGGTCGAAGTTTGCCAGCTGTTTATCATCGAATTTCCTGGAGTCCTGGCTCAGCCGCGGCAGAGCAGACGCACCGCCGGCAGACAAAACTGAAACAACATGACGGCACTCTGGCTGTACACTCAGCCTTTTCGCGTTTTCTGTAGGAAGAGGCTTCAACTTCATTCTCTTTTTACACTGTCAGAACGGGCAGAGACTCACGGAGGACGGCGGACACGGAGGGAGTGTCAATCACATTCAAGACATTTCAAACTCTTTCACACGTACCAGCTGACACTTGGACTGGTTGCACTGTGTGTAGGCAAAATGTAAGCAAGGGGTGTCTTTTGGAAAACAGGAGAAAAGGGTGATTCCAGATCAATACGTACAAACTGTGCTTCAGTGCTTCAGCAAAAACTGCATCTGCTCTCTGCTGCATCTGATAATGTCTTCTGTTTTCATAATGCAAAAAGTCTGAAATGATCCTGAATAATGCAATGCTCTGAGAAGAATCTAGTCATATTGTTAGGATTAAGCTTTAAAGCAATTTTATTTTATTTAAAAAAAAATTTTTTTACCTTTAAAATAACTCCTAATCATTTTCATCAGTGTCTTGTACTAGGATCACTTGTTTCTAACTGTAGTGAGAGGGTAGGATCACAATGTTCAAGATACAAGTGTCCAACACATAACATTGTTGTGATGTAATGAGTTTTGCTTGCAGTTAGCGCCTACAAACTGTAACAGACCTGGGATTTCCGTTTATGACAGCGACGTGGTGCTCAAAAACTGCGGGGGGAGCCAAATCGCACAAAAAGCCAATTTCTTCTGCAATCGTTAAGAGAAGAAGTTGTATTACAAGATGAGAAAAAGTCCAATGCGTACGCAATGTGTACAATTCCATTCGCAAAAAAAAACCCCCATAAAAATATAACAATTCTGCTCTCAAAATCTCTAAATATTGTAAAAAAAAGTGGTAGTTTTATCATAATTATTTAAAAAAAAAAATTAATTATCAAAGAAAAACCCAGGTGTCATCACTTTGTTCTTGAAATCTTTTTTTTTTCTCTCCCAGCAGTGTCTTCAATACCTGTGGCTCCATTCGAAGAATTTTGTTAATCAATTTTTTCCGACATGCAAAAAGTCTTTGATCCAGAAGTACAGGCAACATTAGCAAACACAGAACGAAAACAACAGAGAATCGACAGACGGAGGAATCCCGTCCTCGACGAATGAGCAAGAGATTGTGCAGATTCACCCGCACTGCCAAGTGAGTTCTCGTGTCGGATGAGGTCACTCCCTCCACTCAGAGGAAATGATGAATGAAAGAGTCAAACAACACCTCTCTGTCAGCAGGATTTCTGAGAACTGAAGCTTACCCAGACACAACATGTGTATGACATCACTGACAAGTGCAGCAATACAGAGATTTATGCTATCCATGGGCCGTGTTCACTTTACCTTACATCATAATCAACAACGAGGACACTAATGGATGCCGAAGTTTCATTTAAAGAGAACAACGGCGCGTTTGAACCCTCTCACCCCTCTGAACTGTTTTATAAGTTCTCCATTCTGAACTCGGCTGTCGTTTGTGTGCCAGAGATGTTAATCGGAGAGCAGCTGTTTGTCAGGAAGGGAAGCACAGGAGCTGCTCGCATACCAGACTCATTGAAACATATTTCCTCCCTGGACAGGCACACACACACACGCACACACCCAAACCACACACACACACACACACACACACACACACACGATGTGAAACAATGACTGGGCTCAGCGGTTATTTAGGAGATCACAGCCTAAGATTGACTGCTGGTTAAATGTAATAATACCACAGAAATGGCAATCTGCAGGAGACAAGACATACTCATAAACACCGTGGATGCATGTGTCTGAGGTTCACTGTCTGCTCCCCTCTCTGCCAACAGAGGATTTAAGGACGTCAACTACCTTAAGACCTCATAAATTGATCTAATACCAATCTAATACAGGACTTTTGCGAAGTCAACTAGCAATCTGCGCGACTACGGATACACAGACAAAATGTCCCTATCTCTAAAAGCCTATTGAAAGCCTGCAAGATCCCGCAAAGGGCATCCAAGCAGCAGCTTTACAACCAACGCTCTTGTGTCAGTTCTTTCTGCTTCACATTGCTGATAATAAAAAAAATGTCTTTTGAGGATGTGACTGTTCTGTTCTTTGTAAACCTCGTTTTCCTCTCTTACAGAGAAGACAGACTGACCACAGCAGACTGACCCGTCTCTTCAAAAGGAAACTGGTGCAGCTGCAGGTGGAAAACCCCTGATGAATGTAATCGCAGGGCAGCGGCAGGGTGGTACAAGACGTGTACTTTGGCCTGTAACATTTCTTTGTAAATGTATTCTTAGTGCAGCGTTTAAGTAGCAGGAAGCACATTTTGTAATGCAGGGCGCTGAAATTGAAAAAACAAAACAATAAGTGAAGTTCAAGCTGCAGTATGTAACGCTGTCGGCGGGTCGACCTACCAAACCTAAGCCAAGGTATTTGCTGACCTGGGAATGAGACTCAACAATTAACTATATTTCTCCAGAATCACCTTTTGCACCTTTACATCAGTATCAGGGGATATCACTGTGCAGCCTTGTTATACACCGCCCCCCTGGTGCCCGATCCTCTGCAGTCAGTGACTGTCTGTGGTCTGTGACTCTGGTTTTTTCTGGTTTTGTGCTTTTAGTCCGCTCTGCAATAATCCTGAAAATGCAGTGTGTCCTGGCCACCCTCACATTTTGACAGATTGCCCTATTATCTGGAGTGTGAAAGGCCAATCACAACAACTTGTCTAATATGAGGTGAGTTTGATACACTGCCTGACAGAAGAGTGTCCGGATTTAAAGTCACACCTGTCCCCGCTCCGATTGGTTTATTGGTGTATCTAATTGCTTCCAGCCTGCAGGCCCGTCGAGTGCACAATCCAGGATCAAGATACTCGGCTCAAACTGTCAAGCTAGACGGTGCCGATCTAATATGAATCAAGAGTGTGTTACTGCGAGCCTCAAGTGTTTTTAGTAGGGCTGTCAAAGTTAACGCGTTAATAACTCGTTAACGCAACATCCTCTTAACGACGTTCATTTTTTTAACGCGCGATTGACGCTCGGTATTTAAAAAAAAAAAGAAACGCCCATTGTTTGATTCACGGCTGTTGATGGCACCTGTAGTCTTGATCCAGAGGGCGGCAGAAGAATAAGAAAGGGAATCAGAAGAAGAAGAAGCAGGGTTGGCGTTCGGGAAAAACACAGTGGACTGAAAAGCGAAAGTGAAAGGAAACGGATAAAGGACTTATGAACGGCAAATTCACTTTCTAAACGCTGCCAGATGGATCGGTGGATAGGACAAAAGTTATCTGCACGTACTGTCGACATGAAATGAGCTACCATTGAAGTACGTCGAGTCGCAAATATCATTTGCAAGGTGGCAGATGCTGAGAGCTCACCGCTCCCCCCCCTCGCCAAAAGCTGACATCACCATGTTTTGATCACATTTAGGGTAAGGGGATATTTTTTGAGCCTTTTATTTTCCTGAATGATTTGAAGTGTTGAATAAACATTTTCATAAAGCAAGCATATTTGCCCTTTCTAATGTTGTGAAAAGTATTCAGAACATGAAAAAAAATACATTAAGGTACATTTAGAACAGAAAAAAATGTGCTAAAAAAATTGCAATTAATTTGCGATTAATCGAGAGTTAACTATGGACAAAATGCGATTAATCGCGATTAAAAAAATTAATTGTTTGACAGCCCTAGTTTTTAGAAACATTTTTGTTGACTTTTCAGCTTGAAAACAGACCAAGACACACCAAACTTGCAGGTAATGCTCAGCGGTCCTTCACAAGTTCTTTTTGATCCAATTGGTTGCAGTTCCATCTAATTGCCTCTAGGGGCATTTTGATCTACTCTCGTTGGTAACAACGCGCAGAAATGAACTAATACGAATCAGTCAAAGTTGGGAATGCATAGCAACATCTGAATGTGACCTGAACAAGAGTATCTTTAGATAGCATTTTTAAAAGTATTGGGAAATACAACACCTTGACTAATAAAATGTGAATTCTAATTCATTCTATATATATATATATATTTCTCACAAAGTCTGATGCTTCATGTGGTTTTCAGTTTGGCTTGGTAGGACGGTATTCGCTGAAACCATGGGATAATGAGTTTGATCCCTGAAACAGCACGCAACTATGAGCAAAATCACCAACGAACATGTATCGTTGAAGGCTCAGAAGCTCACAGGATGTACCGACTGTTGTATTATGTGTCATTTAAAATGTTCATGTGACACCTCATGGCGTGGCACAGATTTCAACAGCTGCCAGGTGTCTGCTATAAAAATGTGTGTGGCTAGCCGACGCATCCCCTCGCTCTTGTGTTTTAGGCTCAGACCTGATTACCAAGCCCCCACTGCCGCCGCTAGACATACTCGCTAACACACAAGCCCAGTCGGATGGAAAGGTCAGAGGTAAACCGCTGTACCAGGTGCAGCAGATGCACAGAAATGTCCGTCCTACCCAGGAAACATATGCAGAGCTTTTAACTACGACACGCTTCCTGTTCCCCCCCGACTGGCGACCACAATGGTTCCTCCACAGGCCCAACTTCACACTTTCACAGTGACTTTAACATGTAGGGTTTGAGCACATGAATAGAAACCGAGGGTCAGTATGTTTAGAGAGGTTTATCTGAACGCTGGAGTGTTTCCTCTTCCACTCCAGCTTATTTGTCCAGATGAATGATTAACGGAGGCTGTGACAGAGTGTGCGCATGCTGACAACATGGAAAGAAAACCGTGAAAAAAAAAACTGCAAGTTTTCATTGTATTGGAAAGGTCTCCTTTCCACCCAGGGTAGGGCAGCGGGGACTTTCTCCCGAGAAGACAAAAAGCATTGTGGTGCTATAACTAAGTAGATATGATGTCTCTTATGTTATTGTAGATGAGGCCCTTTTCCAATGTGTATACATGGTGGATGTCCTTTTTTATGTGTTCTTATGGTTCTGATCTGCTGTTTCCATGTTTTGATACAAAAACCTATCTCCTCTACAGCCAACCTGTTCTTTTACCCGCAATACATTAAAGGTGTGGCCCTGAAGAGAGTCTGCAGATCACCATTAACAAGCTCTACTAATTTGAGGATTAAGTGTATACATGCACCTACAAGTGGCTGTGAGGCAAAATCCAGGTTGACAAAAGTCCAGAAACTCATGTTATACTTTTTAAGTTCAGTATGTATCAAGCTGACATCACAGCCATCCACTCGTGGTTGAATGCCGACAAACCGCACTAAACTAGAACTCAGAAAAGCTTAAACCATGTTAGTAAACCATTTATTCTCATGGCCTCAAAAGTGCCAAATGCTTCATACTCAAAACCCCCAAAAATCCACAAGTTTGGCATATTGAGGGTCTGAAGTGAACTTCACCATTTTAAGGTTATTCTTTGGCATTTCCGTAGTCCCTAGAGGAGTAATTCAGCTAACATTGGTGATCCTCGCCTTGTTTTTTAGCAAACATGAGGTCAAACCTTTAATTTGTCCGCTTCTGTGGCTTTCGACCTACTTCTTCCCAGACGATCAGTCTCAGTCACACTCTACGTTTTACTGCTATTTATCAAAAGATGGTAAACTTGGCAAACATTACCTACACGTAATCCGAATATTGGGATCGACACCGTGAGCCAGCTGATGTTTCCTCAGGCTGTGAGACTCCTGAACTCACCCTCAACACTCCACCATCAAAAGATGTTTTGCTTGAGTAGCACAATCTTACAGTACAGTATCTACAACTTACATTATGTTGTACAACCCTGTGTTGTACAGGGACCAACAGATTTGTTCTCAGTTGGAGAGGCCTTTGACCTTTAAATCACAAGTCCAAGCTGAAAGTACGATTTGAAAAATGTGCTGAATGTGTGAGCAGCCGTTTCACAAAGATACGGTCTGATACAGTGAAAATACTTGTCACTACCAACTGAGCCTGAGGCGAAACTGGACTCATCACTTCCTGTATCCAGTTTCTTCTCGCTTTCACACAACGGTTCAGAATCCGAGCTCCCGAAGCAGTGGTGATATTGTGCTTTTCATGCTCTTCAACAGAACGAAAGTAGTTTGAGAAAGGATCGTAATGTTTTTATTTGTTTGCAGCACCACAAAATCCTTGTTGCATACGAGCAAAAAAAAACCAAACAAACAAAAAAAAACGTCCCTGTCCCCGTAATTCGCATGAATCTGACTGCTGTACGGGCGGCCTGAGCCGTGGTGGTGACTCAGATCAGTCTGAATGATTCTCCTGTGCAAAGCAACACGTTACATGGAAATGTGGACTCTTTTTTAGTTTTCAGACAGTTGGTTGCGGTATCATCTGATGGACTTTCCCTGCATGAATTTTATATACGTACACAGAATGGCGCTGTATGACTAAAGGAATTCACCTGACGAGGGTCCGAGGACCACTCGTGAAATGCGTAGGATTCATCGGTTCCTTCTCAATAAACCAAAGGAGAACAGAAACAGAAAGTCAACGTTTACTCTCATCACACAGACACATGCAGGAGTGGACTAATAGAAAGGCGAAAAACTCAATGCATGTCCTCTTTCTCTACCTGTGGCTTCTGAAACACCATCACTTCCTGTGTCCAAATATGGCAGTGCTACTCCACAGGAACCGTGCAGCCGTCACAGTTCCAACGGCTACAGGAAGGATTCCTCAGAGTGACATACAGACACACCAACACACACACACACACACACACACTCTCACACATATACACCGCACAGGTCTTCAACTTTGACTTTTTAAAGATTAGAAGGCTGTTCTGTGGCTCTGTTTCCTAAAAACCACAAAGATTGCAAGAAGACACAGATAGTGAGTTATAACATTAGAGATAAAGAGGCAGAGAGAGACAAAGAGGCAGGAAGAGATGGAGACAGTGTTGAGATTTTGCACTGACTGCAGGACCACCCTCCCCCCCCCGACATGGGGCTGAAAATGAGAACACATTTCCTGTAAATGTTTCTCTTTTCTGCCTCCGACATGAGGTGACGACTGACAGCTGACGTGAATGTTGCGCCGTCACTATCATTATGACCATCATGACCATCATTTGCCACTGGAAAACATATATTTGTCTCTGAGCAGTAAAACCAGCAAAACGGGTGTGATTTTTGTCCGGTACCTTCGTTTGGATAATAAAGTGGAGAGTATAAAATAACCACAAACTGAGAAAAACAGAGTGTCGCTATTTTCTGCATATTAAAACCAAATCAAGCTCCCACATGAAACATTAGAAAAACATAAATGTTAAAGGGGATGTGTTGGTCTCACAGATGCCAACTGTCTGACCCAAATGACAAAAGTTTCGCCCTTTTGTGGGGAAACAAACCTGCGAAATCCCAACAGTGTGATTTCCCCTCCACAGAGGGTTTTTCTCTAAGTTACCCTGCTGCAGTGGTAGACAGGAACGCTTTGAGATCATTGCGAGATAACAGTGCACCACACAAGTGTTTCCATTAATACCTCGACTTTGCTCCCAAAAATGTGTTAAAAGCACCTATAAGTGCCTAACCATAATTTCAGGTCCCCTTATCTGTACCAGCCGACCATTATGGTAACAAAACCATGCAGATGGACTCGTACCCTCATTTGTGTTGAGGAAGACTGAAGTTGTACTCGCTCACAGATACCAACAACCCTAATGAAATATGCCTGGTCTTTTTTCATCAACATCCATGCATTATTCATTGAAATTAATGAAAATGTTAAAGAAAAATGAGTGGTCCACTTATCCAGATCCAACCCAAGAGTCCATTGGGTCTATTCTGGGCTGAGACCTGTCCTCCGTCCAACTTTCATGGAAAACCGTTCCGTAGCTTTTTGCGTAATCCAGCCAACAAACAGACACGGACGGAAACATTACCTCCTTTGTGGAGGTAAAAACACACATGATGGGCTTATAAAGTACAATGGCAGTTTAAAACTTTTTTGCCTTTTGACCTATTACAAAAAAAAAAAAAAAAAACGTCTTGACTTCGGGCCTTTTTTCACTACTATCAAACTACCTGTAATTGTAGAGATGCAAATGAACCAAACATGCTATTTGATACATCCAAAAGCAGCAGGATGTGACCTCCTGCACATCCCCAATTTCATTTGCAATGATGTACTTTGCAATGTGGTTGCATCACATTCAGCCTATGTGATCAGCCTGCATGACAAACAGTAAACAGGTTTACTGCCTTCTTACCTTCTCCCTTTTGTCTTTGTGCTGAGATTTATCCTGCTCTGTGCCCTGCTAATGTAGTGTGCGATTCTTTAATATTCCTGTCATGCACACGAAGTGCCCAACCCTCATGGGCTGACCAGACTACAGAAATAAAGTCACAGCGACCAAACATTTACTTGCATTTCACGTCATTAGAAATGTACAATGGACTTAAGCAAGATATTCTGCCTTCACTTCAAGGCTTGTGGTATTTCATTTAACCCACACGTTTGACTCTTTAACCCATTCTCCCAATAAGGAGTCTTCGGGGAACAACGCTTGATTCCAATAAACGCAACTTTACTCGACCATGCTGTAGTTTCTTACATTGAGTCACTGCTTGACTGCACAGAGCGCAGGAAGGACACTGGTTTCACTGCTGCTGTTACTGCAGTGTTGCACCTCAACCTGTGATAAATGGACATTGCACAGTTCTATTCCGATGACGTCTGGTGAGAAAATGCGTACGTGTTTACTCCGGCCTACCTGACAGGCAACTTCTTCTCCATATAGACTGAAGAGATGCTGCGACAGAAACAGCAACCATCATTGGACAAACAATTTGGGGTTAAAAAAAAAAAACAATCACGTGGATGAAAAGGAATGTGAAAAGATCAAAAATAACTGAAATGAGGAGAATCTCCAGATATGATTTGCAGCTAAACTCTTCTAAACTAAAGACATCGTTGATGGGAAACACCTCGGTTGCCTCATCGGCCTCTTGGGTAACTGGGAAGAAACTTTACCGAATGGCAACGACAACAAATAAAGATGACGTAAACCTCCAGCTGAGCGGTTCCGCAAAGCACAGCCAATATCTAAATCCATGAACAGAACCACTGGATGCCACATATCTGAAACCCAAACGGATCCCAGACGAAGACAGAAACCAACCTACGGGATATCACGTCAGTGCCCGAAATAAGTCTTAGAACTGGCCACCAAACCATTGCAGGGAAGGACAACCTCATGTCAACTTACCTGCGCCTTAATACGTACAATAAGTAACCAAAAATTGATGTCACGGACGAGACAAAGAATAAAAGATTAAGTCAAGAACACAATATGTACTGCAAAGAGTGAAGGTAACTTACATGACATCCCTTTGTTCCCGAATACACATCCTGGTACTTGGCTTGGAGCTCCGAGCAAACGACTTCTTCCTCATGGATGGAGCGGACATGTCGTAGGACATGACAGCGGCAACACAGCACAATAAACCACCATACTTTTTAACCGCGTGGAGCGACGGAAGATGGATGCACGGTTGGATGGACGGAGTACAGAATGGATAGATTTGAGATTAAAGGAGTGGTTAGATTTGGAAGAATACAGTAAGAATACAGATCGATGAACGAAGAGGCGGAAGATTAGATAAATACTTCAAACGATTAATGGCTGAAAAATAGAATAAAAGAAGTGGAAGATAGAACAATCGGTCGTGCTGGTTAGGAAGTCTGTTGGAGGTCTGAAGCCCTGATACTCCACCAGTCATTTCCTGCAGAGGCCTCCTCCTCCAGCCCCGATTGTCATTGGTCGACCGGCTGCAGCATAATCCTTCCTGCTTCCTCAAAGCTCAGATGGGATTGGCTGCCTGGTACAACCCACACCACAACAACACACACACATGCCTCACACACTCGGACTCATTGTACCGCAGGTATAGGCATGGGGACTTTCCATCCCCCTAACACTGGAACAATACAGAGGTCAAGCACACACACACACACACACACACACACACACACACACACACACACACACACACACATGGCTACAAACACAACCTGAAGTACAACTGTGTTGAAGAGTGTTTGTAGTTGTCAACTCCTTATTAGGGATACACATTTCATTTTTGATTATCAGACAGTTATTAATAATATATGAAATATGTTGAATGCATTTTAAAATTCAATAATAGCAGTTTGTACAGAATATCTTTTTGTATCTTGTAAGACAAATTAAATTTAAGTATTTGTAATACTCTAACAGACCACTAGAGGCTGGTACATTGGTAATGCTATAGCCTAAGAGTCTACGAGACTGTTATTGTCAAGCCAAAAGCTTTCTTACTGAGTTTGTTTGTATATAACCTTTTGAATCATTACCATACCTCAGCACAACTTACTTGGCTGCCTTGTAAATTGTGAGCGGACCAATGCTGTAAATTACAATGAACAAAACAGCAGCACATTGTATAGGTGTAATTTTGGTTGCAAGGCCTCTAACCACTGTCCGCAACAGCTAAAACTGCGAGGTGATAAACTTAAGCAAGACTATTGTTAGAATTTGAAACTAGCTAAAAAGCAGGTTTCGAAAAAGTTGAAGCGGGTGTGAAGCAGTCTGCTAGTGTTAAGCCGCATTGTCAGGATTAAGGTGAAGGGCTAACAGAGGCTGTATCAGAGTGTCGTCTCTGTGCTCAGCAACACCTGGTGGACTAGAATGGTGCTCGGTACAGCACATACCTCAACCAAGACCCAACAGTCCCGTCTTGTACCCACACATAACACACATGATTTTTCAAGATGACAACAAAAATGTCAACAAAATGCCAATCTTGCAATGTTAAAGAAAATGAGAAAAAAAGTCCTGGATCTGTCTCTTTATCCAGATCCACACCAAATGTTAATGTTAATGTCTATGTTGGGCTACAAGCCAACAAGCCAACAACCCAGCAACCGGCTCCATGCAGCATTAGAAATACAAAGTTCCTGTCTCGAGGCACCAAAGATGAAGCAGTGGATGCCAGGGACGCCCAGCCAATCCACCAACACTGCCACCGTCACTGTGCTGAGTATCATGGGTGTTTGGAAGCTGAAGGTAAACAACTGTTGGAACGTAATATTACCAAACTGCCTTTTGTTTCAGGAACCAGACTTGAAATATAGACGACATAAGGTTTATCATAACTTAATGGCACAACAAAATTCTGTTTGAATCAGGTCATCAATGAGGCACACACTCATATACAGTGATATATTTTGGCCTTAAAGACACGCCCAGGCTGTGTCTGGTTCTTTGAGTGTATCAGTAGTGGACAGAGCCACTGTGACGTCACCGAAGGTTTCTAAAGAGCCAGAATGCAGCTCAAAGTGGGTGGTACAAGCTGTCACCATCTTCGTAGTGCATCAAAAAGTGGGTGAAGATTTGGAAGGTGAGGTTATCCGAATAAAACCTTGTTACTGAAATACGTCAACCTTGCTACCAAGCTCGCTAAGGCTAACAAGCTAACTATGTTCACAGAGACAGAAAGGCGAAACACCTCTGCGAGTTTCTCGCATGGATTGCAGGTTTACTTGCCCCAGACAGACAGGACACCAAATATATTGATTGTAAAGTGGTGAGCAACAATAGGCACGATGTTGTTTGTGTCAGTATGATTTCTAACCAAAGTGACAGAGCTCTTTCTGTTAGCCTCCAGCGTCTTCTACTCATCTCCTCTTTGTACATTTTCCGTTTTTTTCCAGATCAACACAAAACACGGCTGTCTGTTAGACTCTGCTCCCGCCTGTTACTACAATTATCCACACAGGAAGCCATATAATTTGTCATATTGAATGACAAATTATGTAAAAGGCACCAACACACAAACATGGCTGAGAAGTCAAGTGTAGTGAGTAATGTAGTGTAGTGAGGATGAGCCCAGCAGATGGCTCAGGGCCAGCTGTCGCTCAAAGCCACCACATGCATATTATTCACACGTTTAAGACCTAACTTTTTAAAAATGAATGAGTTACATAGAAATTCATCACCCATACTGTTTTCACGAATGGGGAAATTAGAGTTTGTTTTTTTTGGAGCTAGCTGTTTGAGGTACTGCAGTCAGAAAGGGACATTTGTGCCTTTATTTGACACTGAAAGAGCTAGGGGAATGTGAATTTGCTCTGAAATTTACGCTTTCCCATTAATGTGATGGTTGCCACAGTTTAATTTCAATTGCAACACCCCTGACACACATACACACATGTGGCAACCACAAAGCAAGATATTCAGCTTAAGGGGTATAGCTGTGAGGTTCACAAGCCTGCCTACATGAACACACCTATGAATATAACATTTTACACAATTGTGCCAAGGACACAGGTTCGACTAATCAGCGGGATTCCATTCCATATATGAATATATTATATATATATTTAAATATATACATACATTCATAAATTTTAGAGCTATAAAACAGAGCAACAAAACAATCATGCACTCACCATTAGACTTCTTAGCAACACAATGTGTCTGTTGTTGAATGAGAAGGCATCAATGATTTTGTTGCTGTCCAGGGCCCTTGTTCTCTCAGTGCTTATAGCCAACAAATTAACAACTATGTGACTGGTTCGAGAGTCCCACCTCCGGTTGCTCAAATTGTTTTTCAAACGACGCAGACAAGAAAAAACTGTTCTCACAGCTTACTGGTGCAACGGGAAGTGTCAGAGATATGCATATCAGTTTGTACAAGTCTTTAAATGCACCTCTATATGACTTCATGAGGGAAAGGAACTCCTGAGTGCTGCTGATAGTGTGTCCCTGGTCTTCATTTCCTCAGTTTTCCTCACCTATTCCATAATGGCGGGCCATGGTCGGTATGCACCGTTTGTCTAGAAAATATCTGTGTTTGGGGCCTCAAACAACAAAACCCTCAAGATGTGGCATGGTTTGGGCCCTGTTGGCTCAAGTTTAAATTTTTAAAATTCCTTTCCATTCCTTTTTACTAACATCTTTACTTTCATCCACCAATAGATTAAAGCCGTCACAGTAAATATGTCATTTTGCATACATGGTGAACGTATTTGGCATTTGATGGATTACTGGCTAACTTCTTGTCCACTGTTGCATCAAACACTGCCATGACATGCAGAAGCCCTATTAGATGACTCCTCACCCTCACTGTGACCGCTGTGCGATTCCCTTGGTAAGCTGTACACCGTAGACCTTCCGCCACAGCCTTTGTGTACTTTCTGCTCTCCATAACCAACACTGAATGTCCCTTGTCAAGCACGTTTGCTATTTTTGAGCCGCTTGTCTGTTTTTGTTTTGTATCCATAGCAAATGTGTGTCCCACTCTTTCTTGCTGATTCTTCAGAGATGCTGGCTCCAAATGAAATCTGTGATGTCGTTTTAGAACGTCTATGCTGTTTCCAAATATCCATGTGGGGTATTTTTTTAAGAAGTAGCCATCTTGGGCCCTCTTGGGGATGATTGCTGACATCTTCTAGAAAAATGGTCATGGGCAGGTGCAGGCCCCCTTCATCTTCTCCATCCTCCATGGCTTTTCTTGGTCCTGGTCCGTAACGGTTAGCGTTGTGTCTTCACCTTCATGAGACCTATAAACGTCACCTGTATTAGCCCTGTTAGGGTCACAATCACTCCTGCTTCCAGGTTTTGATTCAGTCTCCATGCGTGAGCGTTTTGGGAAGTAAAAAACAACCCATTATGAATGCTCAACAGATTTCCCTAATGCTTGCTACAAAAATAATTGCGCTCTTCAGCTAACAGAAAGTGGAAAGGTCAGAAGTTCAATGGGTGCTGCGCCTATTGGTCAAAGCAGGCAACAAGTGTTGGTTTTATGTTCTTTAGTCTAAAAAATTATTTAATTCATGTATTTACTCATTTTTCTACACATAAATCACAGTATTCACACATTAAAAATTACAAGTAAACCACAGATTAGGATGCATAAGACTGCAAAGGAACAATTTATAGCAGTATCTTTAAAATGTTCCATCCTTGTGAAGACCTCCAATATAAAATATTAGACATTACAAGCACACCACGGGTGCTTATCTTCCCAGCCCATCAATGACGCAAAAGGTAGGCTTGATTAGTTTGAGACCTTCGCTGAAAGTATGTTACTGCAATGACTGACAGGCACGCTGGTAAACCACACGAAATGCCGAGGCAGCTGCATATCGCCACTGATGAAACTTACACAGACAAATGTGTCCAGCGAAGATAGTCCAGACCACAAACTCGAGTGTATGAGCTGATGGGGAAGATTTGCACGGCTGCAGCAGCACCGTCACACACAGCAGTGGCACAGTGAATGGTGTGGCTTGACATATGATATTCATATTAGTGAGGACTACTGGTTCCTGTTGCAGTGAGTCACCTGCCCAGCCTGAAACCACGGCCTTTTGTTGAGTCAAAGCAAAACCAAACGAGCTTGACGCACTCGCCAAACATTTGGTTGCTTCCCGTACTGTATCTATTGATTCCAGTGACTAATGCTGTCTATTTTTAAATTTTAGCCTATATTTGACATTAGTGTGAGCTGGCTGTACAGTCAGTGGAGTTGCAGAAAAAGGAATCGCAGTTGTGTCATCTCCGTCTCCTGTGACACAGTTCAGTTGCATCCATTTAAATGCTGCTCATTAATTATCACACCTCCAACAGTCCTTCATTAGCATTTTTGTTACCCTCCGTCATCAGATCAGATTTTACATTTACCTACATTTGGCAGATGCTTTTTGTCTAGAGCGACTTACAGTAATTCATACATTCATTCATAAACTGATGTGGCGGTGGCTGCCGTGCAAGTTGCCGACCAGCACATCAGGAGTAGTTCTGGGTTCAGTATCTTGCCCAACGACACTTCAACAAGCAGACAAGGGGAATCGAACCAGTGACCGTCCTATAGCAAGATGCTGGCTCTACCCCTGAGCCAAAGGCGCCCCTTCTTTTCACGAGATACGAGCCATCAAAGAACACAGGAAATTAATATTTATTTATGTATTTGTTTATTTATTTATTTATATTAATTCATACTTTTGGTCATTTCTGCTCCTCCTTTTCAATCTGATGTGTGTTCAACTGTTTCATCATTCTGATAAGTTTGGCTTTAATTAGTCAATGATGAAATAAAAAAGGGGTGTAACGTTGCGATTGACAGCTGGGTGGGGCTCCTTCACACCATCATTACCCTGTACCCTGTAGACATTTTTGCACAGTTGGAGGAAGTGGAGACACATTGCCTAATTTTATATGCAGCCAATGGTTAACACCGGCAATGCTGTAAGCACAACACTGAACCTCAGAGGGTTCAGAGAATGCTGAATGTGGCAGAAAGTGAGCCTCATTGTCTGACCTGGAGTCAGGCTCTTTTTGTCTTTGCGTCTTTCATTTTTCTTCCTTCCTTTCAATCTCTGTCTCTGTTCAGCCTCCCCTTCTTTCTCTGTTCTTTGACTCTGATTTCCTTTTTACACCCACCTCTCTATCCACCCTGTACACCTTATGCCAGCATCAGACATAATATTTTTCAGAACAGGCCATCATAAAGTTATAGATTGGCAGTGTGACTTGGCTTATAGACATGACAGACAACTTGGTAGGCCTAACTAGGTGATACAGAATAGGTCCCCCAGACCAATTAAGCTGTTTTTTAATTATTTGTTTTACACACTAATGGCAGTCATCCTGTCAAATGGTAACAGGTTGACTGACATTAAATAAAACATCATTCTACTTTGCTTTTTACATTTGTGCACAGAAGAGCCTGAGTGCCACAGAACATGTCGTAGAAGTCGTCCTGGCAAAAAAACATACTGTTTCTCTGCTTCTGCACTTCCTTTAAAAATACATAGTTCAGTTTTTCTCAGGTTTAAATATATCCATGTTACTGACGTTTCATCAGCTTTCATATTCTGGTCTTGAAGAAACAATATTTAATTCATGTGTAGGTACATCAGCCCTACAAACGAACAGCAGGACCAGCTGGGGGGGCTACATTAGGTTCAAAATCTATGAAGCAAGACAATGAAAGTTGTTGTCCATCGTGTTGTACACATTGTCTTTGAAAACCAGAGCAAAACTGCATGGATTGAAAGGAGTCAAAATCATCAGCCAGGAGTTTGGTGACGATTGGGTAAGGATTCACATCTAACATCTTTGAACACTGACAAGAGTGATGATCCCCACCCCAATGTAGAGCAAATCTACATGTCATTATGTGACAGTTCCACACAAGAACGTGAGATGCAGCTGAAGTGGACTTCAAAGTATAATATTTTGTCTTCACGCTGCCCCCAAAAGTCAAGAATGAACGTGCACACTTTAAAGTCTTTTGAGCTATATAAAGAGCAGTACTGGGTTTTATGACAGAACTCTAACTCAATTACTGCAGTCTTCAATCCAATTCTACATTTTGTTTTTTATGACTTTATATTTACATGTCAAATAAAGGCCGGCATGCCACAAAACATTTGGCATCCATTTCAAAAAGAGCACACAGCAGAATTGTCCCCGCTGAAACATATCGCTGTGCTCTAACTGGATTTACGTGGCTCCGTACAGTCGAGCGTTCAAACAGTAAACAAAGTTTATAACCTCCCTACCACAAACTACTCAATAAAAAAGCCACTGAAGTGTGACAAAACAGATCGGCACACTACCGTCACCTCACTGCAGTGCTACCATCACCATAGCTTAGTATGGCTGCTTTCAAAGATGTCAGAGAAGATAAGATAAAATGATCCTTTATTAGTCCTAAAATGGGGAAATTTGCAAGGCTGAGTAATGATTTTAACATTAACATGATTCAACAAACAAGATTTTTTGAGTGACACCTCAGCAGGGTTGGGTGAAATCCTTATCCTTATCATTAAGGATATTTTATCACAACGATACAATTTATACTATCTATTGAATGTTCATTTGTATGGGGATAAGTATGAAGCAGAAACAAACACTGTCACGGACTGCAGCATTTATAGCCAAATATGTAAAACAAGTACAAGATAAACAGTATGATAAAACACAAACCGTGATACAACAAAATAAAACACAGTAAAACACCAAGCACCAGATCCTTCATCACTCTTCAAAAACAAAACAAAAAATGAGCCAAATCACGATCTAGTTTGAGCAGATTAAGGGATCCCACATCTTGAAAAAGCTTGTTTGTCCAATGGCTTATAGCATAAATATTCAAATACAAAATCCTCTAAGGTTCAAAGCTCGACCCCTTTGCTTGAGATTGTCCAACAACATCTCAGCAATCACCGGCAGACGACCAAAGGAGTTCTCGCTCCTGCTTAAGTGTTCTTACAATATTGTAATGTAACACTAGGGCTAACTAGTTAAACCGTAAAAAGGCGAGAAAACACTATTAAACCTGTGACATCCAGAGATGCACGATTGTTAGGGCAGGGGCCTGTCAGTTATGTACGATTCTAAGTAGGTCAAAGTTTTTTGAGTCAGCATGAGAGTGAAGGAAGGTCCTGAAACCTGGCACCGTTTTGGAGAAAGTGTAAGAGTTATTCAAAAGTCAGTGTTTTACTACAACTTAACAAATTTGGCAGGTCAAATGCCACAGTCAGAGTTTTCAAACTTACAGAGATAACGTCTGCGACTGCTGCTATTTCAGCTTGCAAAGTTCACAGTTACACAATTAAGAAGCCTGCTTCTGTCTGCTTGTGTCTGAAATCAAGGACCCACTGTTTCAGAAATGGACAAAAATCCTTTCGACTAGTATATCAGCCACGGTCATCACTGTGAACCACACAGCCGACTGCAGTGCTAGACTGGATGCCATCGAGGCACACAGGGCTAAGTAAAGGGTGATTTGTCATCAGCTGTTATGCATCACATGAGAAAAAAACCTCTTTGCACCTTTAACTTCAATAACAAACAATAGTTTTCAATCAAAGTTTGATGGTAATAATTCATTTGAGCAACAGAAATGTGTGGAGCGTTTTGACAATCATTGACCTGATATGAATCTGCTGAGCTGGTGATGTTAAATCATCGCCCAGCCATGCACTCTATTGCATAATAGCTTCATAAGATGTGTAGCTTTGCTCTCTGGACACATGAACTGGTCCAACAAACCAGATCCAACAAAAGCAGAACATTAACTGTAACAGTATATACAGCAGAAAGAGTTACAGGTTTGAATGGGTTGAATATGTAAAGAGCAAGACTTGCTCTGTGTGGCACTACTGCTTTCTGCCTAACAAACGTCAGCCATCCTTTAAAAAAGTGCACAGCTTGGATAAACTTGTGTTAAAATGTTTAATTGCACTTACCCATGGAGTGCTGTGTCAGTGGTGCTCCTCTGTCCGTGTCTGTGTCATCAGCCCTACAGCTAGAACTCCGCTTTAGCCTACTTCACTTCCTGGCATGGCGATTCAGAGCTACTGTATGAAGTGTCATGACACCCTCCCCTCGACCACAAGAGAAACTGACTGCAGTGCTGACACAAACACATGCAGGCTGTCATACAAACCAGTGAGCTTACATAAAAAGAAGTGACATGGTGTTACTTACCAAGAAAAACATTTGAACAGCACTTCTTAGTGGTAATCAGTATTTTATGATGTTGAATGAAACCTACTTTGGTGTGTTTTGGTAGTGGTAGAGATCATTGTATATAGAGGACATGTAACAAGTTTCACTGGCTGTAGCACTACAGCCACAACACCATGACTAACTTCCTCTTTGCAGTGTAGGACCACTCCTTCTGACATCTGGTCAGCAATTACTTTTTCATAAACAAACACCCACACATTGTTAACCTGAAGCCTGCTATATAACCAGACGTGCTCTGAACATGTCAACGAAAGCATCAGTTCAAAGAACCTGACAGCTAGTGTTTATTATGTCTGACAACACTAACGCATAGAAGAGCATGAGCATTGAGTTGTGGATATGTCACTGCTCTTAAATAATTTCAAGAAGCAGGGACTGAAAAAGGATGAATGGGAGAATGTGAATTAGTCCTTTAAAGACTATATATATATATATATATATATATATTGCTCATTTTCAGGTTCCCAGGTTATTTTGGGTGTCTATTAGAATAGGTTTACATGCTTCAAAGGTGTTTGATAATGTTCAGCCACTAAATGTGGAATTCACAGTACACCACTGATGTTGCTGTCATCTGCCCCCTCAAGTGGTTGCCAGGTTGTTGTAGCAAAAATTGCTAAAGCTAGCTAGCTAAAGCTAACACCATTAATGCTAATGTTGCCAATGTCGCTAATGCTAGCTAATGTTAATGTCAGCCAACATTTATGTCACTAGCACTAGTTGGCTAACATAAGGGCAGTAGTGTGCTGAGCACAACATGTTGAAATCAGCATTTTTTAAATTCCCACATGGCTCTTGATGCTAACAAAACACGGTCATCGTGGACCTGACAAACATTTTAGAATTATTAATTCACAATCATAATAATGTTTTTAAGGATTAAGGAATACAGATTTTTTTTTATACTACTTACTTTTATGCTGCATCTTTTTACAAGCTCTGCAGTATTCATTATTTTCAAATAATAATCATTTCCCTTTTCTTAACATAAAAATGATATCAATATGACCTTTAATGTTAAAATAATGGGTTCACATGTTTTTTTTCCTCAAACTTTCCACTGCTATAACTCCATATTCACAGTCAGTTTGAAACTCTCTCTCTTTCTCTGTTTTTGTCTGGTCTTCTTTAAGGCCCGCCTCCTAAGAAGCCCAGTCTGCTCTGATTGGTCAGTTCACACAGGCCTAAGCCAGCACAGTCCAATGTGTCTCTGGTCAGCTCTGCTTGTGTTTTTAGATTTCCGGTTAGCTGCGCTTTACTCTGAGTATCACCACAAGAGCATGACCTGTATTAACCTCAGCCACAACGCTAACAGGCCCCTAATGCCTAACAGCTTTTGAACGATCCTTGTATGGTGTGAGCAAACTAACTGCTGAGTGCTAATCAAACGTACACAAAGTTGCCAAGCAAATGAATTCCTGCATTTTAACAATCTCTCTTTCACACGTAGCTATAGTTATCTTCAGAGCCTTTTTTATAAAATGACCACTCTGGTGAGGATCCCGGGAACAAAGAGTTTCATATACCAACTGCAACTTAGACACAAAAATCAACATGAATAAAAAAAGGTATGGCATCAAATGTACAACTTTTTATGTTGGTTGCTTCAAAATGAGGCTTAACAATCACACAGTTTCTCTGGACTGTCCCTGCACTCTCCAACAGCTGCTGTCTCTTAGATTGATAGCCTCTGGCAGGCTGATATTTTCCCAGATTCCTTTTTTCTTCTTTTCAATAATAAAAATCAGTTTGTGAAATACAAGGGGTGTCGGACCTGGGACCCAAAATCTAATTGTCTGACAAAATGCTGCTGACAGTCAACAACAGATAGCCCTTAGCCTATCGAGGCTACGCTAGGCTAGGCCGTTATTCTTCAAACTCTACTTATAGCTATACTATAACTAACTATTTTATGCTTCTGCACCTGTGATTTTATTTATCAATTTATTATTCAATTTAACATCGATTTAGTTCTTTATTGAGCACCCCCTACAGTTTTTGCCTGTACTGTCCAGCAGCCTTTCTGTTTTCATTTACTTTAAAGCACAATAAAAGCCTTATCTCATGTGATACATGTCTAGAGTTGTGGCAGTATCCAACCCTTAACTACAACTCAAAATGGAAGAGAACCTGTTAACCTCTTGACCAGGAATCCAGCTTTAGACCAGCTTTCAGACGCTTTATTATGTCTGCAGTTTCATCAGTTGTATTTTGATGAGTTGAGTTTTGTATGTGTAAACTTCAGTCTTTCAGTAGCAATTATGGGTAACATTTTTTTCACTCTAGAATCTGAACCTCTGTCATTTGACAGGAAGAGAGGCCTATATTTAGGACTGCGGCTTGCCTTTGTCAGTCCACGGGGAGTAATCACACTGTTTGTGACTGAGCGGATGATACTGAGCTCTCCTCCACCACAGCTCGCCTGCCTGCTCCGTCTGTGTAGTCTGGCCTTTGTTCTGGTTTGGAGAACTTAGGATAAGATAAACAATCCCTCTTCTAAAACCAGGATTTCACACACGTCTGGTGTTGAACACCTTTGGAGTAGTGTACTAGTGTACTGTAGGTGTAGAACAAAGCCTCACAAAACTTAAACCACTTTACACCTCAGATGACTTTCTGAGCACGGACACACACACAAACAATCCAAACTGCTTTGGAGCTAAAAGTAGAGTTTTAAATACCTTTGCGTGGATGCGGTGTTACAGGACTTCCTGGGTTTATACTTCGGCCCTCCTGTAGCTGCTTGGTTTAAAGAGAAAGCCAGGGACTTCTGGGGAAAACCATACACACGCCCATACAACATGGTGACCACAGCCGTTTCAGAATTGTTCGACATTAAAAAGAGGGGGGATAAAAATTGTATGATTCCTATTCTAGTCTTTTTGACGACACCTGTCGTAGATTTGTTACCGTTGGCCTTATCTTGTTTTCTTTGTGGGAGAATATGGATGATTCAGCCCCCCTGACGATCCCTATAAAATGTGGTGTCATTATAAGTCAAAAATAGCATCCAAGCTACCCAACAGAACCCAACCAGAGCAGACACAGCACATGGAATTACAACCAGTCATTATATTTCCTACTGCTTTGCAGTAATATCTGCTGCTCTGTTCCTCTGCCTGAGAATGTAAGTGGCAACCCACAAGTCTCTCAGTTTTATTTAGCTTTCTCAACTTTCTCAACTAACAGCAAAGCTGTTAGTGCTGCGACAACGCACCTTGATGGTAAATCAAGACACGGAGCACACTTGTGTCTACCATCGTCCACGCTCAGGGAAATTCCGAATTCGCACAACTTACCACCTTTTTTGTTGGGTTGTCAATCATTTTCAAGGCAGTATTTCCAGGCCTATGTCTGTACCGCAAATAGCCTATCTCAGTTTCTCATCAGGCACATATCCATCTTTTACCAAATGTAGTGTTTTATTGGTGTTTTTGTACATTTGTTTTGTTGTGAAACTGCTAGCAATGTCGCTTGGGTTGTTAAACATTGATATAATGCTATCACCATGCAAGTTAAAAAAAAAAATAATCCAGGTAGCAAACAATACACAATTTTGAACTGGCTGCAAACGCCACAACCACCTGGAAATCCAGTTCTTAATACAACAATCTGAATACTATCAAGTTATGATTTCCAAATTTGAGATGGTAAAAGAAGGAAGCATTTGCCAGCAGGCTACAGGTGGTAATTACTTTTGGATATATAAAAAGCAAATAAAAGCTAAAAGGAATGCAAAGCCGCTCAGTGGCGCATGAACCCAAATGACTCGACTGTCTTCCACATAGCATTGTGGGGCTCATTAAGCGTGCGCACTACAGACTTTTGCCAACTGAGACAGCTAACTTCCGGTTTAGCACCCAGCTCACTTGAATGGGCATGAAGAATTTAATCATGTGGCTCTTCTAGACTTTAGACATTTTATTACACTGAGTGGCACAAATTCTGAAGGTGAAATTAGTCATTTCGCTGGGGTTGGAAAGCTCAAATGTTAGCTTATGGGAAAAAATGTTTTGGGCCCCAGTTCATCACAATGTCATTACACAATTTGGCCACTACAAAAAGTTCACCCACTCACCAGGGGGTTAATATCACCAGAGTTACCTAAAGCGGCTGCTCTTTGCTAGTTATTCTTGACTGGAGTTTGCTGCAGTTAGCTAATAAGTTCATCGTTAGCCTTAGAGCTAGTGGCCCCACAGTTTTCCAGGGCAGAGACCTCGGATCACCCTGGGAGTCATGGTGGGCTATGAGGCAACTGCATTTGACAGCCTGAGACAGAACAGGTCAGGGCTAGCTTGTCAGCATGCTAGATTTAGTAGACATGGCTGCATCAGAGCACATAGACTTCTTTAACATAAAACCAACACTGCTGTTTCTTCACACTTCAATAAGGCTTTTTCATGTTTTGAAAGATATAAACTAAAATTCTGGCCACATCTCACAAATAGCTCCTTTTTAATTTTTGAAAGTTGTTTGAAGGCCCAGGATTGTTCAGTGTTTCTTTAAAGAGTTCTTTACTGTTTTTGCATTCCGACAATGTCGTGATGGCAAAGAAAAAGATGCCGGGTTGGCTTCTGACCTTTTTGCATTGAGCTTGCCCTTTATTTCATGAGTTAATTTAGTTTGTGTCAGTCTGGTGCTTGCATTATCAGCAATGCAACTTGACTGAAAATTTGGTTAAAAAAAAGCCCGTAGCCTTTGACAGAAATTAGGAGCAGGATACAGAAATCTGGTAAGCTTACTTCCCTACAGCCCCAACTTTCTTGGGTCATTTTGAATGAAACAAATAGAAATCTTTGTACTCATATGCAGTAGTTCCACTATAATGGTTGTCCAGTGCTTTTAAGATGCTACAAAACTACAAAAGACGTCAGTCAAGCCAAGTCAGATGGTTTGGTGTCATGTCCATCCATTCAGCCATGCTATAGGGATGAAATATGGCACAAGACAGTAAATCTGTCACATCTGTATTGTTGATATAGGCTTAGCTATGTATTGTGTTAATGTCATGTCTACATGAAGTCCTTAATCTAAATTAAATTGGTGTAATTTTGCATCAGCTGCCATGGGAATCAGGTTAGTGTTTTTCACCACTAACTTCCTGTTTTTCCTGAGTTTTGTGGGCACTGCTGTTTTGAAGGTATCTTAGATTTGACAAAATACTATGGAAATACATTCTGCATTTCTTTTTATTTCAGTGTGGGAGTTACAGTGGAATCACTCATTTGCATGTCGCAGTTTTCTTCTGTGGAAGGGACTTGGGGTGATCGATGTAAGACAAAGGTGTAGGTGTATGTGCAAACATGTGGTGGGTATTTGGAGAGGTGGGTGGTATGTGGAGGTACTGTAAGTAGGAGGACAGATGGATACAGAAACTTCTCAGGTTTCTCATTGTTCAACAAATGATAGGAAGACTGACGCTTGACAGAATGCATCATTATGTTTAGGGACTGCTCTTGTATAAACATTATTCATGCCCATTTCTGTTCATTCCTCTATGGTACAATTCACAACTCAAACATTTGTTCACTGATGCTCTAAAAGCTTTTTTCTGTTAAAATTTTAAATCTTTCTTCAACCTTGTATGGACTGAAGGAGGGTTTTCGGGACACATTTCAATTTATTCATTTTGATTGGAAACTTTTAAAACTGAAAGATGTAGTTTGATGATGTTGAGAAGTAGTGTGGGACAAACAGTTGTTTTCCCTTAAACAAGCACCATTGTCATTGCCAATCTATCTGACATGACTCAGGCAGAAATGGCCATAGACAAGGTAATGGTAAGTGTTATTCACGTTACATTTAGTAACTTCTGCCAACTTCCCCTCTCTGACATATTTCCCAAAGTTAAATGGGAGACGGTAACCAAAATGATGAGCGACCAAATGAAAAGCACTACCTTGAATAAAATTACAGATTTCTGTGGGTCTAAACATTATTGGACACTTTAAGGCAGAAATATTCAACAGCTTCTCACTCTCAAATTGTTAAAGGGATAGTTTGGGTTTTTTGAAGTGGGGTCATATAAAGTAAATATCTATAGTTGGTCTGTTTCCTACTGTAATCACCGATCAGCGCAGCCTCAGTTTGGAGAAGTAGAGAGCCGCTCCAGCCCAGACATTCAGCTTTGTACTGCAGTGAACGGAGTCCAGATGCAAAGTGAATTTTAACCACCTTAAACAAGGCCCACCTAAAAAAATCTCTATCAGTTCGCATTAGTGCAGCTGGGCCTCGTACTGTATTTTGCCGCTCGCAGATTACCTGTTGATGCGTTACGCTAATGCGTAGGGATATGGAAGTTCTACGGTTGAGAAAATGTAGTGCCAAAAGAAAGGGCGGTCTGACGGCAATGTAAAGCGGTGTGAATTTTCTCTATACGACGTACACTTGAACTGATCTTTTAGGTAGGCCTTGTTTTAGGTGGTTAAAATTCGCTTTGCATCTAGACTCCGTTCACTGCAGTACAAAGCTGAACGTCTGGGCTGGAGCAGCTCTCTGCTTCTCCAGCAGAGAGCCGCTGCCAATTTGCCATTTTTTTCTAAAAAATTCTCACTTTGTTGACGACACACATCTCTCTTCCTGTAACTGCATCGGACTCATGCCAGATTTTGAAACAAAAGCAGCTTCGACCAGATACGTGTTCGCTCCATCTCCAATCCGCGGCAGCAGCGGAGCTGATAGGTTTCACTCCAGTATTTGTTTTAACTCCATTGGGTTGCGTATCTACTCCACTGCAGCTCTGTCAGACCAGCATCTACTGTAGCAGACACGCAAGGCTTTTATTTATGCTGGATGCTACAGCACAGCGCATCAGGTCGAAAGTCAGACACCGGAACGACAACCATCTGGTTAATTTTCATAATAAAACCCTCCAGCCAGCTCAAAAATCTCAAAAAAAGAGACAAAACCAAACACTGGGAACACCAACCTTGTGTCTGTTTGTTGTTGTGTTTACAACAATTATATAACTGCGGTCATGTGTGATTCTGTAATTATCGCGAGAACTCCTCGACCTCGCAACTCCAGCTATCCAGCAGTGCTGCGCTGTGCGGTACTCAAAACCCAGCCGGTGGGGGTTCAGGGACGTCGGAGCACGGAGCAAAACTGTGGCGGAGTCGTTCCGCAACGTACATGCAACCAGTGGAATTCTGGGGTAAGATTCACCCCATTTTATATTATACAGAACAATGGGATCCCTATCCATGCAGAGTCCTTTCAAGATCTAAGATGTTCTATTATATTACACCTGTCATGTCTTTAAATTGGCTACAATACAAGTGAAGTTTAAAAAATGTCATTTAGTGGGTCCCACATACACGTTTAATCTCAATACTCTGTACACTTCATCATGTTATTCGTCACTTGCTGAGTATTAATGCTCTTAGATTTGACAGGAAATCTTTTTTTGACAGAGAGACTTCTCACCCCTGTGGAAGAGGCTCAAGCTGTATATCCTGTAAAGTCTTTATAAGTGTATTAGGTTGAAGAAAGATATTGAGAATATTGGACGGAAAGTCAAATCTATTTTAGTTAACACCAATTTACCCTCAGATTGAACCAGCACTCATGTGTTGGAAAATTTGACAGCATATTCTTTCAAAACAGCTTCAATGACCAGTTCTGAAGTCAGTTCTCACACATTCATTCACAGGCTGTGGACGCTGATGACGTCTGAATCAGTTTCACATGCGGTTTTCAAATTGCAAATTGCAAATTTTTTGGTAAGTTTAGTGCTGACTTGGTCTTCTGAAGGTCATTTTTGTGGGTGGGGGGAGACAGGTTCATGTATGAATCTGAGGGTGGTTGTGTGTGTGTTTCCATACACACGGGAAGACGTGCCGCACCAAAATAATCACAAAACTATCGACTTCCTGTGTTAGAAGAGCTGATGCAAAAGTGACTGCTGTGTCACAGTCTGACCACGGAGGCCTTTAAGTGCTAGTATTTCATAGGGGAGTAAGTAAAAGCATGCATGCAAGAGAAAATATGTAATGAATATTTACAAAACCAATTAGAGTTATAATGTAGTTGGCTAAGAACAGCAGAGCATCAAACTCTACACAGCAATGTGAATGTAAGTCGATCATAAAATGAATTGAAGCCATATGTTGATTTAGATCGACTTGCAACAGTAACAGCCTACAGCTGTGACAACCTCACCTTTGCTTATCACTATACTTATGGCTTTTTCATCCGCAGCCATTTACAGTGTCGGCTGGTTATGTTTTCACCTTGCGAGTCTGTGTGTATGTGTGTGTCATCGGGGCAAATTACAGTCCTGGAGACACCTTTTATAGAAGGACCTTCCACAGCAGTTAAGGTAATTTGCCAGTAGTTAATATGTCCGTCTACGGACAGATCTTTGTCAGCCCGACAGTGTCACAGCCGCACAAGATGCAGTCAGGAAACTTCACTGCAAAAATAGATCTGACAATGACCTGTAGACAGTCATATGGACATCATACCAGTGTTTCACAACAGTCTATATCTGTAGAATATGTCACAGACATGATGGGAGTACACACCTGTGCATTCTTTTTCTTTCTCTCCCTCTTTTTCTCACTCCCGCTTTTTCACACTTTCAACGGGATTAAAGGGAAACCATTTCATATTCACTGATAATTATCAGAAGTTAACAGAGATGGAAGGCAGGAGCAGCGCTGCGGCAGCAACTGCTCCCTCCAGCACTGTTTTGTAGGGGCACTGTTGCTGCATCCTCGGCTCAGATCCACAAGATGATTGTGATTGGTTTAAAGAAGTATAAACAAGTTTTTCCCACCTATAGCAGAATGATAATAGGTGCAGACAGACCTTTCTCCAGTGGCAACACAGTGTTGTGACAATAGGTCTAGCTATGCAAGACCACTGGCTATGTACTCCAGCCTGTATCATATACAGGGGCGGTTCTAGGGGGGGGCCAACAGGGGCCAGTGCCCCCGTAACTCTGAGTCTGGACCCCCCTGTGGCCCCCCTGACAGGGAGTCTGCATTAATAATACAATGACAGATTTCTTGCAATGATTTTGTTCTGACGGGAAAGGCAGAAATAAAGTGTCTCAGCAGTTTACTACCCAATCACAATTGCTGAAATTGTAAACACTGCTTTGTCTGAATGAGGGATTTATCCTTTTTTCCGGGTTGTATGTGCCCCCTAACAAAAAAGTCGGCCCCAACCTGGCCCCCCTATTAAAACTGGTCTAGAACCGCCACTGATCATAGATGAACATCAGACCTTTGGATAAACTGAATCAAAATGAATCTTCTGGTTGCTGTTCTGAGAAAAAGGAAATCATATTGATTGTAAGAATTTAAATAACTGTGATACTCAAAAGAGTGTTTAAGTCAATCAAACAGGCCGAGCCAAATTACAGAAAATGAGCTGAAGCGAAGTTTTTGTTAATGTCAACAAACAGGATTCCAAAGAAGCTGCACAAGAATAAACTCGTCTGTTTACGTGCATGAGCAGTCAGCGTGTGTGTGTGTGTGCATGTGTGTCTTATTAGTGTGTATTTGCGTTAAAGGGGATGTTGCTGTTTCCCCTGTAGTGACAGTAACAAGCGGCCATCCCACGTGTCGCATCAGCGCTCATCCTCCCACGCTTCTCTGAGAGAGGAACACAACGGCGCTATTATTATCACAGGCAGGAAACATGTTGAACCACACCAGCGATCCGAGCCGACTCTCACTCAGCGTCTCTGTCTCTGACTAATCTCTTCCTTTCTGTTGTTTGGCCGATGCTCCGCGCTTAAAGCTTTCTTTCTCCTTCTGCCTCAATAACTTTCTGTTTCCTGAAAGTTTTATTCCCCCGTCTTGGTATCGATGCATGCAGCCTGTCTGCTTTCATGTAGCAACTTTTACTGTACATGACATTGAGAGATCACTCCACGCAAACTCCCCTTATTTCCTCACTTGCTGCACATTTAGTGGCGTCTCACCATGCAGACAGTTTTGGTTTTGTTTGTTGAGGGTTGGGGATATCCGCCTCAACTGACATCTCAGTAAAGTAGAGGTGAATGCATTTGTTTGTTGACTCAAAGTATGAAGAAAAAACACATTTCAAAGCCTCAATAGTAATATATATTTCCAGAAAAGATGCACCTCTTTGTTACGATTTGGTAATATTCTCTAGTTTAAAATGAAAAATAATAATAATAATCGTCATTTACAACTCATTTGCATTCACAAATAAATAATGTTTGGTCAACAAAACGAATGTTAATGCTGAACTTATATGCAAAACTTCCCTCCAATAATATGCGTTTGTGGCATTTCATTGCGCATTCTGGCCCAATGATTCCCGTCCTTTTTGGCCACCAGGGGGGGGGCCGAAACAAGCGACAAACACGTCACCGACACTTCATCACCTCACAAACTTGTTGACGTTTACATTTACATGTAGGGCATTTAGCAGATGCTTTTGTCCATACGACTTACAATAAGTAAATTTGTCACAAGAAAGAAACCGCAACATATCATCGTCGATATAGTAAAAAAGAAAAATAGACACAATTTTCAAGCCCTCATCCTCATGCTTATGCGGGGTGGAGGTGAAGTCTGAACAAATGAGTCCTGAGTCTTTTGCGGAAGATGGCGAGTGATTCCGCTGTCCTGACACTGGTCGTGAGTTCGTTCCACCACTGAGGTGCCAAACCAGAGAAGAGTCGTGACTTCGCTGGGTGGGCTTTGTTTGCTGTTGTTCTTGCAAATTTGTTAGCAAATCGGATGAACTTGATATTTGGCTGTCTGCTGATTAAACGGCAAACAGAGTTCAAGCGGTTGGTGCTGCAACTTTGGGAAACTGAGCTGTTGTGACAGGCAGTAGTAAACAAATTTGGACTGAAAGCTGGAAAACTACAACGACAGTTGAATAACACTGAGTAAAGACCAATAAGGCTGACTGAAACTGATGAGTCAGGTTGTGACTGTTCATTATTTTAAGCAGTGCATCATATATCCTCTTTTCCAGTAAACAACACATGTTTTGAGAATTGGAATTTTATAAAGACATCCCGTAGAAGACTGGGTGACATCAAAAGATCCTGCGGCTTGGATCACCGATGGGTCACACAGCCAGATCTGTTACGTTCCGTTATTTTAACCACATCCAGTGATATTGTATCTCTGGACAATTGTTAGTACACAGATACACAGTGAATGTTATTGTGTTCATTAACAATGATAAAGCATCTTGATAATATTTCAAAAACTTCTGCTTTGGCATTGGATTGGATTTGTAGATTTGTATTTATTTATGTTTCATGAGATGTAACACAATAGTAAACTCCCTTTCCAGTGAACTATAAATGTGTGGGGCGGGTCATCTTCAGGTCCTTTAAAAACCTTAATACTCCTCAGTTTAAATCTAAAAATATTACACCATGAACCCTCTTTTTATTTTTACATGCGAGTCCATCATTTCACCATCAGTTTCTCATCACATTTCTGCATAGATGGTCAAATTGTTGATGTGTGATGTCTCAGTGCATCATTTGGGGATTTTTTTTTTTGTTGCATCAAAGCAAAAGTACAACATTCTTTCAAAATATCTCCATTCATTTGCAGATTCATAATGTGAAAAAAATTATTTGTTTAATCGGTTTAGAGGGCTTTGTAGTTTGGCAGTGTAAGTTGTTGTTGTAGTGTTTTGTTTCAGTTCTTAGCTGCATAGAACCTCACTTTACTTTAGTATTTTAACTCTAGTGTCCATGTCAGTGATCATAACTCTAATTGTAAGCCCAATATCTTCGGGGTCCCCCAGGGTTCCATTTTAGGGCCACTCTTATTCATTCTATATATAATTGATTTTATAAATTCCTCTAGAATATTTCATAACATTGTTTTTGCTGATGACACGACTTTGTTCACATCACACAGGAACCCACTTATCCTACAAGATATGATACATTCAGAGTTAACCAAAGTGGACTCCTGGTTTAAATGTAACTGTCATTAAATGTCAGCAAAACAAATTTCATTTTATTTAAATCGGGCAAAAAAATAAAAAATACTGATCACTGCCTGATTAAAATTAATGGGCAGGAGAAAAAAAGAGTGCATTCCACTAAATTCCTGGGGGTCCTCATTGACGACTCTCTCAACTTTAAATGTCATATCGACCATCTTGTAAACAAACTGTCCAAGTATGTTGGCTTGTTCTATAAGATCAGACATTTCCTTCCTCTGTCTGCCCTTCTCACGTTGTACAAAACTCTCTTTGAACCACATCTTAACTACTGTAATGTGATATGGTGCAACACCTTCACCAGCTATCTTAAAAAACTTGTATCCTTGCAAAAGAAAGTCATACGGGATCTGTCCTGGTCAGAGATAAATTCCCCCACCCACCCTCTATTCCACTGCTTTGAGTTACTAAGACTGGCTGAGCTAAGTGAATATCATAATGCCTGCCTTATGTTCCAAACTGTCAACAGGCTGAACTCTAGATTGAGTAGTCTTGTTCCCATCTCCAGCCCCCAGCACACATACCAAACGAGAATCAAAACCACTTATATCAGGAAAATGTCGCCGACATGTGCGAGCCAGTATGAGTGTTGTATGTAGGGGGCTGCAGATCTGGAACGGGATTGACGATGGCCTCAAGGTGTTGCCCTCGATCTCCAACTTCAAAAGACAACTAAAAAAATCACTTCCTATTAACCTATATCTAATATAAAACTGTTTTCTCATGGACTACTGGGATGTATTTGTATGATTGTATGTGTATGTAATGTAATGTTATGAATGTTCTGCTGCGCTCTTTGTGTGCATTTACTCATCATCATCTGGTTACAGGCGGTAACTGTGTATACTATTGTCTGTACCACTACCCTTTCATGAACCATGGGCCCCAACCTATAAGCTTTTCTAGCTTCCTTGGGGGACCCATTCACTCTACCCAATTGATTTTGTACCCCAACTGTATTATTGTAATGTTTAAAGTAGTATCGTGAATAAACTCAAACTCAAACTCTTTGTTGCTCCAGCCTGGATTTTATCCCACATTTCCATGTTCTTGCATCACTGTTCTTATTCAAGGTGCTTCTCCCCCACTACACTTTCCTCAGCGCTAATGATCATAAACAATCAGAGAGGGGACGAAGATTAGACAGAGGTTGGAAACGTCACCATTGCAATATAATTCAACAGAAAGTCAAAATGACCTTTGGATCACATTGTGAAGAAAGTCTGTGTTTGAGTCCAAAACATGATCACACTGGAAACATGACAAAGAGAAGTTATATAGGAAACAATACCCTTAGCAAAAAGTAGTGTACTTGAAGTTCATTTTATTAAGTATGCTTGAGTATAAGTATAAGTATAGCTAGTATACTATGGACCATGTACTTGTAGCATACTAGAAAGTATACTAATCTAATACTTCTTCGGACTAAATTGGAACATTTTAAGTTTATAAAAGTATACTTTAAGTATACTTTATAAGGACATGTTAAGTTTACAGAAGTACACTTTCAAGTATACATCAAGTACACTCATCTATATACTACTAGTGTACTATGTATATACTTCTAGTCCACATTTTAGTTTATTAACATTTAAGTTGAGGGGTAATATCTCAAAGCAAATGTGTGTAGTGAAAAACATCTTTATTCTGTTAAATTAAATATAAGCACAACTCAATGACTCAACCTTTTTCTGTACTTACATCAAGATGTTGTAAGTATTAGCACTTGTAATGTATCTCTCTAGCAAGAGATTCACCATTTATTATCATACATGCTCACTGCTTAACGGACGGGAAGTCTCTCCCGGAAAACACCCCTTCACTCACGGTGCCAACATTTTTATCATCTTTGTTAATTCAACACAATTTAACCACAGAACAAGGATGTGAATTAACCCGCAACCATCTTACCCATCATCTTATTCACAAACACATTCAGGAACCATAATTACACTAACAACAACAGAATACCCAAGAGTCTTTGCGCCACAGTCCACAAGGGGCGTTACAGTATACTAAAGTACAAGTATAAGCTTTAGTATTAAAGTATAAGTCTAAGTATTAATGTACTTAGTCTTAGACTATTCTTTATACTTTTCAGTATAAGCCAAGTATACTTCACTATACTTTTCTTAAGTATATAAAATGTAGTATATAAAAAGTACACTTCAAGTATACTGCCTCAGTTTTAGTATAAAATAAGTATACTTGTAGTACACTTCAATAAACTACTTTTTGCTAAGGGTACTGCTGTTATGTGTGTTTTATGTCATTGGAACAACTGTCTGTGAGTAACAATATTCATGTTATGTTTAACCAGAATACTGAGTGTGTGTACGGGCTGCTGCTGAAGAGGGAGATGCTGCCCTCTAGTGGCAAAAGGAGTGAAGGGCCATCACAATGGGGATTCCCCATGAAGGGAAATGAACTGCAATGAAAGTTCTAATCTTGAACTAAACAACAGACCCATCTAGTGGTCGACTACAAGTGATGTAAACAATCACTAAATCTACAACATCAACGTTACCTCACACAACAGACCCATCTAGTCACATCACATATTGTGATGAAAACAGAATAAACCAGCACACCGATTACAGGTGACTTTACACTGCAAATACTATAGGTGGAAGTCAATAAGCATACTGTCAAAATACATGTCTTTTATCTTAGATATAAAATAAAAACTGCACAGATCAACATGCAGTTTCCAGATCCAAAGTTCAAAACATAAACCTCGGGAAAAACAAAGCAGTCGGATAAAAGAAAATGAGCTTAAATAGTAAAATATCAAATGAATTAAAACAACAAACAGTGATGAAAACCAACTGTTATAACAATATGAATACTCTTATAATAACTTAATGGCAAATGGACTTGAATTTCGACAGCACCTCCAGTCTACTGACGGCTCAAAGCTCTCTACATTCACCCATTCACACATATTCATACAATGGTGGCTCAGGCTGCCATGCAAGGTGCCGACCTGTAGCCATTGGTCCTCCACTTTAGTCCATACTATAATATCTCTACAACTACTACCACTACTACTACAACTATTGGATGGATTGCCAATTTTGTACAGATAATGCAACAAATTAGCCGTACTAGCTTAAGTGATCCCCTGTTGTTTCCTCTAGCACCACCATGAGGTTCACATTTGTTACTTCAAGTGAAATTTCTAAACATCTATCGCATGAATGGCTATGAAAGCTGGTCAACAATATCCCCCTTCACATGAATCATAATCAATTTGTTGACCACTTAACATATGTATGTATGTATGCATGTATGTATGCATGCATGCATGCATGTATGTATGTATGTATGTATGTATGTATGAATGTATGTATGTGTAAAGCTAATGGTATGTCATCACCCAGCTTTCAACTTTCTGTTCAGTACTAATTAGCAAATGTTAGCGAGCTACCATGGTAAAGTAAATTGGTGCACATGGTAGACATGATATCTGATCAATATCGGCATGTTTGCGTTTAGCTTAAAGCAAGTTCATGCAGGTCACTTATAGAAACAGCTAAACTGGGATCCATTTTACCAGTGGATTACAGGATTTCTGCAGGATTACACAAAAACTACAGAACGGGATTTCAAGAAACTTGTTTGGAGGATGGGTCTCAGCCCAGAACAGACCCCATCGATATTTGGTGTGGATTAGGATAAACAGACAGATCCAGGATTTTTTTTTACTGCTTTGGTTAACATTGCGAGATGGTCAGTTTCTCAGGTGCTGGTATCTATGAGTAAAATTTGATGTGGACGCTGTTGAAAAGTGGATATACATTTGTTTTATTTGATATCAGATAAGGCTTGATTGTTGGACCTTGGCAGAGGTATGCACTCTACTGAGTGCTGTCCTGGGTTTATTGCACGTAAACCTACTGTTGCTGCTAAGCACCTACAATGTGCCAAATGAGATCCATCCTTCTCTGTGTTCTGTTTCATGTCTCCCTTTCTCCCCTTTCCTCCTCGCTGTTTTCAGCTCTCTCTTCTCGGATCCTCTCAAGAACTTCAAAACAGCTTTTTTACAAGCTTTGCTAAACACTTGTCAGGAAGTGGAACAAAGGCCAACTAGAAAAAGCCATCAGTGATTAAAATAGTAGCTCCGTGGAGCCAGTATAGCATCAAATAAAAAGGGAAAACCCAATAAAGCCCGCCAAGAAAAGACAGCGTTTCCTCTAATGAAACTTTTACATGCCGAGTTTATTCTGTAAACACCATTACAGCGTGACCAAGCAATATGTCTCTGTCTAGTGCTGAGCAGGACCTGATGCCAGAGAAGTTCCCACTGTGCACCGCATAAATGTTAGAAAGCGGCTCACATAAGAATTCACCCCCCTTGGACTTCTTTACATTTTGCAGTGTTACAACTTAGAAATTAAAGTGAAGTCATTGGGCTTTCTACCATTTGATTAACACAAAAAACAGCGTTTTGAATGTTTGAGATCATCTTGTTCTGGCCACGTACAAGACTATCAGCGCCCCTGCAAACAGTAATTAGGACGCCAAAGCAGACATCTGTTGGATGCATCGGCTCTTTTTAACGCATTACTTTAAGATGTGTCCAAAAATACTTTGATGAGAACACTAGTTTCAGCTACCGTCCTGCTGGAAGGTGAACCTCTGCCCTAGTCTCAAGTCTCTTGCACAGTGTGTCGGCTTTTCCGGAAGGTGTGCTCAGGGCGATGCGCAGGAGCGAAAGGTTTTATCTGACCAGAGTACCCTCTTCCACATCTCATTGTCTCCTCCAGACAGGATTTCTTACAGCTTTCTTTTAGTAATGGCTCTCTTCTCAATGTTCTTCCTTGAAGCAGCACCTCAAGATTTGTGGAGTGCATGAGTCCATCAGTTGAGGTGTTCTCTTGGCAGGTTTGCTGTTGTGCCATATTCTTTCCATTTTCTAATGATGGATTTAACGATGCTCCGTGAGATACTCAAATCTTGTCAGTCCATTATAAAACCACTATAAATTCCACTTTAATTTGTGGGTTGCACCATGATGAAATGTGGAAAAAGTCCAAGGGGGTTGAATACTTATGCAAGGCAGTGTAATTGTCAATCAACATAATATGATGATGGAAAAAAGAGAGAGAAAGACTAATAACTGTTGAACTTGTTCGGACAAGCTCTAGTCGGCGGTATCTGCAGCTCTGTTGTTATTTGATAAGAAAATCTAACACTTTTTTTTAATGAACAACAGGGAACAGGAGACATCTAACTTGTTTAAGATCTTGAAACTACAAAATACCACAATGTGATGTACACTTTAACATGTGTGACGTGCAGTATCTCCTCCCAGATCCTACAGCCAGGATACCACACACAGTAGCTGTGGCTGGCACATGTGGATGTGGCATCCACCCAAACCCTCCTCTGGCTGTTTACAGGTCCAGACTCAGCCCTGACATTAAAGAGTGTATATTTAGCTGCTGGTGTCCCTTTCTGCATTCCCCCCTCATGTCAGCCCCAGTAGGCAGCATCAAAGGACCTCTGGTTCCTCAGGAGGAAACTTTTGCACTGGACCTCCGAGTCCTTTAAAGGAGAACTTCGGCCGATTTAAACATGCAGCTTCATTGCTCAAGCTACCCTTGACTTGCCAGTACCGAAGACGCGAACAAATTTGGTCCAGCCATTACAGAGCTCCGTGAACGGAGATGTAGCATTGAACGCTAACAGCATGGGGTCAGAACTTTACACTGTGTTTTAAGCGTCTTAACATGCTCCACATCTCACACCAAAAGTTATGCAACATCAGCAGACACCTTACAACACAGCACTGTAGCGTGTATGACTCAAAATGAATAAAAAAGTAGTTAAAATAGTGTGTTTGTGCAAGCAGCTACTTACCTGTTTGTTGACATCCGTGTGTTTCGGTAGCTAGACCAAACTAGCATATCCATCGAGTGTGCACTTAACAGGCTTAACAGGCTATTGTAAGGCTCATGGCTCATGACAGGCTGTAACATGGACATGTACATTATGAACATAAACACGAAAATGCTGGATTACGTTTCCGTCTCCGCCAGTGAGGGAGTAAGCGCACGCTCGACGGATTGACTAGTTTGGTCTAGCTACCGGAAGACGCCGATGTCAACAAACAGGTAAGTAGCTCCTTGCACAAACACTCTGTTTTAACTACTTTTTTATTCAGTTTGAGTCATACACGCTACAGTGCTGTGTGCTAAGGTGTCTGCTGATGTTGCATAACTTTTGGTGTGAGATGTGGAGCATGTTAAGACGCTTAAAACACAGTGTAAAGTTCTGACCCCATGCTGTTAGCGTTCAATGCTAAGTCTCCGTTCAAGGAGCTCTGTAATGGCTGGACCAAATTTGTTCGCGTCTTCGGCACTGGCAAGTCAAGGGTAGCTTGAGCAATGAAGCTGCATGTTTAAATCGACCGAAGTTCTCCTTTAAGCTGGCGCCCTAGCTGCCAAGCTGAAGTAAGGGTGGGCAGTATACCAACTGATCACAGTCACCGGTGTCATGTGATGCTAGATGATATCGTCTTTACCGTCGTAAGTGTTTTAAAATATTAAAAGTAATGTGCTTGACCGTGGCTGATATAACATGCAATCAGAGAGGTGGTTTTCAAACTTTTTGTATCCAAGTACAGCAAAGGGCGAGCCAACATCTCAAGGCACACCTGTTTTCGTACCCAAGTACAAAGAGTGCCTTGAAGAATTTTTAAAGGATTTTTTTTAGTGTGTAGATTTAGCTTTTCTATCAGGATGTGCTCGTGTACAACAAAGGATATAGAACATTAAAAACTCATGCATTACCTGTGAGTTACCTGTATGGTTGTGTATTTCAATAATAATGTATAGTTGTATTTCCCGAGGCACACCTGGACGGGCCTCAGGGCACGCCAGTGTGCCTCGCCTCACTGCTTGGGAACCACTGAATTAGAGGGTTTAACACCCAAAGTACTAAAGTTACTCCCTCACAAAGGTCAACCCAAGAACCACAAATTCTGTTATTGTCTGCAAAAACGTCTTCATTTACTCCCACCATCCGAGGAAGTTAAGACCCAGTGGATTAACAACAAGCTAACCATTTTCCTGCAGGCGGCTTTCTCAGTGAGGGCCAGCAAGCAACAAGCAAGATTCGCTTTGTGACGCCAAGCTCAAGCATGGACTGTTACCACGTTCACACCTCACACCTGTGTTTTTGCCATTGTTTTAGATTACTGTTTATTTTGCAGGCTACCCTGTTGAACTTACAGTCACAGTTGCCAAGTCCGCTTATTATAAGCGACTTTGGGCTTGTTTTTCTGTAAAGTTGCTTATAAATATTGGTAGTCGCAGGTTGCGGGTTTTTGGGCTTGTTGTTAAAGTGTTCCTCTTCCTATTGTATTGCATGTCATATTGTTTTGAAGTACTGGAACTAAAAGCAAAAAAGATGATAACATATAAAAACAATAATAAATACAATGATATTTCTGGATTCAGGGTGATATTTGTGTGTGCGCAAAGTTGTTTTTTTTTACCACGAAGTCGCTTGTTTTGGGCTTTGTTTTCATAGGCCCGCTTGCTTGTTTCTCTCGCGATATCTGGCAACACTGCTTGCAGTAGAGCTATGTTCCCTTACACTGCCAATAGGGTGAAAAGAGGTAGAATCGTAGCCTAATGCCCTCCCTGCAATACAAAACTAACTAACTAAATAAATAAATAAAATGTGATTGAAATTTCAGGCCATATTACCCACCAATAAGCTGAAGCTAAATTTCATAATATAAATGATATAACTGCCTACACATGCGAGTATACATAATATTATTTCTACACATAGCGTATAACCTCTTAAAACAGTGGCTAAAGTATTTTTCACCGGCAGACTAATGATAATAAAAATAGCAAAAAAATGAATGGAAATCATATAACAGGCAGACTAGTCATGTGTGTGAGCTGACTTTAATGTTGTGAGATGTAGAGCATCGTGATGTTGTGACAGCTGGGCGATATGGCTGCCAGGAGAGAGAGAGACCACAGTTGGAGTCTCATGGTCAGTTCACTTTACAGCATGTGTACTCTGTGTGTTTTCTAGATTTTGCCCTTATTCCAGTGTTGTGTCTCTTCTCCTGTTTTCTTGTGCCTCTCACCAGCCTGATTTTCCCTCCACACCAGTCTTCTATCTGTATAATTAGCCCGGCCTCTTTTTCCACTTGCGTCCCCTCGTCAATTGAGTTTGTCCGGTCTTTTGTTCATTGTCGGGTCATCTACTGAGTCTACTGAGGCCCTGTGCCTGTCTTTGTGTATCCCTGATCTTTCTTCATGCTTGCCTGTCCCTTGTGTTGCCGTGACCGAGAATAAATCTTCATCCACTGCGGTCACTGCCTGCCATCTCGTGCATTCTGGACCAACTTATCTGCTTCAACGTGGCATGGAGACTTTGTTTCAACAATTTTCCAGTGTGACTGTGGCAAAAAACAGGTGAGCTGCCACTGGATATTTCCCTAACCCAAACCAGGAGATCATAAGCACAGCCAAGTCACACCATAAAACAGAAAATTGAGCCAGTTAACTCATTCATTTGCAACATATGAGGAAACGTTCTGTAGTTACGATCTTCTGAACATGCATTTAGAGCATCCCCAGGATAATCACCAAATGTCCCCCTAGACTTTAATGAACCCTCTTTCACAGTCTTTTCGGAAAGGTTCTGGTTGTTCTGGTCAGAATGTTCTAGGAACTCCTAGCTTGGATATCTGCGGTTTGCAGAAACCTACAAAGCCAACATTTATTTTGAAGATTGGGTTGTGGACAGATGACCCTAATCCACAGAAAGTATGACACTGCTGCTGTGAGATAATATTTTTCTTGAACAGAACGATTTTCTTTACCGGTTCATTCCCTCATTACTCTTCTTGCTCCTTTTCTGTGATCACACTCTGTTTTTACTGCCTGCAAAGCTTCACACCTACGTCCACAAGATGGAAACTGTGGGGTTTAAAATAGGCTCGTCTGGGAAAGTCATTCAAGCCGCAGACTGTAATGCATTTACTCACATAACGATGACATACAAACTCGTGCAATCACCTGTGATGTTAAAATAAAAATAACATTAGTGACATCTTTAGCAAAATGTTTATATTGTGGAGTATTTGGAAGAGGAAACTCTTCCTCCGGGTGCGGGCCAAACCTCTGCTGACGACACAGACGATCTGAACCGCCCACTCACATAAACAAAGGTGAAAACACGGAGCCCGTTGCAATTAATGGAAAACACCTCACCATCTGTGCAGGTCAAAACATGGTGAGAATAGACTGACCACTGTCTGTTTTTTTTTTTTCTCTCCATGTTTTCCTTTCTTTATTTTTGCCCTTCTCTCTTTCTTCTCTTGCACTTTTTCTCCCCCTTCCCTCTCTCCCCTCCCTCTCGCCAAATAACGTCGATTCTCTCGGTTCTAAAATTGCAGGAAAAGTGACTTTGTGTTTGCATTTGGTTTGTTGATGGTCAGACATGCCCAGTTTGGTAACCTGTTGTGCTGCCAGGTGGAAGACAAAAAAATACTCTGATACAAACTTGAGGTCATATCGCCCACCCCTTACTGTAAATGACTAGTAACATTAGATCAAAGTGAGCGGCCATGTGTTCATTGGTTTACACATTATGTGATGTTATCCTGCAACCCTTTGTAGAACTAGGAGAGCATTGCTGTCATCATCCCTCCTCTGCTCCTTCATTCTCTCTCCTTTCTTGCTCTGTTTTCAGAAGCAGCAACAGAATCCATAACCTTATTCTATGTTTTCGCAAGAGTCACAGGGCGAGGTTATTGTAGGTCAGCAGCAGGGGTGAACCACAGAGGCGGACTTTGAGCCATAGATCCAGAGGAGTGCCCATGTAAGGTCACTTCCTCCCCCAGAAACAGGGCCTCTTGGCTGGGCCCGCTGACTGGGAGTGCCAGGCTCCTCTGCACAACAGTCTGTAATTACTGCAGGTTGGTCCGATGAGGGCCGGAGTCTCACAGAGCCACGTCGGTGTTAGTTCAGATGGAGAGGAACTTCAAACTCCAAACATTTTTCAAATTAGAGTCGAAACACACGTGTGTAAACATGTAATCACATGTTAACACATGTACAAGAAGACTGTGTTTAAATGAAATAAAAGCCTGCACTGGCCCATGTTACGTTCATGCAGTCCCACACAGGCACAGAAATGCGCATGTACAGAAAAACAGGTATTAGCTTTCACATACAATTTCAGACATGCAAACAAATCCAGAAACTGGCTTATTATGTTGATTTCATTTGTATTTGTTATGCACTGTAGGGAACAATCAAACTGATGTATTTGTTTTACTGTTTACTCTCTGTCATCAAAATAAAACTTGATATTAAATGATGACTTTGAGGTTAGAAGTGCTTCAGTGTTAATACAACACTCTTGTTTACAGCCTCAATCTTACTTTTAATATTCAGAAGTTTTTTCCTAGTATTTTACCAGTTTCTTATTCTGTTATTGTAAACGTATTGTACCGATGTCCTAACTAAAATGCCAGTTTTATCCAAATTCATAGAAAGACTTCAGTCATGGTTTCAATGATGTGATGAAGGCCCGCAGAGCTTGGCACTGGGGGTGTAGCGCTCTGTCTGAACATCCCAATTAGTTAACATGAGCTGTGTAAGGAGACTTACGCCTCCTGTGTGTCGTCTGAATGATATGGAGAGGGCAGAAAAGAGAACCTGGAGCTTGTGAGTAGTAATGTAAGCAAGAAAAAAGCCACAGTACGCCAAAGAGTAAAATGAATAAAAAAAAGTGCAGATACTGTGCACACTCAGAAAACTCAGGGTCGGTTGATAACCAGCTGTTATGGTTTGAGTTTTTATAAGAGCTTCATCGTAGGCAGCTGGACTTGCTTCAGTTTATTAAAGACGTGTTTTAATGAAGCATTAAGGGAAAGTCATCCAGTATGGTTTCACCCTGTTTTGCAATGGCATTGTTCTCTATGAATATGACATTAGGGTTACATTGTGTTGATGCATGTTACGCTTCAGAGGGCAGGACATTTCATGTCCTTTTAGCCATATTTGCTCAGGGCGCCCTAAATTGGTAGCGTATGTGCCTCAAGTAAGGCAGAGGTTGGTTACTTTTCTAACCTTTTGTTGCATGTCGCTCCCTATTTTTCCAGCTTTCCAGTCACGATCTCCAGTTGTCCTGTCAAATAATAATGGCAAAAAAAGCCAGAATAAAACATTCAAAAAACTTCCTCATTCATTCCTTCACGCATCTCTCCATGAATCCTCGATGAAGGGGACTACAACTCAAGGAAACGACACAAGTAAGAATGACAAATGTTGATGCAAAAGGGACTTGGGATGCACCCTGAGAAGCTGAGGACACACTGTGGTAGAGACTTGTCAAGCGTAAGCAGCCATGTGTTTCAGTGTACCCTGCTTGATCATCCGTTTTACCCTAAATGTGGCCATGATTTACAAGATCGAAACTTACGATAGGGACCATGAACTCCTTAGGAATCATTCTCAGGTCATTCTGTCAGTCCAACCTCTTTATGCAACCAAGTGGATTCGCCCCCTGCTGGACAATGAATGCAGGCTTAAGACACTTAAGACCCAGAAGCTTCTTCCACTATGTACTTAATAAACCTTTACTATACCGTCTTGGCTTTAAAGTCTTGAGATGCAATACATGTTGTAGGATTTCCTCCTTTTGAGCGATAGTAAATACAACAGTCTTTATCTCTGTGTTTTTTTTTAATTTAAAATAAATAACTGTTCTTTTCTTCTGCATACTGCCAACATTCACATTTTTTGAGAATAAATACTTCTTATTGGTGAAATTTCTCCATTTGAGAAGATGGTGGTTTGGGTTAAATATCTAAGAAGTCTTAAAGTCGGCATCGTGTTTTTCAGTATTTAACCAACACTACCATCCAGTAATACCCAAGAGTTCTCCAACACCAGACAATAAAAAGTTAAACCACGCTATATTTACCATGTTATAGGTATACATGCTTCCTAAATATAAAACTGTATTATCTGTACGACCTCTTTCTCCAGCGTATCGTTATTAAGGAACAAGTAATCGGTCATAAAACCGCTGATTCTTACAGGATACAAATATAAATTTGTCAAAGGCACTGCGTCACTGTGGTCGGTGGTAAATGACAAAGCGTGTATGTGCATTCCTCCGTCCTTTTTGAATCTCAATGATGCATTTAAAACACTTCTGAGAATGGTGAAACCTCCCAAACCATGGGACAGTACAGAGACCAGTCTGGGGTGAATGGTTACAGCTGAGTCAGTCATAACTGTATCAGTGAGTTCACACTCATTTCCCAGAACAGATGGATTTACAGTAGACAGGGCTGAGGTCAGTACTGTAAGTCTGAGGGAGAGCTTTATTTAGTCTGAACCCTCCAGGAAACAAGTGAAAGAAGAGACCATTGTAAGTGGTCTATTTGATCTATGGGCAGATATTTAGCTTACTGCAGATACATATGTCTGTACATATAAGCCAGCTATTGAGAAATTTGTTGTAACCAAATGGCACTGAGACCATTCATTTCCTTCAGGGCCTCTAGAAATCATTCTGAAGATTCTTGAATGCATCCACCAAGTCAACTGTCACTTTCGGTGTACCAAAGTGCTTTACAGCAGGTAATAAATAAAAACACGAATAAATAAAAACAACACAACACAAGTTTGGCCAAATCACCAAAAGATTCAAGATCATACTGGTTTTTGGTTGGAGGGCATGGTAATGCTGCTTTCCATTCTTCCACCGGATAAACTTCAGCAACAACTCAATGGCGACGCAACTGAAAACTGGACTTCAATACAAAAAGATGAGGTGCAGATGGAGCGTTAGATTAAGAAGCCATTTATAGAACTGTGCGTAGGATCCACGTCAAAAGTTGGCGTACAGACGAGACACAGAAAGTGAATACAAAAATATTTGTGCCCATGCATGTCCGACGCCAATTTCGCTTCATCCCAAGATGCACTGGATGACATGTAATATATTTCTTTGTGTTAAATTAGAGTGAAACAAATGCATACAAGTTGTGCTTGCAGTTACTAACTGCATCATATTTAGTTTGCTCATAAAAAATGAAGGTCTATATGATTATTCTTCATGTGGGACAGGTGGGACGGTACCCTTGCCCCCCCTATTGAACACCCTGGCCACTTTAAGCAGCAGATCCAGCTGATGGGTGGGACTATGGGATGAGGAAAAGATGCAAGTGAGGGGAACATGGAGGCAATTTAGGTAAAATGGAACGCACCCCATGTGTATCTGTGACCTGAAACACCATCCATTGTGCTTCAGGCCTGCCGTCTTCTGCATTGGGTCCACGTTTTTTACTCCAGGGCACGGCAGCAGCATTTGGCTCAAATTCCCAGGGACTCCATCCACTGCTATCTAATGCCATGTTTTTTTTAGCTGTGCTACATTAGCCTCACAATTTTGTACACCTTTTCCAGTTTGTGTGGAAGCTGATTCCTGCGGAATCAGCGCCATCTGGTTTTCAGAAGGCCACTCCTCTGCGCTCTTTGGGTTGGGAAAAGGCTGTGCAGCCACTGCTTAAACTGATATCTAGTGTCACCTGTATGGTTAGTTAATGTGTTAGACACTGCAGTAGAAGGAAAAAAAGAATGCATACAGTTGGATGAGCACCAAAGCATTTTCAGTCCTCTCTGGCTTTTCATCCTTCTGCCACTGGTTTGTCATTTTCAGCCTCTGTGGAGGACTGCACATTTTCTGTGACATTTAAAAAAAAAAAAAAATTCTGAAGTTTACTTAAAAAGTGGTGTACCCCTTCTTTTGTGCGTACGCAATGTTTATGAATGAGGCCACATGAGGTAAAGAAACACGAGGACAGAAAGGGCCTAACTGGCTGGGAAGGAACACAGCTTCCAGAGTAGCGCTAATGAGGTTGATGTAGGGCTGGTGTGGAGGGACAAGCAGGCTGGTGAGGATCACAGCGGCACAGGAAGGAACTGTGCAGACTGCAAAGAGACCACAAAAAACACGAAAACACAGTCGAACCAGACGGAAATGTCATGATCATGACAGTTGCCCAAGCCAAGATGCCATTGCCAGATTACAGTTAAGTCCAAAACTCTGCAGCAAGACCACTCACTCAGACCTCATCTTGGAATTATCCACATGAGCAGGAACCAAAGACACAGTCGAGCTTGCTCCCACAATTACCCATAAATGTTGTGGCTTAGGTTTCTGGTGTAGTTATTTTCTGTTTTTTTAGACTTTTTTTTTTCAAGTATTGCTTTAAATTTCCTCCTTTTATTCCCCGTCACCTGTGTTTTATTTGTTAATTAGTTGTGTCTATTTAAACCTGTGTTCCTCTGCTACTCTTTGTCAGTTTATTTGTTCTGTTGTTCCCATGCGTTTCCTGTTCCTGTTCTGTATCTCTCTGTTGGTCGTGTTCCACTTGCTACTTTGGTTTGCACCCTTTAAGTCCTCTCAGTTTGGGGATTTTCCTGCCTCCTGTGTGTTTTGACGTCAACCTTTTGAATTTAGACTTGTGGATGTTATACTGTTTGAGTTTTGGACTTTCAGTTCAAATGTCCATGGTACTTGGATTTGCCGTTGCAAAAAAGTTTTGTTTGGGAGTCGACTGGTTTATTATTTAATACATGCCCATTTGTGCACTTTCAATTTACAGAGATAACACAAATTACTGTCAGATATTCGCTCCACTCTAAAAGAACTTGAAAATAAAAATATTGAGCTGTGCATAGTGGCTTACCCATTATTTCGCAGACGATGCATTACATCCAGTTGCAGAGCAGCAGCACGATGTGGTTGAGGTTAAGGGTCATCATTTTGTGCCGTACAATCACAATGTGGCAGATTTTTGCGTGGTGATAAAAAAGCCTACTGCCTGTTGCACCCAGGCATCGCCATCTTCCTTTCAGCAGCTTGCAGAGTGTGTCACTTTGGTTAAGCATCCTGTAGAAAGCACATGCAGTACATTTCAGTGGAGGTGCACGTTGTCTCGCTAATCTTACCAAGTTCCAAGTTTGCACTCTACACTGCTGTGTCTCAGTATAAAAAGAAACATGAGTTGAGGTCATTGAGCAACTACATTAAGAACATTCACGTTTACATCACAGATAATTTGAACATTGATTGAATGGAAATGCTTTCAATTCACAAAAAATTTCCTCATTTGGTGCAATATGAGTGCAGTAGACCACAAAGGTTACGTTTGAGAAAATGGGCGTTGATGCAAATTGCGCTTTGATGTTGGCTCGCTCCTCCAGCACAGTGTAGGGAAACCGTATGAATTACTGGGTCATTACAAATATGCCATCCCATGCAGAGGGCATCACAAGGCCCTTAACTGCTGGTTGCCAAAAAACCTAGAATGGTCCAAACCTGTAAATGAATAGGAATTAACTAATTCTGGCATAAGTGCTCTGAAGTTGGACACAGTTCAGCACACAGTTCCAAGAGAATGGCTCTTGGGAATCAAGTCGACTCATAAACCATTTGTCATCATGGGCCAGAAAACCCTTGTGGTTGTGGAACACCCTCTCCAACAAGCCTGCCATTTGCGTAATCTTTCAAACGTGATAAAGCTGCCATTGTGCAATGCAACTTCTTTACTTGCCAAAACGATCACTACAATCTCCTATCCTGGGTGTAATTTTAAAGATGTTTGACAGGTGAACAAAATTTATGCTCATAATGACCATATTGAATGTGACGACTGTGCAAGATCTGTCCCTGGCTTTATTTCCGGTCAGTGATATTTTACACAATCTATGTGCAAGTGCATATGTATCCGTCGAGGTGACTGTGGAAGGCAGATGAGAGTGTGTGGGTGGAAGCTGCAGCGACTTACAGAAATACAGATAAATAACTATATAAAAACTGAAATCAAATGTGCATTTCAAATGTCCCTGATTTTAAATTTATGACACGTTTTAAAATCAACATGTGTTTACGGTGAGCTATGCTTCACTACACGTGCAAATACAAAACAAAACACTGCTGGTCTGAAGTTCATGTTCACATGCATCTATAATTAATAACTGAGTTTAAATGACATCAAATGTGAGATGTATCATTAGAGTTAATTTCCATAATTTGGCTTCAGTATCAGTTCATATTTTTTTCATAAATCCCACTTTATGCTATGGAAGTTGTGTACACACTTGTCAGGCTCTTGTTCCGTGCACAGTCAAGATTCATAAATCAGCATTCTACTTACACCATATTCCTCTGCTGGGCGCCTTAGGTCCACTAAATAAGGCTCTTTGTTGAAACTCGGTCAAGACTTAAAGAAGACGGTGACTGCATTCGGTGTCCTGCATGGGTCCCAGGCTGTGGGAGACTCTGGTAATCAGGCCAGCAAATTCTCTTTGTTGCTACAAGTCACAGCTGAAGACCTTATTCTTTTCTAACTGTTGCTGTGCTTGATTCTTGTGAATCAGTCTGCTTTGTGACGCCTCCAATTGTTTTAAAATTTTATAAATTGTTTTGATAGTAACACTTCTGTCACATTTGTCTCCTGACTTTAACCTTACGTTCTTCTGTAAAGCGCTCTGTAACCTCGGTTTTGAAAGTTGATGTATAAATATAATCAGTTTACAATTAGTTACGTGTCTGAGAAACACTTCTTAAGCCTAAAAGGGTTTGTAAGACTGTTTTTATGATCATTTTAGACTTAATATGCCTAAACCAATCATTGATACTACTGTGTTTTGCATTATTCCCTTACGTCATATATTATATATTGATCGAGATCTGATGTGTTCATATATAACAACATATTGAATACATTGGACATCTGCAAATTGTTGTACACTGTCGTTGGTATTTTTCTCAGTATTATATGATATTACTATATAGTATATTTTTTCCATTTAACAAATGTAAAGCCACAATACAGGAAAAACAAGCATTTTCTGTTTGGTAGTTGTATTGTACAATGTATTCAAGAAGCAAAATGGCAATAATCTGTAACACACACATGTTCACATATTAAACAAATACTTGACACAAAAAACTTGTTCTGTGATGCTATTCATCCAGAGATCACAAGAGCCAAGAAATAAATATGATTACACTCATTACTTACTGAGTCCAACTGAAATCACTATCACTTTTTACTCAATTTTGCCGTCAAAATGAATGTCAGAGAGACCAACCGCAAAGACGGATACAGGAACGGTATTCTGACGCAATGCATAGCCAGAAAAAAACATTTTTTTTTTTTACTCAGTTGTACTCCAAGTAAGCACCAGGCAGACGTGCAGCACAGCCACGCTTCCAGCTAAAAACTGAGGCTGCGGCTTTGTAGATTTTTATCTGTGTAATTGGGTAAATTATTCATCAACTCGTATTTTGAATTTAATCCAACAGCAGCTCTGGGAATTTCTTCAGAGCAACAGCCAGTTTGATTTCCTATGTTTCTGCTGGTTTGCATCAGTGTCTCGAGCTTTGGCCGTACATATTTTCACCATTCCTGAAAGCTGTTTGGCAGCACAGGATGTGTGCTGGACCGGTGTCATAAGTGACTGAAAACATGAGGTTTATGTGAGGGCAGTTTCAGCACCAGAGGCAACGACTCCTTCTCTTCCGGCGTTATTTTAGGATGATGCGCACACATGCAAGTGCACGGAGGCCCCTCTGTGGTCACAACACAAATTCTTGAGGCCACATTGCGCTGCACTGGACGTATGATGTCCTTTGTCCGCATGAGATGCCATGATTATGGCTGCTGTGTTTCCCCTGCTCTTCAGTGGACGGCGTAAAAACGTCCACCCTGAAACTAACCATACTATGGTATGGAGTCTACGAAAGCCACAAAACATATTTTTATTCTTATACGGAGATCATGCATTATGGTTCAGACTGATTGTAATGCTGCTCCATCTGCACGAGCTGCCGTGAGAACTGCCAAATAAGTTAGACGGCAGCTTGATTTCATTGTGATCGGGCAAAGCATGGAAAGATAATTCACCGACAATTAATAATAGCAGTATCTGTAGAATTCAGCCAAATTTTGTCTATAGAAAGCAGCTGGAGAGGTTGTCCAGACATGCCGAGGAACCCCATTCATCTTTCATCATTCACAGACTGGTAGCTCTACCATAAAATGGCGGTACTCTGAGAACATTTTACTATTTGAGGTTTTTGGCATTATTAGTTTTGAAGTTTTTAATAGTGTTATTTTGTTGTGACTATAAGGCCTATTTGTGGTGGTCGTTGCAACAGTTCCAAAAACTGTCTCAAAATGGATCCAAGACTTGTAGACTAGATGTGGTAAACACAGTTTTTACTTGGCCAGAGTTGTGTGACTGGGAGGACAACAGTCCAATCAACATCCTGCTTCAGGATGCACTTTTGGGTGTCAAACAAGTCGAATGTCAGCTGTAAATTCAATCAGAGGTGCATCCTTTCTTTCTGACAGAAACACGTCAGTGTAGATTGGCTGACAAGGTCAACACCATGGCCCCAAGTTAGTCTTGTCAAGTGTCTCGCATCCACATAAAATCCTCATCAAATTTTAGAATCTTTCATTTAAAACCTCTTTCGCTGAGATTACAAGTCTGAATGCAGTCTGTCGCCCGTCCTCCTCCTCCTCCTCCTCCTCCTCCTCCTCCAGACTCTCTTGATTGTGCAGAAGGTCTGCTTGAGGCC